>NC_050198.1:26012941-26352671 GCF_004126475.2 Phyllostomus discolor | reverse complement strand
AGAAAGGATAATAATGATGATAACCACTATAATGGTATCAACTAACATTCAATAAGTCTTTGAGTTGCTGTGAGCATTTCACTTCAACTCAACCTTCACAACAGCCCCAGTGAGGTAGAAACTATTATGAGCTCTACTTTACACATAAAAAGAAAACCCTCAAAATGGTTAAGTAAATTTCCAGAGATGCACAACCAGCAATTGTGAAATTGAGGCAGGAGATGAAGTAGGAAGTCCCGAGACACTGAAGCTATCAGTCAGCATCCTGATTTCTGAGACTTGCCTTGTGAAAACCTGATAATAATTAGCATTGTGGTTTCCTCCAAGAGTGGGCAATCAAGGAGGGTTGTGAGAAATCACATGTGTAGACGCTTAAGTAAAACCCTATAAAGCCTGTAGCCATTCAATAGAAGAGAGACATTCCCTGGCTAGAGATGGCCTTCTCCCATATCTTGGGATAATAAAGCCAAAAGAACAAAGTTTCCTGGAAAAAAAATGAGAGTTTTGTGAGTCAGGATGATTTTGACTTCATAATTTGTAAGATTTGTGTTATTTGGAATTAAATATTTTAGAGTAACTTGTTATGACTGCATAACTGCACATAATTCTTAATTGGTAAAATGCAATTCTTGACATTTTCTGGATGATTATAGTCCCTATTGCTTTTTTTTTTCTCTTATCTCCCGATGGTTATGCCAAGGGCTGGGAATACAGAAGGAATTAGCTACCAGGAGCGAAGAAGAATTGACTTGGAACTTTTGAGATGATCCCTAACGTACTATAAGGCTGTGCTTTCTCTTCTTTAACTGGATTGGGGTTTTCCTATCTTTTTGCCTGACCACTTCAGCTGCAAGAAGGTATGGGGCCATTTCAGGATTCAGTCTCTCTCTAATTAAGTGATCCTGATTGTCATCTTTTCCAGTTATTTCCCTGGATATTTTGCTGGTCAGTATTGGCTCTGTTTCTCAGAGAACTTATCAGTTATGATGCCAGAAACTTTCTCTCACTTGCTTTGCTTATCTTTGTGTGGTCCATTCAATTATTTGTTAACAACCACCAAGAGCCTGGACCCTGTCTTCATCTGCAGCAGAATTTGTATTTACACCCAAGCAATCTTACTCCAGAGTTGGAGCCTTAGCTTCTAGATTATGCCTCAACAATGGACAAATGGAAGAATTGACCATTTGAAGTTAAATAATAGCTGTTGAAACCTCTTTACCCAAATGACTCCCTAATCTGTTTCACTGGACTTCTAATTTATACATCTTCCTCCACTCCTGTGAGGGTCAGGATCCCGGCAAGAATTAGAAGTTACTCTCAAAGGGCATGATTCAACAAGTTTAATTGAGGGACTATTTCCAAGATTTGGCAGCACTAAAAGAAAGAAAGAAAAAATAGCAAAACAGCCCAGGATTAGCAAAAGCAGTAAGCTCCTACCATCCCCAGAACTGAATGGACAAAAAAGGGAGAGATTACCAGAACCTTGCTATAGGAAATTACTGGGTAGGAGCTATGGCCATTAGTAGAGGAATGTAGTCCTTACTGAACGTTGACCTAACAAGGAGGGAATTATAAGTATAAATGTTCTAACCTCTCTCTTTCACTTTCTGCCCTCTGTTCTTTTGCTAGTGCCTCCTGTTGGTCAAACTCAACCAGAACAGAGGCAAAGGGGCCTGTTGTTGCAGCCCATATAGCTCAGGGCCTGGGGCAAAGAGAACAGAACTTGGTGGACCATGGTCTGAAGAGGCAAGTGCAGAATATTCACCACATCTCCTTTCCAAGGTCTCCAAAACAGAAAAAGAAGTACATTTTAATATTATACAATGAAATCATAACACAAAACAATCAAGAGAGAAAACTGGAAGTGAACTAAAAACTGAAACACTAGAAGATGGAAAGCTGATGGGATTGTTTATGGAGAAAGAGCTAGGGACTAGAAGCTTAAAGTATCAGAGTAATCTCCAAGGGTTCAAATTTAGAGCCAACTAATTTAAACAGTGGAAAAGGCTCCAAGTACTTCATTAAAGACTTGTCTTAGGTACACATTGTCAATGGGCCTTCATCCCCCATTGCCATATAGAGCATATATGATGTGTATAGTGTGTGGCTAAATATTAACTGATATCCAAGACTCAGCAGAAATTTGAGGAAAACAATATCAAACCCAGAGATGAACAAGTAGAGACTGACTAAAAGAAAGTGGGGATAATTCAGGGAAGAGAAAGAACCTTTTTAAAAAAAATAGTATTCAAATTCTCTCTCCATGCAGACCTCTGAGATTCATACTCATTTTCTAATGTCAGCTGGACACATAGCAAAGCAAGTTCCCTCTAGCACTTCTAATTTACCATGTCTATTTTAAATATTACTATTCCTGAGTTCTTTTTTTAAAAGATTTTATTTATTTATTTTTAAAGAGGGAAGGGAGGGAGGGAGAGAGAGAGAGAGACAGACAGAGAGAGAGAGAGAGAGAGAGACATCAATGTGCGGTTGCTGGGGGCTGTGGCCTGCAACCCAGGCACGTGCCCTGACTGGGAATCGAACCTGCGATACTTTGGTTCACAACCCGCGCTCTATCCACTGAGCTACACCAGCTAAGGTTATTCCTGAGTTCTTAATCTCCATCCAGATAACCATCCAGGCAGTATCGAGGGCTATACATTTCACCTTAATTTTTTTCTATATCTCACCCTTACCTTAAGCCTCACCTCTGACTCCCACCAATTCCAACTCAGCAATGTCTCTCAAAAGCAGTTCCCATCTCAGCTACCACCATCCAGATAAATTTTCATCATTTTAATCTGAATTTTGTCAGTGGTCCTTGTGTCAGTCAAGGTCTGTCAGAGAAACAGAACCAATGGGAGATAATTGGTTGATAGATGAAAGATAGGTAGGTAGGTAAATAAGTAGGTAGACAGACAGACACAGACAGAAGATTTATTCCAAGGAATTGAATACGTAGGGCAGGCCAGTAGACTAGAAACCCTCAGTTGACTACAGTTGTTGCCATCCATGGCATAATTTTTTCTTCTTTAGGGAAACCTCAGTTCTGCTCTTAAGACCTTTTATTTATGTTATGAACTTTTATTATTTTATTATTTATTTATTTTTTTAAATTATTTTATTGTTGTTTGCTTACACTTGTCTGCACTTCCCCCCACCACTCTCCCCACCCCAGCTAAACCCACCTCCTTCCCTTGCTTCCACCCTCCCCCTTGGTTTTGTCCATGTGTCCTTTACAGCAGTTCCTGGAAACCCTTCTCCCCATTTTTCCCTCCCCTTCCCCTTTGGTCACTGTCAAATTGTTCTTAATTTCATTGTCTCTGGTTTGTTTGCTTTTTTCTTTTGTTGATTATGCTCCACTTAAAGGTGAGATCATATGGTATTTGTCCCTCACTGCCTGGATTATTTTACTTAGCACAATGCTCTCCAGTTCTATCCATGCTGTTGCAAAGGGTAGGAGCTCCTTCTTTTAACTAATTGGGTCAGTCCCCCCCCCCCAAATTAGTTGGGATAATCTCCTTTACCTAAAGTCAACTGATTGTAGATGTTAATCATGACCACAAAATATCTTCACAGCAACAATTACAGAGTGTTTGACTGAATAACTAGGGATTATGGCCTAGTCAAAATGACACATAAAATTGATCACCATAGTGCCTCACTGATATCTCCCTCTCAATGGATTCCCCTCTCATTCATCCTGTGTGTCAATGGATCTCAAGCCAGGAGCCTTACAAGAATCATCCAGAGGGCTTTAAACACTGCTGCTGCTGCTATTTCTACCATATCGCTCTAGTGTTATCTACTCCCAATGCCCATCTGGTCATAATACTTAAAAATAAGTACTTCATCATTAAATATATGGTACAGCCCAAATTTCTTAATAAGGTTTTGAAATCCTCATGGTCTTCCCCCAGTATCCTGTGCTAGTTTCAACTTCTATCACTCTTACCCAGCGATTACTCCTGGCTCTCCCAAACCTTATCCATCATCAGCTTTGTTCACACTCTTATTATTTTAGGGATCACAAAGGAAATGTTTACAGAGGTCAAACAGGTCATTTAAACATGTTAGTTGAAACATGGATTTGGGCAGTGTGACACAATAAGAAATATGGTTGGATAGAGATGAGGTAACTGGAATGAGATTTGCTAGGCAAGGTGAGTGGACTTGATTCTGGGGTAGGGGTTGAGACTGAGCAGAGATAAAGGAAGTGTAATTTAGGTGTTATAGCCACCGTTGGTTCCCAATCCATATTCCCTTGACCCACCCTGGAAGTGCACTGCAGCTTCAGTGGACAGTTTCCTTATTGCTGCTGCAAACCTATAATAATGCTACAACAAGCACCTGTGGTACTGCCCGGGGTCTTTTTCTGGCTGCAAGTGAGTGCAAAGTCCACCTGAAGGACAGCATGAAAGTGTCAGGAAAGTAATACCTCTGGGAGAAGCTATCAACCAAATAGAGATGGGAAATGGCAGATAAATACCCCCATTTCTTGCCTCTTGATTCTGAAGTACATTCCACACAATCTCAGGCTCCTCAGTAGGAATGTACCCAGTTTCCCATAGAAATAACCCACTCATTTATGGCCCCCTTATTGGCAACCTCCCTTCCCTGTGTCATTTCTTCTCTCCCACAGTGTTTCCTTGAGTCATCTCCCAAAAACTGCCCCCAAATTCTCATCATAGGGTCTTCTTCTTGGAGTAGTAGAGGATGACCCAAACCAAAACAGTACATTACACATACATAATAGTGACAAGAGGGAGAAGTATAAAATAGGAAGTATCCAAAAGAATAAAGAGGTTGTAGATTCCACACAGCTCCATGTTCAAGACTCAGAGAGACAGGGCAGAGGGCCTACCTACCTTCCTCTGGGCATGTTCAGCCCAGCTGGACCCAAAACCTCAATAGAAGGTACAATAAAGATGATTTTACTGAAATGTTTACATTGCTCAACTTTCACTTAATTTATATTTCTACCTTAGAAAAGTTCAATTGAATTGAGGTTTAACTCTGAAAAATTTATGTTAAATAGACTCAAAACCTAGTTTGATAAAGCTGAGTCATAAAAATTTTGTTCCTGTAAATAAATGGAAACTTTTCCTCTCCCACCTGAACTCAGATGGAGAAGAAATAAATTAGAAGGTAGCTAGTGTTCTGCATCCCAACCATTGTTTACAGCTCTCTTTACTTAGCTATTCTAAATCATGCATTGCCTCTAAGGGTCATAAAGATATCACTTTCTCCACTCAGCAAGAGACATGAGAGGTAAGAAAGGAGAACGTTACTTTGCAAGAAGAGAAACAGAGCTCCAGAGATTTATCTGGGCCTGCATAAGAGCAACTGGCTGACCATGGAGTTTGCATTCAGAGCATCAGAATTTCAGCCATTTGCTTAATCTAGAAGGCTAGAAATGGATAAGATGCCAAGTCTTCTGAAAACACAGTCACAGCCAGATCACTTGTATCTTCCAGTTTAAGTGATATTATCCAGCTCTTCCCTACTGGGACATTTTCATATATATGTAATTGCTAGCAATCCTCATCCAATAGTTTTCTGAGAGACTAGAATTAATATGAATTCAGTTAAAGCTATGGGCACATTTCAACCACATCTACTATATGTAGGTTCTTTAGTAGTATAAAGTATGGGGCATCTATGTGTGTCCAAGTGGATAACTAAGGCAACCAGCTTTCTCTGAGGGATTGCTTATCTCTCTGCCCACTCAGTGCATCAAGATCTTGGCAGAAATTGCCATCTGAAACTTCCTGTATGAATTATCTATACTTAATGAGATCTTGAAAAATTCATTAACACAGGACTTCATGAAGAAAAAAAGTGTATTGAAAATATTGCAATTGGCCCTGGCTGGTGTAGCTCAGTGGATTGAGCATGGGCTGTGAACCAAAGGGTCTCTGGTTCAATTCCCAGTCAGGACACATGTCTGTGTTGTAGGCCTGGTCCCCAGTGGGGGCCACATGAGAGACAACCACACATTGATGTTTCTCTCCCTTTTTCCCCCTCCCTTCCCTTCTCTCTAAAATTAAATAAATAAAACCTTTAAAAAAGAAAGAAAATAATTGAATCAAACTTCAGTAGCAAGTAAAATACATGTTCCTCTATATATTCATGTGATAATAACATAAAACCCTAGTAATGCACTTGCTGAATATATTCACAATACATACATCTAAAACTCTGAAAACCACCATACTTTAATCACTTTGAATAGGAAAGTTACTGTGCTAAGTATTTTTTATCTATAAACTCATTTAATACTAACAAAACCTTATACAATAGTTATTATTGCTATCACTTTGAAAATAAGAACAACGGGGCTCAGAGAGATATATCAACTTGCCCAGTGACACACAACTAAGAAACGGTGGAGATGGAATTTGAATCTATGACCAGTGATTCAAAAACACGTGGTTCTAATTGCTTCATTGTTTAAAAAAAAAAACACAAAACACCTTAATTTCCAAGCTCTCCTCATTTTATTTAACTAGATGCACAGACTTGGGAATAGAGATTAACTAATCTCTGAAACGAGATTATAAGGCCCCAAGCAAAGATATCCATTCATTCTTTTCTAATTAATTAAAACACATTATTGAAATTTTGTTAGATATAGAAAACACTATACCACGTACCTGGAAAACAAATGTAAATAGGACAGAAAGTCTTCTTTTCAGTGAATTTTATTTATATCTATATCTGTATCCCCATCTACACCTACATCTTTACCTATGTTTTTAACAGGAAAAATTGTTATAAATCATAGAGAGTGGGCATGTTGTCAAGCAACCCAACCAGGTTCCCAAGGTCAAAAAGGTTGTTTAATGTTTCCTCAGTATATCATAAAGAGGACAATCTATATGTAATAAGGAGATATTTTGATATTGTATTGTAGGGGGAAAGGAGAGTATATTTATTCAATATTGTGGCTCTGGAATGAGGCAGGCCTTGTTTCAAGCCACGGTTTCAACAACATGATCTTTCCTAATAGTATGATTTTAGACAAGCAACTTTAACACCACTGTATTAGTTTAATAAGGCTGCCATAACAATCACCACAAATGGGTGGCTTAAAATGACAGAAATGTACTCTCTCATAGTTCAAGCAGTAACCATACTACCCTGCCTGAGATACCTCCCTAAGCAGAATAGGCTCCATGGACACTCTGAACAGAACAGAGGCCTAAAGCTGACAGAAAAATCTGGGATAACAGGTAGCTGTAGTGTAATTTAAAATTTACTTCTCTGTTTCTTAGGAAGTTTCTGCATTGCATGAGCTAAGGGATAAACCATTTAGAAACAGTAATAACAAAGCAATGTAAGTGAAGCATTGGTCAACTGTATACCAAGTGTGGAAAGTGAAAACAGCAGATAAACCAGCCACATTCTCTGCAATTGTATAATGTCTCTTCCATGAGCAAGGGGCCAGTGTAGACTGGCATGGGTTACAGAATAGAATGGGACCATGAGAAGATAATGTAGATGGCTCAGTGTTTTGGTTATCCATTGTTACATAGTCCACCCTAAAGTTTAGTGGTTTATAACAACCATAATCATTTATTCTTTGGAAGAGATTGTGTGAAACTAGTGTTAATTCTTCTTTAAATATTTGCTAGACTTCTACAATAAAATCATATAGGCCTGGAGATGGCTTTTGGTGGCAGGGGGGAGCTTTCAATTACAAATATGGTTTCTTTAATGGTTTATAAATATATCCATGTTGTCTATTTCATCTTGATGAGTTTTAGTAGTTTGTGCTTTTTAAGGAGTTGGTTCATTTCATATAAGCTATTGATTTTATGCATGTAAAATTCTTCATAGTATTCCTTTATTATTATTTTTTCTTTCTTGCATTTTTATTGTTGTTCAAGTACAGTTGTCTGCATTTCCCCCCACCACCCCCCACCACCCCAGCCATCCCACTTTCCCCCCTTGATCCTACCCCTCTTTGGTTTTGTCCATGTGTCCTTTATACATGCTCTTTATTATTATTTTAAGGGTTGTAGGATCTGCAGTGATATCCTGTTTTATTTGTGATATTGGTGATTTGTGCATTCTCACTCTTTATCTTGTCAATCTTGTAGAGGCTTTTCTATTTTATTGATTTATTTTTAGGAACTTACTATTTTGATTCATTGATTTTTCTCTGTTCTTTTCCTATTTTCAATTTCATGTAATTCTTCTCTGACCTTTATTATGTACTTCCTTCTGCTTCATTTGAAATTTTTTACTCTTATTTTTCTAGTTTCTTATGGTAGGAGATTAGATTATTGACTTGAGTGAGACTGTTCCTCTTTTTTGATGTAACAATTTAGTTCTATAATTTTTTTCTCTTGAAACTTCTTTGGCTGTATCCCACATATTTTGATATGTTGCATTTTCATTCTTATTATATTTTATCTCTTCTTTATTGAAATAATTTGATTTGAGACTCCTTCTTTGACTCATGGATGTATAAAAGTGTGCTTCTTAATTTCCAAATGTTTTGAGATTTTTCAATTGTCTTTTTCTCATTGGTTTATAGTTTGATTCTATTACAATAAAACCATACTGTATGTGATTTAAAGTCTTTTAAATTTGCTGAAGGTTAATTAATGGTCTAAGATATGGTTTATCTTGGACACTTGAAATGTTCTGTGGGCACTTGAAAATGTGTATTCTACTGTTTTGGGGTAAAGTGCTCTCTATATGTGACAATTAAATCTTGGTTGATTATGTTGTTCAGTTCTATATGCTTGCTCATTTTCTATTAGTTCTATCAGTTTGGAAGAGTGAAGTGTTGAAGTCTCCAATTATAATAATTGTGGATTTACCTAAATTTCCCTTAAGCTCTGTCAGGTTTTGCTTCATATATTTTGAATCTCTGTTGTTTTGTACGTACATATTTAGAATCATTATGTCCTTTCAGTGGATTGATTATCGTTCATTATATAATGTGCTTTTCAGTCTCTGGTAATTTTCTTTGCTCTGAAGTTTACTTTATTTCATATTAATATAACTACTTCCACTTTTTATATTAATGTTCAAATGGTACACCTTTTTCTATTCTTTTACTTCCCACCTATATAAGCTGTTGTATTCAAAGTGGGTCTCCTATAGACAGTTTATATTTGGATCATATTTCTGTTCACTCTGCTAGTCTCTTCATTCATGTCTTTATTAATTATAAACTTACATGTAAGTTTATAATTAATAGGTTGGGCTTAAGTATGCCACCTCATCACTTTTTTAAAAATTTATTTTATTTTAATTATTGTTCAAGTACAGTTTTCTGTCTTTTACTCCCATCCCAGCCCACCCCCCCAGCCCTCCCCACCTCCTTCCTATTTCCATCTCCCCTAGTTTTTGTCCATGTGTCCTTTATACTTACTCCTGTAAACCCTTCCCCCTTTCTTCTGAAATTCCCTCCCCTCTCCCCTCTGGTCACTGTCAGCCTGTTCTCTATTTCAGTGTCTTTGGTTATATTTTGCTTGTTTGTTTGTTTTGTTGTTTAGGTTCCTGTTAAAGGTGAGATCATATGATATTTGTCTTATCAATTTTTTTGTTGATTTCCTTCATTTCTTGTTCTTGTGTTTATATTTTCTTGCTATTCTATGGATTATTTAAACATATTTTTAAGAATTTCCCTGCTCTCTTTTTCTAAAACATTATTTTTGCCTTCTATTCTGCATACCTTGACTTATCCCAATGTCCTCATGGACTTATCCTCACTGCTTTCTCCAGTCTTCTCAAGTCAATTCATTAAGTCCTTTCTTCCCCATGAGGGCTGCTCAATCCACTGCAGGTTACAGCCATCACCCTTTGTCTGTGTAGGCAATATTGTATTAAAAGTATCTTGTAATCATTTTTATTTACTGTGAAATTCATGCACCTGCCTCTTGTACTGTATTCTCAAACTATAGAACATATACAATGAGATTACATGTTGACTTTCTATACATTTTTATTTTTTCAGCAAATATCTCTCAGGAGTCCAAAGTGTGCAGTGTGTAAGTTGCACTGGGTATTGGCCACAGAAAGGTGTCTGGGTGGAGTTCACAGTCTAGCAGGGGTATGGACACTCTCATTGACAGTTACAATGCGATCTGATATGTGTCATGACAGACAAAGTACAGAATGCTAAGAATATTAACCTAGGCTAGGATGGTAATGAAAGATTCCTAGATGAAGAGATAAGAAAGCTAGGACCTACAAAATAGTAGATATTATCCTGTGAATGAGACAGCAGGCAGGGAAGCATATTCCAGTGGGGGTTGGCCAAAAGTAGGGCAGGAAAGATTGTACATGAGGAACAGACTAGAGTTAAGGGAGTGGGAATAGGAGATGGGCAATGATAATGAGAAAGAAAAGCAAAGCCATGTCATACAAGGCCTTGTAAGTCATGCCAAAGGGGATTACAGGTTAGATGTAGGGGATCACATACATTACTATTCACAATGGGAAGCTTTTTGTTTTTACTGTGGTAAAAACAGTTAACATGAGATCTACCCTCTTAATAGATTTTTAACTGTACAATACAGTATTGTTATCTATGGGCACAATGTTGTATAGCAGATCTCTTGAACTTACTCATCTTCCCTAACTGAAACTTTATGCCTGTTGGTTAGCAACTTCATATCTCCCCCTGCCACCCCACCTGTCCAACCCCTGGTAACCACTATTCTGTTCTTTGCTTGTATAAGTTTGCCTATTTTAAACACTTCATATGAGTGGAAACATGCAGTATTTGTCCTTCATAACTTGCTTACTTCATTTAGCAAAATGTCATCCAGGTTTATCCATGTTGTTACATACCAAAGGACTTCCTTCTTTTTAAAGGTTGAACAATCTTCCATTGTGCATGCATACTACATTTTTTTATCCATTCATTGGTCAATAGACATTTAGGTTGTTTACAAATCTTCACTATTGTGAATAGTGCTGCAATGAACATGGGGATGCTAACATCCCTTCAAAATCCTGATTTCAACTCTTTTGAATAAACAGTGAGATTTGGGATTGCTAGATCATATGGTAGTTCTAGTTTTACTAAGTTTTTTGAGGAATCTCCATGCTGTTTTTCATAGCAGTTGTACCATTTTGCATTCCCACCAACAGTGAACAAGTGTTTCAACTTCTTCACATTCTCACCATCACTTATTGTCTGTTGTATTTTATAATAGTCATCCTAACAGATATGAGATGATATCTCATTGTGGTTTTAATTTGCACTTCTCTGGTGGACACTTTTTAAAAGTCTGGTTTATTCCAGTACAACTATTTACTTTTTGACTTATAGTTTTGAGTTTTAACAAGTGAATATATTTGTGTAACAATCACCACAACAAAGACATAAAATATATTTAGAAGAATGATATAGAATATTTCTATCCCTCCCCAAATTTTCCTTTTTAGTGAATGCCTTCCTCAATCCCAGCCCCTGACTACCACTGAACTGCTTTTAGTCCTTATGGATTTACCTTTTTCAGAATGTCATATAAATGGAATTGTACAATATGTAACCTTTGTGACTTCTTTCACTTAGAATAATAATAAAATTTGAGATGTTTCCATGTATTTGAAATATCAGAAATTCATTCCTTTTTATTACTGAGCAGTATTCTGTTACACAGATATACCACAGTTTGTGATACATTCACCAGTTGAAGGACAATTGGAGTTTGGGGGGAACATATGGTTAAGTGCCTATTTATCTTTTTAAGAAACTGCTAAACTGTATTCTATACCCATTAGCAATCTATGAGAGTTCTAGCTGCTCCCCATCCTCACCAAGATCTGGTATTAAGTTTTTTTGTTTGCTTGTTTGTTGTGTCTTATCCATTCTTTTTTTAAAGAATAAAAGCAAACATAAGAAGATCAAACACACTTACTAATAATTTTTCTGATAGAAAAAACTCAGTACCATTTAAAAGATGATGATATAATTCAGATATTCTGAAATGTATTTTCTGTAATAAATACTGTATAATTAATCATTTTTTTCTTCTTCTTTTATTGTTGTTCAAGTACAATTGTCTCCATTTTCACCCCACCCCAGCCATCCCCACCTCCCAACCTCCATCCTAACCCACCTTTAGCTTTGTCCATGTGTCTTAGCCATTCTGATAGGTATGTAGTAGCATCTCATTGTGGTTTTACTTTGCATCTCCTTAATAACTAATAATGCTAAGCTTACTTGTTATTCATATATCTTTTTTGGTGAAGTTTTTTGTTACATCATCTTCCCATGTTTAATTGGATTGTTTATTTTTTACTTCTGAGTTTTGAGAGTATTGATATACTTTGGATACATATGTTTTTATCCCATCGGGATACTTTTAAGAGTGAAAGAGGGTTTAAAGGTGGATCCAGGCTTATTTACCTAAAGTTTATGTACCTTTGGAGAGCCCTCTTTGGAAAAAAGAGAATACAAAATTACAAATTTAGTTAAATGACCTTGGAAAGGTACCATGCAAGTGTACCTTATGCTAAAACCTCTAAGAAGATGTTATTAGTAATTTACCAGATCAATAGGTATAAACTGAGAATGTTCTGTATAAACTGAGACACGTGTTCATATCTAACTAAAGGAAACAAAACTGAAAGCAAAACAATTTGTTGGTGATTGAAGATGCCAATTAATCACAACCCTTTTCCCAACTCTGGGTTCTTGACCAGAAGCCGATGTGAACTGAAATATATTATTATTATCAACTCCATTGTTGTTAAGGCTGGATTGGACAACTGGTACCCACATTCTAATGGCTTTTCCTACTCCCTCCCTTTGAATCACATTTATGCAGTTGGATGAATTTGAAATATACCAACTCCATTTCAAAGTGTGGAAGGCCTTATCTGGTTAGCTTACCACATGGATGCAGGAGTGAAAGCTTGTTACTGTCTTAACTGCAGATGGATGAAACACATTGGCTAGTTGAGAAGAAAGAATACCATGCTGAACATGACCTTTACCCCAACATCCCCCTAGATATGTTTAGCATTCTTTGTGGAGCATTACAGTTGAGGGTATGAGGAATGAAGAAAGTATTAGGGCCTCCTCTACTAAACTTTCCAGTAAGGATAGCAGTTTTGAAGTTAACCAGAATTTCCCTGAAAGGGAGAAAGGCTATAAGAAGTTCTCATCATGTAAGCTGAGACAAAAATGTAAAGAGAAAAAGAGAATACCACACGCTTAAAATAAAACTAAACAAAAAACAGTAAAAGGGTTGCTGTGGAATGTCTGGGTAAGAGATAATGGTGGCTTAGACTGAGAGGAGCTCAACTCATAGATTGCATTAAGACCATCTGTGTACATCCATAAAAGAAATTGTCATGTGAAGAAGGAAACTGGTCTAGTGCAGAACACTTGAAAGCCAGGAGAATGTGATATCACAGGAAACAATACCAAAAGTTTTGAAGAATGCATCACTGATCCACAGTATCAAATTTAGCAAAATAAATAAGCAAGGACTGATAAATTACCACTGGATTTAGTGAGGTAAAGCATGTAAGGTATTGTACCCCTTGAATGAAAGCTTCTGTGTCCTATTAGATTTTTCTTCTCCTATGTCATGCATCATCTCTGGTCCAGGCTGTTTCTGCCCCCACACCAGCCTGTAATTGAAGGACCACTTCTTCATATCAAGACCAGCACACTTAGAGAGTTCTGACACTTCCTCTTTCTAATCTTTCAAGGATGGCACTTTGGTTTGGATATGGATTATTCTAGAGTTGTAGATTCTTGATACACAGATTTGTGCAATGCTGTGACTTCCAATTTTTGTCCTACAAAATGGCTGAATGTCATTACCTCACTGCCCCATCTAATTGTCAAATTTATCCAAACCACCAAAGCATGTGCCAGCTTAAAAACAAGCTTCAAACAACACTAATTATCCTAAGCAATTGCCCCAAGTTTCTCCCCTTTTTATCAACCCATTCTTTCTCTCATCATTCTTTTTTAAAAGTATTTTTTTATTTATTTTTAGAAAAGGGGGCAGGGAGGGAGAAAGAGAAGATGGAGGACCACATGCACAACCCAGGCATGTGCCCTGACTGGGAATGGAACCAGTGACCTTTTGTTTTGCAGGACAATGCCCATCCTACTGAGCCACACCAGTCAGACCTTTCCCACCTTTAATGCTTTCTGGATTTGTGGCTCTGCACTTCATACTTACTTTGCCCTTCTAGCCCCTTTGATTTGGCAAACCTTTGGATCCCTCTTCTTGGTTTCCTGGTCATCAGCCTACTGGTTAGCTTTAAGCCTAGTTAGTGTCTCTGCTCCATGGCCTTAGGCAAGAAAAGCCCTGCTCTACACAAGTTCCCCTGCCCCCGATCCCTGCATCTAGAGGAACTCCTGGTGGTGCATGGAGTTCCACAGCTTCCTTGCTCCACTGAGCTCTTTCTCTTCCATACAACTTGTGTGACATATGTTAGTGCATGCTGCAAGGCGGAGACAGGGTACCTCTCAGTGTTTCTCTGGTTTGGAGCAGGAAGATAATAGCTTCCAGGCTGTGTAAGTCCTAAGCAAACCCACCTGCCACATGACACACCTTTCCCAAAGAACAAATAACACTAGCACTTGCACATACATGCACCACAAAGAGAATAATTGATCCAAAGCATACTCCATTCTCCTCCCCTCACCTTCAGCATCAAAGTGAGAACAGTCCAGAGCTTGTTCTTTAGGCATCTGAAGCCTGCTCTTTGGGAGCTACATTTGCACTGGTTGTAAATATTCACTAATGTATTTAATTCCCATCCTGAATTATCTCTGTTTCATTATTTCTGTCTAGTGGGTTGAGACCAAGTCTGACTTTTTCTATATATCTTCCCAGTCCAGCATCACATATAAATGGGCACTTAATAAGTGATTTTGGTCATGATGGCATATGGCATAATTAAACCTTTTTTGTATTGGAAATTACACATGACTTGACTCAGGGCTGATCTGGTCTAATTGTGTTTGTGTTAATTTTTTTTGTTTTTCCCTTTATCTTGCTTAATCCTGTCTCAGCAAAGTGGGCTTTAAATTCCAAGAAGGTTCACATGAGCTTTCAGTCCCATTTCCCTTTTGTTGGTTGACCAAAGACAAGGAATTAAATATATGCATATATGTGATCTGCCTGGTGTGGGCGTAGAGTGATCTGGCCTTTAATGTATTCAAACCACTAATGCTGTCATTCCTAGGGAGAGTTGAAGGAAGAACTGCCATTATTTCTACTTAAGAGGCCTCCAGTTGTTTCCACGGCCACTATTTGGAGAATATCTTGTCTTCAAGGAAAGACTCCAGCTTCTTGCTCTTACTAAAAAAACCTCATTAAGCATTTGGGGGGCAATGCTTAATTGTCTGGCAGAGAAAGCAGCCCTATGTGTTAGTCTGACCTGGAAGGCCGAAAATGAGGACAAGAGGACCCTACCTTTAACAAAAAATTCACATATCTTCTAAAGAAACATTGAGTAACATCATGGTCACTGAAGTCACAGATAGACATAGCTGATAGGAAAAATTACTTAAATGTGTAGTTCCAGGGTTCCAGGCTTCTCTTCAATATAAAAAATAAATGTTGCTAATTATTCCATTTTCACATTTTCCAAGGATTACTTCTTTTGTCTGTATAACATAATAGCCACTAGCTACATGTGGCTACAAAAATTCAAATGAACTAAAATTAGATAAAATGAAAAATTGGCTTTCCTAATCATACTAGCCACACCTGATGTACTCAGTAACATGTGGCTAGTGGCTGTGTATTGGAGAGTATAAACGTAGCACATTTCCATCATCACAGAAGGTTCTATCTTAAAAAAAGGTGCTGATCTACCTTAAAGCACATTAAAATAAATCTGTTCATTATAGACTTGACTTTGGTATTTTTTTGTACCTATCCTGGTACCTTGTAGTATAAATTATGAGTTAGGTGATCACATGAAAAGGTGCCATAGGCACAGAGATAATCCATTGTATCCTGAAAAATGCTGACAAGAGTCCAGATGTGACTGAATCCCTTCCAGGTCAAGTCTTTTGTTGATGTTCAACTCAGACATCACAAAATCATAAAATTGGCAGCTTCTGAAGATGCTTTCATCCAAGCATGGGCTGGTTGGGGTGAGGGTATTTGTAAGCTCACATATCCCTGCCCTTAAGTCTTGGAATTTGCCTTTATTTCTTTACAATTTCCTGTAATATTTTATATTCCATATATTTAAGCAATGTAATAAACAATTCAACAAAATTCAGAGATTTTATAAAAAATTCCCAATGAATGGATCTGTGACAAGAATGTGGGGACAAAACTTTGGCTTTGACTTAATTGAGTTCACTACTCTCCCATGATAAATTATTTCTTTGAGTTTGAATACCCTTTTAAATACAAATATACTTACTACCTATTTAGAGAAACACAATGAGTGTCCAATAATCAATAACATCAGCATAGCTTAATTCATCAGATGCCTTCAGAGAGCAGCAAGGACTAGAGGAAGTTAGGCAGTGAACCAATAAAGCTTAATGATGAAATGACAGAGAAAGGTCTGTGTTCTTTATAAGTAAGTCTTCTAGAAGACTTGTGGTTCTAGCCTTTCTTTCCCATTTGGTTGTCTTAACTTGAATAATAGCTGCAGTGTAAAAGCTCAAATTATTCTTAAAGACACTGAATTAATAGTTTCCCTTCTATTCACTTTTATCCTCCTCAACTGCATTTTTTCAGCTTTCCCTATTAGCTTTGCCTGCTGCAGTTGGCAAAGAGTACAGTCATCTCCTTTTTCTCAGGCTGGTCACTTTCCAGTACCAGCCAAAGCCCAAAGTTTGATGTGGTTTCTTAACTGTAATAGCAATATCAATGAAATATATTAAAATTTATTTTTAAAAGAATACTTAGTTATCTTTAATTACCCTCACCATTTCCATCCCTTCCATTTCCTGGCACCTTTCCTTCACTCCTCCCTGTACAGCAGGTGGAACCCTTATTTTCTTTAAATAAATAGATGTGCTCTTTAAATAACGACTTCAGAAATCAAACTCTTTCTGTGAAATCAGGCTGTTTTCCAGGGTTCCTGTGTGCCAGGATTCCCATTCCACAGAATTTGTCAAATCAAGATATCTATTATTCTCCTTACAGAAAAACAACTTTTTATTGTTACTCAGAAGAAAAAAGTTCTCAATGAACTGATGTGCTATGGGTGTTGGATACTAAATGTGTTTCACTGCACATGGATAAAGGGTGCATGACTGCAGAGGAAGTCTTTCCAGTGAGGAGAACAGAATCAATTTCTTGAATCTTGGCAAGCATTTAATTAGAAGCTCAAACCCAGCCTTTTTCCCTGAGACTCCTCCCTGCCTGGTAGAACTCTGAGACAACAGTTTCCTCCATCTGAAAGGGAAGGAAATGAAGTACCAGTCCACAGTGGCTAAATTGACTGACAGCCATGTCCCTGAGAGCAAGATTTTGAGCCCAATTTGCTCCAGAGGCTATTTGTGCCACCTATCTTCCCTTGTTTCCCTAGTAGAAAAGAGGTCCTTTATGCTGAAGAGGCTGGGGAGGGAGAAAAGGGAAGGAAAGGCAAATTCCCATCCTGCTTCTGTTTCTGCTCTGCAGTGTGTTTTTTCCACACAAGGCAAATAGCAGATGAACAAAAGGGGGACAGTAATTTGAGCCACTGTGTCCCAAACAAAATGGTTTTCCATCACATTGTTTAAGTAATATTTTTCTGAGCTCTGGTTAAAGATAAATAATATAACTCGCTATGCACTGAACTACTCAACAGACACAACCACTGATGCTAACAAAAACAGGATTTGAAAGAAAGTCTAATGGATTTTAGGAAATGCATCCACACCCACAAAATTGCAGCTGTTACATTGTAATAAATAACTTGGTGGCTGGTGGCTCACCACTATTAACACAAGGAAGCCACTGTGTCAGCAACTCCCTCGAAAATGATTTTTATCTCAGTCCCAACTCAGTTACTGTTTACTCTTTTGCTTTTAGCTTTAAAAGCTAACAAAGCGTTCTATATATCACATTATCACAAGTGTTTCTTGCAAATGTGACTCACATTTTGCCTCTCCTTGCTTCCCAGCAAAACCCTCTATTCATACACCTTAGTTAGATTCTTCAGTGCACATCAAAAATATCTCTAACCTACTCAACACAAAGGACAGAGGCACCGTGTTCATGGCTGGATTCATCATTGCATTTCTCTTCTTTCAATAAAGCAGTGAAACTCCTTCCCTGTACTGTAAAGAGCAAAATATGTACTTACATGCAATATTTTGTAAGTATATAAGTATACAAGTATATAAGTATTTACGAGTATATATAAGTATATAAGTATACAATACTTATATACCTATTTTGCTCTTTCATGATAGAGGGCCCTGAATTTCACACAGAAAATTAAACAGAAAGATTGTAACTTGAAGCAAATTGTACTTCCTGTAATACTAGTCACACATGTCAATATGTCTTCCTCAATAGACTGGGACTTAGCTTTGGTTCCCCCAGAGTACCTTGAGATAAGGATCAGAGTGTACAAGTAGTTTATTTGGAAGATGATCTCTGCAAACACTTATCAAGGACTGGAGAAGTGAGAATGGATAAACAAGGCAGCCAATAAAATGTTCATTATCAAGTTGGCTACATTGAACTTAATCCAGCAGGGACCTACCAGAGTCAATGTATAGGGGATAGATGTGGGCTATTTGTACATCCACTACTGTCAGTCATGACTGAGGGCTTATCCTAAGGAAACATTAATTCTCAGCACTTCTGGGATGTCCAACACACAGGCAAGTGGGCTCTGACAGCCAGAGAAAGGCTCCAGGCAATGAAATATGTGTGCTAACAATTTTAAGGACCTGCATGCACTGAAGTAGTAAAGACAAGGTACAGGAGCAGGGCATGAACAGCATCTGCTACTGACCCTTGCTCTCCTGCATATCCTCAGTGCACTGTATGCTAGCAGTAGGCATTCAACAAATATTTGTTCTCTGGCTGACTTTGCATCCTGCATTACCATATCCCACACTCCACTGTAACTAGTACTTTTCTCCCTCTTTGAAAAGGCCATGCACTTTTCCAACCTGTCCTTAATTCTCAATACCTCTATACAAAAGAAAATAAGAAATCCCTAGTGAGGTTGAGGTGGGGGTGGGGAACAATGTTGAAACCCTTCATTTGAACACCATTATTTACTGCCACCATTTCCTATTCATTACAGATAAGGTCTCTGAAATTTTCTTTGTTCTACTTTACTATAAATGTTTTCCAAGATTAATCACCTACACTACCATCAGAACTGAAACAGTGGTAAGCACAATAACAGTGTCTTGCCTTCCTCCTCAGGCCCTTACTAACAAGCAGCCCTGTCAAGGGACATGATTTTCAATAGCTTGAAAAAATTTAAGTTCCAAACAGAAGAAAGTTAACATAAAGGTGAAACAGCAATTAAATTAAAAAAATAATAACATTTTTAAAAAGGTCAAACAAGGTATAAACTAATGCCAGCTCTATGTTTAATAAACAACCCCAGAAGACACTGGGCACAGTGAAATCCTATGATGATGTACAAAAATGACCACACCTCTCTTGTTCCAAAAGAGGCCCAATGGCCAGTGTACACCCCACTGTTCCCAGGTCATTACTGCCATATGATACCACTGTTGTGAGTATCATCTGAGCCAGACACAGACCTCCCTCCCCCAGGACCTACTATGTCCTTCTGGTAATCCTTTCTCACATAAGTGCCTGCGTTCAGCTAATCCTCCATGTCTGTGAAAAACAACACTAGAAGATCAATTCCCCTGTGGCTCTGGCTTACATTCTCTTCTGTTACAAGAAAATGTAGTATTGAAGAAAACTGAACAGAAGAGACTGATAAAGCAAGCTTGGGGGAGTGGAGAGATGGTTTACAGGAAGAGAGAGAAAGAGAAAAGCACTTCTAGGTTGTATTGGAGAAAACACACATAGACACACAGACACACACATATATTTCCAAATTTCCTCCACAGTAGAAAGATGATATCACAGGCAATAAGTAAACCACTAGAATTCTGTTGCCATGAAAATTCAAATATCTCTCTCACCTGATATTTTGATTGGTCAGGTTCTCTTTTTAACAAAACTGTGTATCTACCACATTTCAGTAAATTACATTCAAAATGATGATGCTCAAAGAATCAGGTGGTAGATATTCTGATATGACACCCAAATTCCCCTTCAGTAGGAAGGAGGAACTGTTCCCCAAGATGTTAAAAGTGTTGTCCAAAGGTGTCCCTCAGCTGTCAGCCCTCTTTGAGGATTGCCTCTGTTAAAGTAAGTGCCTTGTCCAATGCCATGCTTCCTTTCAGAGATAACCTACATCAGATGTTTGGTCAATGCACAGATATATAGGCTGGAACTCCTGACTCCAATTTAAGAAAACTCTTAAGAGGCCATACAAGACTCAGGGCTCTCCCATGAAATGAATTGAGGCTTCTTCATTCACTACAGGTATCATTACAACTTGCCTCCTTCCCCTGCACATTGTTGTGTCTTTCCCCTATTTTCCACGGGTGTCGATCCTAAAAGGTCTCTCTTGTAAACTTCTTACATGTTAATTTCCATCTCACAATCTGTTTCCTGAGAAGCCCAATTGTAACAGGTGCTTAAATCCTCCCTAATTCATCATGGTAGATAACATACAACGAAAAAAGTCACACTTCCACATATTTTATGGTGCAGTGCTACTTTGGAAATTGCAAATCAATATATGGCCATGATATCTTAATCAGAATATTTGATTAATTAAAGAATGTATTTCTCAACCATGTTGGTATAACACGAAAACCTGAGATCAGATCCAGTGAGCAAATGGAAATAGGTAATACAATTAAATCATACTTTTTTCACACTCTTCCTTTTTCATATTAACACAGATAATAATAATAACAAATGGCAACTAAGATGCATTGAGAGCTTACAGTGCATTGGACATTGTTATAAACACTTTGTATTATTTCATTTAAATTTCACAGCAACTCTATGAAATAAATGCTATTATCACCTCCACCATACAGATAAGAAAATTGAGGCATAGAGAAGTCACAAGTGATGCAGCCTGGATTTATATTATGGTAGTTATATTTGAGAACCCAATTCTTTACTAATTATAGTATAGTTACATCCTTAATTTTAAAAAATGAGTTGATTGAATGCCTAGTCATACCTAATATGGTGAAAGTCAATGACTGTTGATGGGAAACTTTAATTCACTCAAGAAATGCCAGGTAGGTTGAAGACTGTGATACCCCAAACCACAATTAGCCTCTGTGGCTGTTTAGTCCCGTTGGAGAAATCATCTAGGCAGTATTGACTAATTTCTTACATCAGCTAAGCTCTCATTGCCCACCAGAAACAACTGTGCCTGAGCCTGACCAGCTGTCTCTACCATTCCTCCTATATGTAGTGTTGAACCTTCACCATTAATCTAACATCTCCAACCCTACAGCTTTCACTTTCACTCTCAGTAATGGCCTTGTCTTCACATCACAGCAAAAGTTGAGGCCAACAATTAAGAACCATGTCACTGCTCCCTGTCCCACATACAACTTGTCTTTGAACATGTCCTTATCTTCTCTTCAATCTTAGAAGCATGGATAACCATTCTTCTGTTCCAAGCCTGACCTCATTATGTGTTTGAATGTGTCTCCATCCCTACTCCATTTAAGGATTTATTCCATCAACATATTACAGCCACTACTCAGAAATAGCATTAACTTTGGTATACTGTAGATTCTTTCAGTTTATATGTACATTGACACCATATTAATTTTTAAAACAAAAAAATAGTACATTTACCACTGTTTTGTAAACTTTTCAAGTATACATACTTTTAAATATTGTATAATGGCCACATAGTTGTGTTGGGTATAGGAGACATTCATTCCACTCTCTGTCTTTTGTATCTTGCTTAAGTCAGCTTAAGTCAGCAGGGGGCTCAGAGGCAAGGTCTCTCCCTCACTTTGGCCTTTCAAGTCTCAAGTGAGTACATTTGATTAGTGGAGCTATAATGATGCCCCAAAATCCTAGCTGCAAGAAAGTCTAGGAAATGTAGTTTTTAGCTTTTGAATTGCTGACTCATTCTATAGTATTTTGTTATAGTAGCCCAAATGGATGTAATTATTTATGTCAACTTAAAATGTCCTAGGGATTTCATAGCTATTGAAATTATTTTTATTTTAGGAGCTATACAAAAATAAGTAAGTTTAAAGAATACTTTCCAGGTACAAAAGTCTAGGATGGGACAGGAAATGGGCATATCAGCCTCATGCGGCTAATGCCCAGCCTGCTGCATTTTTCAGGTTCAAAAAAATAGACTGCCTTTGTAGTACCTCTCCTTCCAAAGAGGATCAGAAAAAGGTTCTGTTTTGAAGGGGTTCTTCTAGAAGCTAAAGTTCTGGTTTTGAGTCAATAGACAAAGATGGATGATCAGTTTTACTCTGGGCAGGGAGGTAAATGCCATCAGGCAACCCAGGAATTAATGTCGAAATTCAGCTCATGTTCTATGCCACAAGTCTTGTGCTTGGCACAGAGCTACTTCCACTTAGAGGAAAGATAATCTTTCTATTTTGGACAAAGGCCCTGATTGGGCTAGCAAGAGCTATGATTAAGTTCCTATCTATGTCAGGAGTGTAACAAACAGAAAGTTCCCAAAACATACAGATATCTGGTTGAATTTCTGAAGACACTGATTTGGAATGCTTTTGAAAACAAAGGGAACTGGCAAAATGCTCTAATGATTCTCAAGAGGTATATAAAATGTTAGAAATTATTTCTATTTTTGTACCAAATACAGTGTGTCCACACCTGGTACATTGTGTGCAGCTCTGTTCATAACACTGAAGAAGCACATAAAGGAACAGCAGGAAGTTCAAGAAAACAAAATGCTCTGGGTGATGTGGTGAAAGAGGATCCTGAATGAACAACTCCACAGGGAAGATGGGTTTGACAAGCAATCCTTAGGTTGCTCAATTTTAGCCATAACTGTGATGCAATATTGTATTTGTTATTCTGTCATTCAGAACTGGCAAGAGTTTGGATATTAGATATAATAGCAGGGCATAAATGTTGGGTCAGGTTCTCAACCCTCTGACAAATGGGTGACATATAAGTCTACCCCCAAATATATGATTCTTACTTAGATTTAACACAGAACACTGAATACATCTGTATATTGCTATGTACACATTTAAACTCCTGCAGTTTATAGCAGTTTCAAATAAGTTCTGACTACTCAAGCATCCCATGATAGGGCTCCTGAGGCTGAGAGTTTCACAGCAATTTAGTAAAATGACTCTAAGCATTTTTTCTTAGTGGTGAACAAAGTGTTGGACAGGCTGGGCACCCCAGCCATAGGATTTCACTGAGTCCACTGGAACTGCCATTTCTCTATAATGACTGAGGTTCTTCTGCTGGGTCATTTAGAGAAACAAGGAAAGCTGTAACAAAAAGTGCTGAGAGGTTTTGTTTTTGTTTGTTTTTTGTTTGTTTTTACTAAAATCCAAGAAACAGCCTCAGGAGCTCTGCTGTAGAATTATTCAATAGTTTTCATCTCAATGGTGAGAGATACCCCTCTGCCTCTAGCCCATAGTGTACTGGAACTGACATACTAACTTAACTGGTTGAAATCATATTGGTAGCTTGAAATTGGCCATAGTGAAAGTACTTATACCATGAAAATTGGCAAATGTTACAAATCAGAACTTTAAAAAAAACAAATCATTTTTTAAACATTTGTCAACACCTTAAAAGAAACCACCATGCACTGGAAAGCAGGGTCAAATGTTCTAGTCAACCTATAGTGGATGCAGATGCCTCATCAACAGCTGGGCAGAAACAACAGACACTGTGATGACCAGAGAAGCAGAAGTGGCAGCCAAGGCACCAAGGAGAGTAAAGCTGACATTAGGCAAAAAGATCATCTGTTCTCTTCCTGGTAAGTCCCCGAAATTTCTATTGGCAGGCAGGAAAGTGAATATTTTACAGGGACTATAGGCCATAAATCAAACAGAGGCAGGGAAGGAGCAAATAAAATCTTGTTAATGTAATATGAAGTGTTAGGAACAAATAGCTAAACCTTGTAAATAACTCTTTCAATGTCAAATTGGTACAAACTTACCAAGGATTGTTTACTCATCTACAGGGATATACCTTTGTTGATTTTGCTACTTACTATTAATTATATTAATTATTGGCTTGGATTTTGTGAAGTTACCTATTAACTTATAGATCTTTTCTTATAATGATGTAAATAATTTCTATCCAGTTGAAAAGAAAATCCCAAAGGTTATAATTTTTATTGTCCTGTAGGAGGATATAAATCAGCAGTTGTATCATGCAGCAATTTATTTTAATATCCTTTCTAAATGCCTATAAATAGTCCCTCAAAAATACTCTTTTAATCAGCTTTTACCATGTGACCATTTCTCTCATTAATAAGTTAATACATCTTTAACATGTGTTCATACTATATGCATATTAGCCATGTTTGTAACTTTTTGAAAATTATACTTTGGCAGTGTAAATAGGCTTTGATAAAGTACAAGAAGTTCATTTCAGCTGATTCTAGGGATAAATATAATTTGGAGCCTTGTCAGAGAGTTGCAGTGGGCACAGTCCAACAAATTGATCCAATTTCTGCTCTTATAACCCTACCCTGGGGCCCCAGCTCTACAAGGATTACAGAAGACATTGTCCAGACTTGGTAGGATTATGGACTTGCCATAAATCATTAGTATTGTGGATAGAATATCTCTCACCAAACATAAGTATTGATGTCTTTAGTATCAGAAAACTTAAAACTGTAGGTGGGGGAGAGATTCATGGGTATTTGAATTGTTACACTATCATCTAGTTTGTATCTGGAAATGTCTTGAATGACAGTATCTCACATAATTTCTGAAATTGGTCACTCTTTAAAAGGATTTGCTTGACCACAGAGCCCTGATAAAAATCTCTACTGTGCTTTTTCTTTTTTATTTTAACCAACACTTCCTAGCAGCCACTCTAGATACATGAACTGCATCCATAATTCTGCTGTAATGTTTGTGAGTCTCAGAAATGGCAAACAGCAGAGAAGCAAAGCTGGTGACAATAGAACAGTGCTGTCTCCAACCCACCGCTCTTTCTACAGGTTGTTGAAGAAGATGGATGACTTTCACTATAATTTGCAAAAGCCTTCTCTGGTACAAAAATGTCTAACTTTTTTGCTCAGTGTTCTTCTTCTCTTTTTTTAATTTAATATTTTTATGTATTCCACACCCTGGTTCCAAGGATTACTATCACCTTACAGAAATGAAGACAGTGTAGTTTTGGCATATAGGTCAGTGACATGGAATAGAGTCCAGAAAGAGACCTGCATATTCATAGTCAACTGATTTTTGTTAATAGTGACATGGTAATTCAATGATGAAATGATACTATAATATTTTCAGTGAATGTTGCTGTAACAATTGAATATTTATATGCAAAAAATGAACATCATCTTTTTCTTCACCCTGTGTACAAAAATTAGTTCAAAACAGATGCTAGATCCAAAAACTAAGAGCCAAGACTATAAAACTGAAAGAACACATAAGAAAAAACACTGCACCTTTGGGTTAAGGAGAAAGTTCTTAAGTAAGATACAAAAAGCATGAAACTCAATGAAAATTTTGAGATTTTATAAAAATTTAAAACTTTTCCTTTTCGAATGACACCATTAAGAAAATGAAAAGGCAAGCTACAGATTGGGAGAAAATATTTGCAAAACATATCCAAACAAAAAACTGTTCATTTGTTGCTGGTAACAATGCAAAAGGGAACAACTATGTTGGAAGATAGTCTGGCAGTTTCTTATAAAGATAAACATAGCATTGCTACCATACAGTCTAGCAGTTGTGCTCCTTGATATTTACCCAGGTCAGCTGACTGTCAAAACTTAGAAGTAACCAAGGTGGTTTCAGTAAGATGCATGGATAAACACTGTGTGGTACATCAGACACTGGAATGGTGTTCAGCAATAAAAAATACATGAGCTATCAAGCCATGAAAAGACATGGAGGAATTCCTAATATTCATACTGCTAAGTGAAAGAAGACAGTCTGAAAAGGCTACATACTGTATGATTTCAACTATATGACATTCTAAAAAAACAAAAACTATTGAGACAGTACAAAAAAAAGTACTTGCCAGGGTTTGGGAGAGTACAAAGGAAGGATGAATAGGTGGAGCACAGGGCATTTTTAGGACAGTGAAACTATTCTGTATGATACTGCAAAGGTGGACAGATGACATTTAAGCATCTGTTAAAGCCCATATAACACAAAGAAGAACACTAATGTGAACTATATAGACTTTAGTTAATAATACTGTATCAACATTAACTTATTAACTACAACAAATATATCACAAATATTTCTACTGTTTCCTTTTTCTTCTCCTACTGGTATTCCCATTATGTGTATGTTACATCTCTTGTAATTGTCTTACATTATTAGATATTTTGTTCCATGTTCATTCCTTTTCTCTTTGATTTTTAGTATGGGAGGTTTCTATTGACATATCTTTTGCCTTACAGATTAATTTGCATGTGCTTATTGGCCATTTGTTTATCTTAAGAAAAATGTCTATTGAAATCCTTTGCCCATTTTTTCTTGTTGTTGAATATTAAGAGTTTTCTATGTATTCTGGATATTGCTCCCTTATTGGATATATGATTTGCAAGTATTTCTCCCATTGGTTGGCTTTTTAGAATTGACATTTTTTTTGGTGCACCAATTTTTAAGTTTTCATGAAGTCCACTTTACCTCTTTTTTCTCTTATGTTGACCATGCCTTTAGTTTCACGTCCAAGAAATATGACACATCCAATGATGGGAAGTTTTTATTCTACATTCTTCCCTAAGAGTTTTAAACTTTTAGGTCTTACATTTAGGTCTTTGATTCGTTTTGATTTAATTTTGTTACATAGTGTTAGGTAAGAGTCCTATTTCATTGTTTGGCATGTGGATATCCAGTTTTCCAGCATCATTTATTATTTTTTTGTTTTGTTTTTCTCTTTTTTAATATTTACTGTATTTTTTCCATTACCATTTAGTCCCTTTCCCCCAGCAATCACCACACTGTTGTCCATGTCCATGAATCCTTTTTCCTTTTTGTTCAATCCCTCCACCCCCTAATCTCACCCCCTTAGCTGTCATCCTGCTGTCTATCTATGAATCTGTCTCTATTTTGCTTATTAGTTCAGTTTGTTCATTTGATTCCACACATGAATGAAATCATATGGTATTTGTCTTTCTTTGACTGGCTTATTTCACTTAGCATAATGTTCTCCAGGTCCATCCATACTGTCCCAACAGGTAAAACTTTCTTCTTTTTTATGTCTGGGTGTGACAGACCCTGGCCTGCAGAGTCTGAGTGTTGTGACTGAAGATGAAAACAAATGCACAAGCTACAGCATCCTGTTGAGAAAAGGGGACAGTATGGTACTCTCTTAAGAAGAGAGTCCTGTGGCCACTTCTTTCAAGTGGAGAGTGCCTTGGCCACTTTCTCAAGGGGAGAGCACACCGACCCTTGCCTGGACAAGCTTTTGTCATTTTTCTTGGGTCTTACATCAAAGAAGGATTTGTTATCTATTACATAGAATATTGTTGTCTACATTTTAGGCACAACCAAAGAAATGAAAATAACAAATGCAGAAGGGAAAGGTGGCAAGCTGATTAGCTCCATCCTTGGGAAAATTCACACAGGCTTTGGAAGTTACCTTGAAGATAGACAATAAACATCTACTGTTTCACACCAGGGTGAGGGAGTTTTAGCAAGAGCAAGCCATAACAATCTGAATGCATTTTCTAGGTCTGATTCCCATGGGAAAACCTGGTTTGAGGGTCTGGCTCCTGCCCACCACATGGCTTCTGTAGGTTTTCCATACAGAGATGAGTCACATTTGCCAGACCAAAACAAACCAGTTCCCTACAGCTGGATAGTATTCCATTGTGTAAATGTCCTATAGTTGTTTTATCCACTCATTTACTGATGGACACTTGGGCTGGTCCCATATCTTGGCAATTGTCAATAACGATGCAAACATCATAGGGGTGCTTATGTTCTTTGAAATTAGTGTTTTAGGTTCCTTCAGATATATTCTCAGAAGTGGGGTCACTGGGTCAAATGTCAGATCCATTTTTAATTTTTTGAAGTATCACCATACTGCTTCTCCACAGTAGCTGCACCAGCCTGCATTTCTACCAATAGTGCAAAAGGGTTCCCCTTTCTCTGCATCCTTGTAAGCATTTGTTTGTTGATTTATTGATGATAGCCATTCCGACAGAAGTGAGATGGTATCTCATTGTGATTTTAATTTGCATTTCTCTGATCATTAGTGACATTGAGCATATTTTCATATATCTATTGGCCATCTGTATACCTCTTTGGAGAAGTGTCTATTCAGGCCCTCTGCCCATTTTGTAATTGGGTTGTTTGTTTATTTGGTATTGAGTTTGTAAGTGTTTAATAAATTTTGTATATTAATCCCTTATCAGAAATATTGATAAATATGTCCTCCCATTCTGCAGGTTGACTTTTTATTTTATTGATGATTTTCTTTGCTATGCAAAAACTTTTTAGTTTTATGTATTCTCATTTGTTTACTTTTTCTTTTGTTTCCCTGCCTGAGGAGATACATCCAATAAAAAATTTCTATGGACAATTTCCAAGATTTTGCTGCCTACATTTCCTATCTTCAGTTCATTTTATGCACTCACTTCCTCTATCAAAGATTAATTGACCATATAAGTATGAGTTTATTTCAGGGCTCTCTGTTCTGTTCCACTGATCTATGTGTCTGTTTTTATGCCAGCACCATGCTGTTTTGATTACTATTGCCTTATATTATAGTTTCATATTAGGTAGCATGATTCCTCTAAGTTTGTTCTTCTTTCTCAGGGTCATTATTGCTAACTAGGGCCTTCTGTGGTTCCATATAAATTTTTGAAATATTTGTTCTAGTTCTGTGAAATACATTATTGACATCTTGATAAGGGTTGTGTTGAATCTATAGATTGCTTTGGGTAGTATGGATGTTAATTAACAATGTTAATTCTTCCTGTCCTTGAACCCAGTATGTGCTTCCACTTATTTGCATCTTCTTCCATTTCTTTCTCCAGTGTCTTATCATTTCCTGAGTACAGGTCTTTTACATCCTTGGTTAGGTTTATTTCTAGATATTTTATTATTTTTGAAGCCATTGTAAATGAGATTTTAAAAAATTCCTTTCTGTTAGTTTGTTATTGACATATAAAAATGCAACTAATTTCTGGATATTAATTTTGTATCCTGCTAATTTGCTGAATTCATTTAACAGTTCTAGTAGTTTCTTAGTGGGAGCTTCGGGATTCTCTATGTACAGTATCATGTCATCTGCAAATAAAGACGGTTTTCCTTCTTCTTTTACAATTTGGATTCCTTTTATTTTTTTCTTCTTATCTGATTGCTGTGGCTAGTACTTCCAGTACTATGTTGAAAAAGAGAGGTGAAAGCAGACATCCTATATTATTTCCAATCTTAAGGGGAACAATCGTAATTTTTACCCATTGAGTGTGATGCTGAAAGTGGGTTTGTCATATATGGCCTTTATTATGTTTAGGTATATTCATGCTATACCCACTTTGCTGAGAGGTTTTATCATAAATGGATGCTGGATTTTATCAAATGCTTTTTCTTTTCTTTTTTGTTAGTTTAATATTTATTTTTCTTTTTAAAATAATGGGAGCATTTAATCTCACATTTTATCTGAATACTATGCTACACCTCATATGTTTTTTACATAAAAATTATTTCTATTTTTTTGTTATTTTATTTTTTAAAATAGTTTCATTGTTGCTCAAGTACAGTTGTCTTCATTCCCTGCCCATTCCCCTCACCCCAGCCATTCCACCTCCCACTCTCGATCCTACCCCCTTTGGCTTTGTCCATGAGTCCTTTATACATGTTCCTGAAAAACTTTCCTCTTCTTCCCCCCATTATTCCCTCCCACTTCCTGTCTGGTTACTGTCAGTTTTTTCTTAATTTTGATGTCTCTGGTTATATTTTGCTTGCTTATTTGTTTTGCTGATTAGGTTCCACTTATAGGTAAGATCATATGGTACTTGTCTTTCACCACCTGGCTTATTTCACTCATCATAATGCTCTCCGATCCACCCACTAAGGTCATGAACAAGACAAGGCTGTCTTTCACCACTTCCATTCAACACAGTATTGGAGGTCCTAGCCACATCAATCAGACAAGAAAAACAAATAAAAGACATCCAAATTGGAAAGGAGGAAGCATAACTGTCATTGTTTGCAGATGACATGATAGTGTACATAGAAAATCCTGTAGACTCCATCAAATCATTTTCCTGCATCTATTGATATGATCAAGTGGTTTTTATCATTCATTTTGTTTATGTGGTGAATCACATTTATTGACTTGCAAATGTTGTACCAAACTTGCATTCCCAGAATAAATTCCAGTCAATCATGGTATATGATCTTTTCGATGCATTCCTATATTCAGTTTGTTAATATTTTGTTGAAGATTTTAGTGTTTGGGTTCATCAGGAATATTAGCCTATAATTTTCCTTTTTTGCAGTGTCTTTATCTGGTTTTGGAATTAGGATAATGCTGGCCATATAAAATGAGTGTGGGAGCTTTCCCTCCTCTTGAGTTTTTTGAAATAGTTTGAGTAGAAGAGATATTAATTCTTTTTCTAATGTTTGGCAGAATTCACCTGTGAAGCCGTCCAGACCAGGGCTTTTGTTTATTGAGAATTTTTTTATTACTGCTTCAATTTCAGTAGGTGTAATCTATCTATTAAGATCCTCTGATTCTTCCTGATTTAGTTTTGGAAGATTGTATGCTTCTAGGAATTTATCTATTTCATCCAGGTTGTCTAGTTTGTTGGCATATAGTTGTTCATAATATTTTCTTAGCATCCCTTGAGGGTTTTTTTCATGTCAGTTGTTATATCTACCCTTTCATTTCTGATTTTATTTATATGGCTACTCTATCTTTTTTTCTTTATAAATCTGGTTAAAGTTCTGTTAATCTTGTTTATCTTTTCAAAGAACCTGCTCTTCAATTCATCAATCTTTTGAATCATTTTTTCAGATTCTATTTTTTTATTTCTGCTGTGATCTTTATTGTTTCCTTCCTTCTGCTCACTTTGGGCTTTGCTTGTTGGTCTTTTCCAATTTTCTTTTAGTGTAAAGTTAGATTGTTTATTTGAGCTTTATCTTGGTGTGTGTGTGTGTGTTTAGATAGGCCTGTAATGCTATGAATTTCCCACTTAGGACTGCTTTCCCTGTGCCCCACAGATTTTGGATTGTTGTATTCTCATTTTCATTTCTTTCAAGGTATGTTTTGATTTCTTCCTTGAAATCATTGCTGACCCATTCATTGTTTAATAACATGGTATTTATCTACCATGTATTTGTGTATTTCCAGTGTTCTTCTTGTGATTGGTTTCTAGTTTTATCACATTATGAAGAGAGAAGTTGCTTGATGTGATTTCAATCTTCTTAAACTTATTGAGACTTGTTTTGCTTCCTAACATGTGGTCTGTTCTAGAAAATGTTCCTTGTGCACTTGAAATGTATATACTTCAGCTTTTAGGTGAAATACTCTGAAGATATCAATTAAATCCATTTGATTACACATATCATTTAAGGCCATTCTCTCCTTGTTGGTTTTCTGCCTGGAAGATCTATCCATTGAAGTGAACGAGGCATTAAAATCCCCCCACTATGACTATATTTCTGTCACTCTCTCCCTTTATGTCCATCAAGATTTGCTTCACATATTTAGGTGCTCTATGTTGGGCACATAAATATTTACTAAGTTTATATCCTTTGTTGAATTGTTCCCTTTATCATGTAGTGTTCTTCTTTTTCTCTCACTATAGCCTTGTTTCAAAGTCTATTTTGTCAGATATAAGTATTGCTATCCCAGCTCTTTTCCCCTTTCTATTTGCATGACATATTTTTCCATCCCTAACTTTTATGCTGTGTGTATCTTTTGATTTGAGGTGGGTCACTTGGAGGCAGTATGTAGATGGGTTTTATTTATTATCGATTCAGCTACTCTGTCTTTTGGTTGGAATATCTAAGGCATTTACATTTAAGGTGATTATTGATAGATACATATTTAGTGTAATTTACTGGTAGACTATTTTCCTCTTTTTTTTTTTCCCCTATCTCTTTCTCTTACTATCCTTCTCCTTCTTCTTAAAACTAGCCCTTTAATATTTGTTACAGTACTGGCTTGGAGTTAACAAGCTTCTTTAGCTTTTTCTTGTCTAGGAAGCTCCTTATTTCTCCTTCAATTTTAAATGATAGTTGTAAAAGACCTACTTGGTTGTAGGTCTTTACTTTCTTTCATCTTGAATATTTCATGCCACTCCCTTTTGGCCCAAAATGTTTCTATTGAGAAATCAGATGGCACTCTAATTGGTGCTCCCTTGTATGTAACTTCCTGGTTTTCTCTTGTGATTTTTAGGATTCTCTCCTTGTCGTAAAGCCTTGATATTTTACTTATGATGTGTCTTGGTGTAGGCCTCCTTGTGTCTACCCTGTTGGGACTCTCTGAGCTTCCTGGAGTTGTGTGCCTTTCTCTTTCACCAGATTAGAAAAGGCTTTGATCACTGTTTTTTCAAACAGATTCTCAATACCTTGCTCCCTCTCTTCTCCTTCTGGTAGTCCCATGACATAGATGTTACCCTTCATGTTGTCCAATATGTTTCCTAGGCTCTCCTCATTTTTAATTTTTTTTCAGTTTTTAGGTATATATTTTTTGATTGTGCTATTATCATAGCCCAAGTTTTTCTCCCCTTTGTCCCCCTCTGCCCTGCACCATCCCTCCCTGCAGCATCCACACCCCTTAGTTCATGTGCATGGGTTGTACATATAAGTTCTTTGGTTTCTCCATTTCCTATACTATTCTTACCCACCCCCTGTCTATTTTGTACCTACCAATTATGCTTCTTATTCCCTGTACCTTGTCCCACATTTTTCCTCTCCCACTCCCTACTGATAACTCTCCATGTGATCTCCATTTCTGTGATTTTGTTCCTGTCCTAGTTGTTTGCTTTGTTTTTGTTTTTTAGATTCAGTTCTTGATAGTTATGAATTTGTTGTCATTTTACTGTTCATAGTTTTTGATCTTCTTCTTAGAAAAATCCCTTTAACATTTCGTATAATAAGGGCTTGGTGATGATGCATTCCTTTAACTGGACCTTATCTGGGAAGCACTTTCTCTGCCCTTCCATTCTAAATGATAACTTTACTGGATAGAGTCACCTTGGGTGTAGGTCCTTGCCTTTCATTATTTTGAACACTTCTTTCCAGCCCCTGCTTGCCTGTAAGATTTATTTTGAGAAATCAGCTGATAGCCTAATGGGAACTCCTTTATAGGTAACTCCTTTCCTCTTGTCTTTTAAGATTCTCCCCTTGTCTTTAATCTCGCATGATTTTTAAAAGATTTTATTTATTCAGTTTTAGAGAGAGGAAAGCAGGGGGAGAGGAAAAGGAACATCAATGTCTGGTTGCCTTTCATGTGCCCCAAATGGAGACCTGGCCTGAAACCCAGGGATATGCCCTAGACTGAAAATCAACCTGGTGACCATTTGATTCACAGGCTGGCACTCAATCCACTAACCCACACCATCCAGGGTAATCTTGAGTGATTTAATTATGATGTGTCTTGGTGTGTCCCTCCTTGGGTCCAATTTCTTTGGGACTCTCTGAGCTTCCTGGGCTTCCTGGGTGTCTATTTCATTCACCAGTTTGGGGAAGTTTTCCTTCCTTATTTTTTCAAATAAGTTTTCAATTTCTTGCTCTTTCTCTTCTCCTTCTGGCATCCCCATGATTCAAATGCTGAAATGTTTAAAGTTGTCCCAGAGGTTTCTAAGCCTCTCCTCATTTTTCTGAGTTCTTGTTTCTTCATTCTGTTCAAACTAAATGTTTATTTCTTCCTTCTGTTCCAAATCATTGATTTGAGTCCCAGTTTCCTTCCCTTCACTGTTGGTTCCCTGTGTATTTTACTTTATTTTATTTTTCATAGTCTTCACTTCTTCCTCTATTTTATGGCCATACTCAGTCATCTCTGTGAGCATACTGATTACCAATGTTTTGAAGTGGTAGTTTGTCTATCTCCTCGTCACTTAGTTCTTTTTGGAGCTTTGATCTGTTCTTTCATTTGGGCTATATTTCTTTTCTCAGCACACCTATTATGGTGTAAGGGGCACAGCCTTAGGTATTCCTGGGGGCAGGGAACCCACTTTGTCGTGATGTGTCACTGTATATGGGTAAGACATCAGAGAAGGAACAATGCCACTTGCTAGGCTTTCTCCCAGCTTTCAGTCAATTCCCCTGCTACCAAGAAGCAAATTGGGCCCTTCTGGTGATGATTACTGGGTGGGTGCTCACCTCTGCCCCTCCTACCAGTCTGGATGAATGTTTCTTCTTTAACTCTGGTTGTTGGACTTCCATACAGTTTGATTTTCTGGCAGTTCTGGTGGCTTTTACCTGCACCATTCGTTGTCATTCTTCTTTTGGTTGTGCAGGGAAGCAAAGCTCAACTACCTATGCATCCATTTTGGTTAGATGTTCCAGTCAGTTCCTCCTCATTTTTTAAATTCTTTCTGTCTTCTTTTTTCTTTCCCCTCCCTCCCTTCCTTCCTTCCTTCCTTCCTTCCTTCCTTCCTTCCTTCCTTCCTTCCCTCCTCTCCTTCCCTTTCTTCCTCTTTCTTTATTTCTGCTCTGCCTGGGTGTTTTTACTACCTTGTCTTCCAAATTACTGATTCAGTCCTCTGCTTCATATAACCTACTGTATATTCCTTCCAGTGTATTATTTATTTCAAATATTGCATTCCTTATTTCATATTGGTCCTTTTTATGGTTTCTATGTCTTTTTTAATGCTGTTGAGTATCCTTATAATCATTACTATAAACTTTCTATCTGATAAATTGCTTGCCTACATTTCATCTAGTTCTTCATCTGGAAAATACTCTTGTTCTTTCATTTGGGGTCTGTTTCTTTGTCTTCCAATTTTGGCTTCTTCTTTGCATTTGCTTCTATGTATTAGGCAGATTTGCTAGACTCTGGTGCATGCCTAAATCAAACCCTGCCTGTGACTGGCCTTGGACAACTTGTTTGATAGCAAGCTATCAGCAATCCACAGTGTGTGGCTCCCTCTGTTTGGCCTGGGTGTGTGCAGAAAGAACCAGGCTGTGCACCAAGGTGGCTTTTACCTGCACCAGGCCCAGGAGCAAGTTAGTTGAAGCCTCAGAGCTCCCAGCAATGTGCCTCTGCCTGCAGGCTTTCTGTAGGGTTAAGGGTGAAAATATTCCAGCTGTACTCCTCACCTGCAGGGCTTAAAGACTACAGGGTAGGAGGGAGTAATTCCTGATAGCAGGGCTATTGCTTCCCCTGAGGTTGATGCCACTTAGAAGGGAGTGCTCTACCTGAGTAAGATGGTTCCTGCAGTATGGAGGATGACTCAGCACAGGAATCCTGGAGGTTGTTCCTTCAGTTCTCTCCCCAGAGCCACCAAACCCAGACTCTGCTCAAGCATCTCTTCTCCACTCTGCCCTCCCTCTGCTGGAGCCCAGGGAAAGTGGATGCAAACATAATTTTGTGCATTGGCCCTTTAAGGGGCTCTCTGTGTCTCTAGCCTTCTCTTCCTAGCATACAAAAACTCAACTGCTTTTCACAGCTGGATGTTTGCTGGGTTCCTTTCCAAGTTCTAGCACTGTTTGCTGGGGAATCCATCTTAGGGTTTAGACCCCACACTTCTCAGGGGGACCCCCTGGGCCACTGAAATATCCCTCCAGAACTTTAGCTACCACAGAAAGCCTTCTGTGGGAGCACAGAAAGCCTTCTCACGCCTCTTTTGCACTCCCTTTCAGTCTCATTGTGGTAAAGTAGTTTCTTTATGCTGTCCATGGTTATAAGGCTTCTCTCTAGCTAGTGTTCAGTTGGTTATTTAGGATGATTTTTCTATAATTTTGTTGTAATTCCAAATTTGGTCCTGGGAGGAATTTAGTGTGGCTTCCACTTACTCCTCCACCATCTTGGGTCTCTGGATGTGTTTTTCTTCTTTCTGAACATCCTAAGGAGTGACAAACAGTGGCAGAGTCCCTGTAAACATCCCATTCAGACCTGGGTGACAGTGAGTCCCAGCTTATATGCTCTTGAGTTCTTACTTAATACAAAGCACAATATTTTGTGTTGAGTGATGACAAGAATCATTCCTCACACATGGCTTCAACAACAACCCAGTCCTATAGAAAAGCTTGACCTGTCGGTTTGGTTCCCTGAGGCATACACCTCACACAGAAAGGTGGTTCAGTCTCCTTTTGTCCAAGAAACTTAATTTCTTTTTAATTTTTTTTACAAAATCTTTGAAACCAAACTACTGTATGCAAGGATACATTGCTATGAGAGATATACCACTGATCCCCTTTGTGCTGGTGAATAGGAAATTTAGCCCAGGAACCCTGAGTTTATAGGTTGACTAGGGGAGAAACATGATTAGCACATAGTTTCTGCTGAGTTGATCCAGAGGAAGAATAGTAAATAATCCTGATATCTCCACTGCTAGGCTAGATGGTTAGATGAGACCTCATACCCTAAAACCTATAGTAAAGGCCTGAAAATCCACTTGACTGAGACCACAGAGCATCTTAATCAGCTTTCCCTTACCACTCTACCATGTCTCCCTGACATCGACCCTCACACACACACCAGCAGTGCAGTGCCTACTTAGAAAATGCAAATAGCTATCAAGATCTTACTGAGTATACACAACTAGATTTGACAGATCTATGTAATAATAGCATATGATGCATTGCAGGGTGGTCTATGAATTATCATGTTACCATTAATTGTAAGTCCTCATTATTTCAAAAGTTAATTGGGAAGAAGTGTTATATCCTTACACATAAAATAGCATCACAAATGCACAAGAAGCCATCCAAAACCATTAAAAATCACAGAAAAGTTATTGGGAGAAGCATACTAATAGTAGATTAGTCTAGAAATTTTTTAAAAATCACAAGAAAGGGTTGCTTCTGCAACAAAGAAACACTAATGTTTCCCTTTTTATTTGTTTGATGTCTGGACAAATTGCCACATAAAGTAATAAAATGTCTAAAAATTATAATAAAGTACTTTGTGCTACTTTAAGTTCAGTTCATGACCTCAACTGAAAACTTATTTGCACTAGCATTTATGATAAAATCTATATGATGAGATTTTTTTCCTCCCTCAAAGAATGACACAATAATGGAATCTTAAATTAGGTTTCATCCTTGGCTTAATCAGTTACTTAATTCCTGAATTTTGTTCTTCAATACAAAATACCTCAGTTTAATTTCTTTCTTATATGATATTTGTCCCCACACTTTGCACTTTCAACAATGTTTAAAATCTCATACAAATCCACATGTCAGCAAATGGTCTCCTTTTGATAAAAAAATACTTTGTTTCCTGATATGCAATAAGAGGGATGAGCATTCAGTTAACTGTGAACGCAGATGATAAGAATGGGTTATTGAAACTACCACTTTTTGGGATCATGAAGATGACGACGTTGTTGGAAGGAGCATAGTCCCCTTCTTCTATGCATGGGAGAGAAACTCGTGGATCTGCGGAGGAACAGAGCAAGGGGCCTACGATATCGCAACATTTATGAAAACAGGACATCAAAAATTGTAGCAGACATTGAAACAGCAGACAGTAGGGAGACTGCTTCAGGATAATAGGGGCCTGGAGATCAGCTTGGGGACCAGAGAGGTTGCAGCCCCCAGGCCAGGTGCTTCCTGGTCTGCCTCAGGGCACCTGGGAGAATGGAGTCACCGCTCCCTCCCCAGACAACAAGGATTGAGCAGCACCAGGGGAGGCCTTGTTGCTTGAGGTCATAGAGAGGGGAGTGAGACTGAGGGACAGTCACACAGGGGCTGTGAGCATCCACGCATAGACCTAGGAAGAGTGAGTTCCCCAGCCTTTGTGACCAGGGACAGCCTGGCCGTGTGCCCGAGCACCCAACCTGGTGAGAGTGTGGTTCTGTGGAAGACCCAGACCCCACAGCCCTGAGCAAGGAAAGAGCATGGGTGTTCACTGGTTTCTGGAGCCTGCGATGGTGAACTCGGGTGAACGTGCCCCTTCAGGATTCCTGACACTCACACTGTAAACTCAGAAAAGACACAGTGCTTCTCGGGTTCCTGGAGCTTGCAGCAGGGAAAATGGGGGAAGGGCGCAACCTCTCGAGATCTCCGGAGCTTACACTGTGAATCCAGAAAAGATGTGGGTGCTTCTCGAGAACATAGAGCTTTCCACGGTGAAATTGGGGGGAAGGGAGCAACCACTTGTGATCCCCAGAGCTTGCACCGTGAACCTGGAAAAGATATGGGCGCTCTGCAGGGCCCCAGAGCCCAGGAGACTATGGTAGTGAGCTCCAGAGAGCATGCTTTGGAGTGCCCATACCCACACTCAGGGTCCTGCAGGAAAGCATCAGGCTCTGGGGAGAGCGCGCTGCTAGCCCTGGGGATGGTAGGTGAGAGACTGACTGAGTACTGACTGGGAAGAATGAAAAGCATTCTAATCACCACTCAGCCTGCTGAAGCCAGCAAGGCCAGAAAAACTGGTTTGGCCAGTTAGAAACCAACAACGGTTTTTTGTTTGTTTGTTTTTTGTTTGTTTGTTTGTTTCTTGGCTGTTGTTATGGTTTCGTTGTTTGATTTTTATCTTGTTTTTTAAACTACTTTTTTATTTTTTAATTCTTATTATTTTTAAATCTCTCAATTCCTTATGTTTCTCTTCCTTTCATCCTAATGCTATTCCTTCAACTCCAAATTTATCCCTCCTGCATTCCATCTTCTGCTTTTTTCCTTTTTTTTTTTTGAGCCTACAAGTTACTGCAAATTTGTATTATCTTTTTCTCACTTTTCTGATATTTTTTATTTTAATATTATTTTGGTATTCTTTTTCTTTCTGTATAATCTTCTTCGCGAGGATGGTAATACTGTCATTTAATAGCTTCCCCCTGTTGTCTCCTTCACAATGTGTTGATACTTTACTGTCCTTCATTTCTGTTCCATTAGTACACCACATGAGGTTCTATATTCTTTATTCTTGTTATCTAGATCTCATAGATTCTGCCACATGATTGTTGCTTTAATACTACTGTAAATAAGACCTACTTCATGCAGTTGTAAATACTACACAACACAGCTCCCTGATCTCAGCCCACTTTGCAATTTCCCGAACTCTATTATTGTGGGGGTTGTCTCTATTCTTTTACACACTACTCCTATTTACTAGTCTTTATTCCCACCCTACATCAGAATCTGACCTCCCACAGCCTCACAGCTTTCTAGATCCAACTCATAATCCTTTCCTCCCCAATAAGAGTCTTATCTTCTTTCCATCCTTTCTAAAAAGTGGCTAGTGGGGTAGAAGATCACGGTTAACACTATGAGGAGCCAAAAGATCTCCCATCTCTCCTCTACTGTCTACTACTGTAAATATCACAGAATACTGTCTTACTGTCTTAAACCATTTTGCCTTACTCCTCCAACTGATCACAAAAAAAAAAGGAGGTGGAAGCTGTGAATACCAGGATACCCGAAGGAGACTGCACCACTGAATTTCACAAGTATTCTACTACAGAAGTTCACACCATAAACACAGGGAACCAGAACAGATCAATTTAAGAAACAGAGGCTAACAAGAAGAGTCTCATGAACAATGAGAAGACAAAGAAACAATCCCTAAATGAAGGGAAAGGAGAAAGCCTCAGGAAGAATGCTAAATGAAATAGAGGCAACTAAACTATAAGATATTGAGTTCAAAACAATGATTATCAGGAAGCTCAATGAACTCACAATGAGCTACCAGAAACTACAGGGAAGCTACAATGAACTCACTGCAAAATATATTAACATGAAAAAGGAAATAGAAACTCTCAACAAGGGCCAAGAGAAAATGAAGAATACAATTTCTGACCTCAAGAAGACAGTAGAAGGAATGAAAAGCAAGACCAATGAAGCAGAAGACCAGATTAGCGAACTGGAGAACAAAGTACAAAAAAAAAAAAAAAAGCACCCAGCAAGAGCAAGAAAAGGAAAAGAAGCTCAGAAAGAAGGAAGAGGGATTAAGTGAAATGCAAGACAATATGAAATGTAATAATATCCATATAATAGGGATACCAGAATGAGAAGAAGAAGAGCAAGGCATAGAAAACCTATTTGAAAAAGTAATGATGGAAAAGTTCCCTAATTTGATGAGAGAAAAGGTCACACAAATCCAGGAAACACAGATAGTCCAAATCAAGAGGAACCCAAAGAGGCCCACCTCAAGACACATCATAATTAAAATGGCAAAATTTCAAGACAAAGAGAGAATCTTAAAGGCAGCAAGGGAGAAACAGGAAGTAATATACAAGCGAGCCCCAATAAGGCTAACAGCTGACTTCTCTTTTTTTTTCCTTTTTTTATTATATTTTAATCATTGTTCAAGTACAGTTTTCTCCTTTTTAATCCCAATCCTTTCCCCCCTCCCACCCTCCCCACTTCCCTCCCATTACCACCCTCCCCTTAGATTATGACCATGTGCCCTTTAAGTTTGTTCCTGTGAGCCCTTCCCACTGACCCCTTAAATTCCCTCTTCTCTCCCCTCCCGTCACCATGAGCCTGTCCTCTATTTCAATGTCTTTGGTTATATTTTGCTTGCTTCTTTGTTTTGTTATTTAGGTTCCTGTTAAAGGTGAGATCATATGGTATTTGTCTTTCACTGCCTGGCTTGTTTCGCTAAGCATAATGTTTTCCAGCTCCATCCACGCTGTTGCAAAAGGTAGGAGCTCCTTCTTCCTTTCTGCTGCATAGAATTCCATTGTGTAAATGTACCATAGTTTTTTTATCCATTCATTTACTGATGGGCATCTTGGTTGCTTACAGCATCTAGCTATTGTAAATTGTGCTGCTATGAACATTGGGATGCACAGGTTCTTTTGGATTGGTGTTTTAGTATTCTTAGGATAGAGCCCCAGCAGTGGAATTGCTGGGTCAAAAGGCAGATCCATTTTTATTTTCCTGAGGAAGTTCCATACTCCTTTCCACAGTGGTTGTACCAGTCTGCAGTCCCACCAGCAGTTCACTTCTCAATGGAAACACTCCAAGCCAGAAAAGAATGACAATATTCCAAGGAATGAGAACCAGAGGTCTGCAACCAAGGTTACTTTACCCAGAAAGGCTCTCAATCAAGATAGAAAGCCAAACAAGAAGCTTCCCAGACAAAAGAAGTCTAAAAGAATACACCTCCACCAAACCAGCTCTGCAAGAGATGCTAAAGGGACTGCTTTAGGAAAAGGAAGGAAAAGGGGGGGGGTATGAAAAAGGCAATGAATATGTACCTATCAATAATAACCTTAAATGTAAATAGATTAAATGCTCCAATCAAAAGACATAGATTAGCTGAATGGATAAGAAAACATGGCCCACACATGTGCTGCCTACAGGAGACCCATCTCAGAAAAAAAAGACCTACACAGACTGAAACTGAAGGGATGGAAATAAATATTCCAAGCAAATGAACAAGGAAAAAGGCTGGGGTAACAATACTCCTATCAGACAAAATAGACTTCCAAAACAGATCCATAAAGAAAGACCCAGAAGGTCCTTTCATAATACTCAAGGGAAGAATCCACCAAGAAGACATAAACATTGTAAATATATATGCACCCAACATAGGAGCACTCAAATACATAAATAAAATCTTGGAGGACTTTAAGAAAGATATTGACAGCAACACAATTATTGTGGGGGATTTTAACACCCCAATGTCAAAAATGGACAGATCTTCCAAACAAAATATCAATAGGTATCATGGCATTGAACAATACCCTAGATGAAATGGACTTAACTGATATATACAGCCCTCCATCCCAAAGAAGCTAAATACACATTCTTTTCAAACGTACATGGAACATTTTCAAAGACAGACAACATGACAGGACACAAAAAAAGCCTCAACAATTTCAAAAAAATTAAAATCATGCCAAGCATTTTCTCGGACCACAAGGGACTGAAGCTAGAAACCAACCCCAAGGGAAAAAACCCAAAACACTCAAACTCATGGAGATTGAATAGCATGCTATTGAACAATGAATGGGTCAAAAATGAAATTAGAGAAGATTTCAAAAGGTTTCTGGAAACAAATGACAATGAACTCACAACAACCCAAAACCTATGGGACACAGCCAAGGCAGTCCTGAGAGGGAAGTTCATAGCAATACAGGCCCACCTAAAAAAGGTAGAAATATTTCAAACAAACAACCTAACCCTACACCTACACCTACAAGAACTCGAGGAACAACAACAAAGACAGCCCAGAGCAAGTAGAAGGAAGGAAATAACCAAGATCACAGCAGAATTAAATGACATAGAGACTGAAAGCACAGTCCTAAAGATCAATGAGTCCAGGAGCTGGTTCTTTGAAAGACTAAACAAAATTGACAAGCCTTTAAGCAGACTTATCAAGAAAAAAAGAGAGAAGACCCAAATGAACAAAATCAGAAATGAAAGAAGAGAGATTACAACTGACATCACAGAAATACAAAGGATTGTAAGAAATTACTATGAAGAACTATATGCCAAGAAATTTGAAAATCTAAGTGAAATAGAGAAATTTCTAGAAAAACATAATCTTCCAAAACACAATGAAAAAGAAGGAGAAAGCCTGAACAGACCAATAACAGCAAAAGAAATTGAAGCAGTAATCAAAAAACTCCCAACATACATACATACTCCCAACCACCTGGACCAGATGGTTTCACAGGAGAATTCTACAAAGCATTTAAGGAAGAGCTAACCCCTATCCTTCACAGACTATTCCAAAAAATCCAAAAAATAGAAGACTCCCAAACACTTTTTATGAAGCCAGCATCATCCTAATCCCAAAACCAGATAAAAACAACAAAGAAAGAAAACTTCAGGCCAATATCGCTGATGAACATTGATGCTAAAATCCTCAACAAAATACTGGCAAACCACATCCAACAGCACATTAAGAAGATCATACACCATGACCAAGTGGAAATCATCCCAGGGATGCAAGGATGGTACAATATTCACAAATCAGTAAATGTAACACATCACATAAACAAAAGCAAAGACAAAAAGCACATGATCATATCAATAGATGCAGAAAAAGCATTTGATAAAGTATAGCACCCATTTACGATAAAACGTTCAGCAAAGTCAGTATAGACAGAGCATTCCTCAACGTAATAAAGGCCATATATGTGAGCCCTATAGCCAACATCATACTCAATGGGCAAAAACTAAAATCTTTTCCACTAAGATCGGGAACAAGACAAGGTTGTCCACTCTCACCACTTCTATTCATTATAGTATTGGAAGCTTTAGCCACAGTGATCAGACTAGAAAAGGAAATAAAAAGCATCCAAATTGGAAAGGAAAACACAAAACTGTCACTGCTTGCACATGACAAGATAGTATACATAGAACATCCTATAGACTCGGGCAAAAGACTACTTGACCTAATAAATGAATTTGGCAAAACATCGGGATACAAAGTCAATATCCAGAAATCAAAGGCATTTTTGTATACCAACAGTGAAACAGCAGAAGCAGAAATCAAGAAAAAAATCCCACTTAATATAGCAAAAAGAAAAATAAAATACCTAGTAATCAACATAACCAAAGAGGTAAAAGACCTGTATTCAGAAAACTACATAACTTAAGGAAAGAAATCAAGGAAGACACAAACAAATGGACACATATACTGTGTTCATGCATTGGAAGAATTAACATCATCAAAATGTCCATACTACCCAAACCAATGTACAGATTCAATGCAATACCTATTAAGGTACCGATGGAATATTTCACAGACATAGAACAAACCCTTCAGTAATTTATATGGAACCATAAACGACCCCAAATAGTTGCTGCAATTTTGAGAAAGAAGAGTAAAGTAGGAGGGATCACAATACCTGATTCTAAACTGTATTACAAGGCCACTGTAATCAAAACAGCCTGGTACTGGCATAAAAACAGGCACATGGACCTATGGAATGGAACAGAGAATCCAGAAATAAATGTAAGTCTCTATGGTCAATTAATATTTGACAAAGGGCACAGCAACATAAAATGAAGTAAAAATAGCCTCTTCAACAAATGGTGTTGGGAGAACTGGACAGCTATGTGGAAAAACAAATGAAACTCGAGCACCAACTCACACTAAACACAAAAATAAATTCAAGGTGGAGAAAAGATTTAAATATAGACCATGAGACCATGAAAGTCCTAGAGGATAACATAGGCAGGAAAATCTCAGATATTTGATGCAGAAACTTTTTTACCGACATGTCCCCTAGAGCAAGGAACATAAAGGAAAGAATAAACAAATGGGACCTCATCAAAACAAAAAGCTTCTGCACAGCTAAAGAAAACAGTATTAAAATAAAGAGAACCAATTGTATGGGAAAACATATTTGCCAATGATACCTCAGACAAGGATTTAATCTCCAAAATATATAAAGAACTTACACGATGCCACTCTAAGAAGACAAGCAACCCAATTAAAAAATGGGCAAAGGACTTGAACAGGCACTTCTCCAAGGAGGACATACAGAGGATCCAAAGGCACATGAAACGATGTTCAATATCTGTTCAATATCGCTAGTTATCAGAGAGTTGCAAATTACAACCACAATGAGATACCACTTCACACCAGTCATAATGGCCATCATATACAAAGCAACAAACAAGTGTTGGAGAGGTTGTGGAGAAAAGGGGACCCTAGTGAACTGTTGGTGGGACTGCAGACTGGTACAACCACTGTGGAAAACAGTATGGAACTACCTCAGAAAACTAAAAATGGATATGCCTTTTGACCCTGCAATTCCACTGCTGGGACTATATCCTAAGAACACTAAAACACCAATACAAAAGAACCTTTGCACCCCAATGTTCATAGCAGCACAATTTATAATAGCTAAGTACTGGAAGTAACCTAGATGCCCATTGGTAAATGAATGGATCAAAAAACTATGGTACATTTTCACAATGGAATTCTATGCAGCAGAAAGAAAGAAGGAGCTCCTACCCTTTGCAACAGGATGGATGGAGCTGGAAAGCATTATGCTAAGCAAAATGAGCCAGGCAGTGAAAGACAAATACCATATGATCTCACCTTTAACAGGAACCTAAACAACAAAACAAAGAAACAAGCAAAATATAACCAAAGACACTGAAAGAGAGCAGATTGACAGTGACCAGAAGGAAGAGAAAAGGGAATTTCAGGGGAGAATGGGAAGGGTTTACAGGAACAAATTTAAAGGACACATGGACAAAAACTAGGGGGAGGGTGGTAATGGGAGAGAAGTGGGGAGGGATGGGTGGATGGCCTGGAATGGGAGTAAAAGGGAGAAAACTGTACTTAAACAATGATTAAAATAAAATAAAAAAATAAATTGTAAAAAAAGAAACTATCACTTTTCTGTTTTTGTTAAAGATTAAAGTTACTATACCACCTAGTTATACTAATATAAAATTTGCTCATATTTTTCTAGTGAATAGTGTATTCAAGAATAAATTAAAGCAAGGATTATGTACTTCCTTCTGCAGATCTACCAACCTTCCAATAATGAGTTCTTGATTGAATGAGTGGATCCAAAATTGTTTTGCTAAGAAAGAAGGAATAAGAATTTAAAGGGATCTTGCTGTTTATGGAATGAAAGAAATAGTCATTTTTTGCTGGTATTACCTTAGCAGAATTTTCCACAGCTTTCTTTTGCGACAAACTTAAAACTTTTCATAATTTTCCATATTTTTAAGAAAAAAGTCATCAATGTGGGCAATACCTATTTTTAAAGGTCAAATATAATTTCTACAAAGACTAGACTGTGTATTTATTTCCAGAAAATTTTGAAAGTAAGGCACTTTCACTGCACCAGGGCAGATCTATGTTAAACAGGTTTTATTTTAAAAAATATTGTAGAGCTTATTACCATTTGTTTATAAACTTGTTTACTTGGCCTTCAGTCCATCTCCTCAGTATTTTGAGAAGAGAGAAAAAGAGCAATGAAGTCAGTGGACTCAAAACTTTTTACCAATATTTGGAGAGGATTCACGTAGCCATTTAATACAAACATCAAATGAGCAAACACAATTTTAAAAAATATGAGGACAGGCTTGGCATTCAGTGAAAATTACTATAAAAAATATATACTATTTCCACCACTTGGAAATTTTTGGTCTGCTTTTTTAAATGAAAGAAAAGGAAGAGTCTACGGGAGCTGAAAGGGGAGGGCATAATAAATGAAAACAAATAATGGAAATGTTGAAATACAGTATCTTGAAAATTGTTATTTTGCATATTATTGAATCATTATAATCTCTTTTTTAATTTTACAAAAACAGTATATGGGAGAAGGAGTAACCAATTTAATCTTGGACAGTAAAAATAAGAAAGGAATTCTGAAGCCCTGGCTGGTGTAGCTCAGTGGATTGAGCGCGGGCTGCGAACCAAAGTGTCACAGGTTTGATTTCCAGTCAGGGTATATGCCTGGGTTGCAGGTCATGACCCCCAGCAACCGCACATTGGTGTTTCTATCTCTCTCTATCTCCCTCCCTTCCATCTCTAAAAATAAATAAATAAAATCTTTTAAAAAAAAGATAAGAAAGGAGTTCTGGAAACCCTAAAAAAGAACACCTGATTGTTAAGAAAAACATGTTTGCATAAAATAAAAATGGCCATTTTATTAGCCATGACTTCAACCTTGAGAACAGGGTATAGATTATTAATAATTTATCTATATGCAACATAGACTGATGAAAAATTAAAATTTGAAATATGATAAACTACTATAGATATTAACTAAATTAAAGTAAATATTTTGAACAGTGGTCTACAAAACAGTATCAATCAAATATTTTCACTTGACAGGAAAGACAAATGTTTTATTCATTTCACTGTATAAAGCAATACCCTAAAATTGTTTCAATAGAAGATAGTGTTTAGAATGACAAAAAATTAAGCTGTGCATCAAAATAATTTAATTGAAACCCCCAGAGTTTCACACTTATGATTGCATCAAGTCAGGAGTACTGTCAAGTCACACACAATGGGGGAAACACTCATTGGGTCCTGTGCCTTGCATATTAGTGTAAGTTTCTTTAGGTCTGCAATAGCCTGAAAAATTAAAACAATTCCATCAGCAAGTGAAACAACTAGGAAGAAAATCCATAGCACTGCCACCACTGTTAATGAACAGGGGTCTGTCAGTTTTTGCCAGGTGTTGGATTTCTTTTTCCCAGATTATAGAGGTTTATTTCATGATTATAGCTTCTGTTCCTCACTTGTCCTGTAAAATTTTCAGAAAGGTCCCTTTGTATGGCAATAGGGAAAGATCCTTAGTTGAATAGCATTCTGGGAGGCAATATAGATGAGTAAGCTGAGAAAACTGGAAAATTGAGGGAAGTAGGTTGTAGAGTAAAGGGTGGGATAAAGAGGAGCATGTTTGTAGAGGGGGCCAAAAGCAGGAGCCCAATGACAGATCATCCCAGACTCTGTCCCAGCCTTGGTAGCCAGCCATTCAGAAAATTCTGCAATTTGCCCTTGTACAATCTTTTCATCCCAGCACACTTGTTTGAAAGTGGAAAAATTGTGAGGGGAGTGTTCCTATAAGACAGGATGTGCCCATCTGTACATTTACAAGTGGAACTCCATCATTTCGAAGTATAAAGCACATACTGTGATTTCATTCATTAATTCATTCATTCATGCAATTAATCTCAAGTGAGTTTCCACCAACAAGCAATATACGAGATACCTAAGACTCACCTTCATGAGTCTTTATCTTTGCATCTTTCCCTCTCTTTGTGACACTATCTCAATCTTTACATTTGTTTACTAAAGACAGGAATTTCTGTTTTCTTTCAAAAAAACTCAGATTTTAAAAACCATGTTCACACTGTATCTAAGACCTTCATAATTGCCTTATGTTTTGTTAAGTTCACATGTAATATTAAATAGATTATAAAACCCTGCTGTGATTCTATGACAAGAAACAAATGAAAATTGAAATTTTAACATGTTTGCTGAAAGCAAGAGAAATGAAATATTAAAAACAATATCTATTATTCAAGAAATCTGGGATTTCCACTTAGTAAAAAATGTTTTAAGAGCCGTGGAGTAATTCACAGGTGAAAAGTTAAGCAGAAGAATGTCTTTAACCAAAAATTTGAAGGGTGAAATTTAACCTTTTTGGTTTAATCACTGCCAATCACCCTCAAGCTAGACACTTAAAGATGACTAAAACTTTTTTGTCTCCATCTAAAATATTAAGCTTATATACATCAATGACAGAAAGGCAATAATATCTAGAGTATGAAAGGTGAGGTGTAAGTTACAATGTCTTGCAATCTTTCCACCTGCCCCCTTAAGAGCTTTCACTTTGCCTCTGAATTATCCAGTGGTTTTTAAAACTAAGTAAGCATAAAGATTAAGCCAAAGAGGGTAGGTTTGAGGGTAGAAGGCAGAGATGGGTGGGGCGGTGGGGAGTAGTTAGGGGAAAATGGAAACAACTGGACTTGAACAACAATAAAAAAAAACAGTGGAGGTTGGGAGACAATAAAAACAAATGTTCCAAAATTCTGAGCCTTAAACTAAAAGGAATGAAGGTTTGATGGTGACATTATTGGTACTTTTGGCAGTCTGGATGGGATAAAACATTCTTTGGTGGAGAACTTTTACATACCTCCTCAAATTCTTTTGGAAAACACTAGGTAGCCACTGTAGTTTCTTGAGTAGGTAACATGATAAAATACAAATATTGGGGAAGAAGAATTTGCAGTTAGGTACAGGATGAACTAGAAGAGAAAGAAACAAGAAGGAAAATGGAAACTTAGATAGGAAAATGATGTCACAATCTAGGCAAGAGATTACTTTTTTGTCAAAGTTTTTTAAAAATACTTTTAAATTTTATTGATGTTCAAGTACAGTTTTCTGTCTTCCTCCCCCACTTCTCCCCACAACCCCAGCCATCCCTACTTCCCTCCCTTGATTCCACCCACCATTGGTTTTGTCCATGTGTCCCTGAAAACCCTTTACCCTTTTCCACCCATTGTGCCCTCCCACCTCCCCTCTGATTACTGTATGTATGTTTTAATTACAATGCCTCTGATTATATTTTGCCTCCTTCTTTGTTTTGTTGATTAGGTTTCAGCTACAGGTGACATCACATGGTATTTGTCACTGCCTGGCTTATTTCACTTAGCATAATACTCTCCCATTCCATCCATGCTGTCACAAAGGGTAGGAATTCCTTCTTTCTTTCTGCTGTGTACTCCATTATGTAAATGCATGGTACCATGTTTTTTTGATCCATTTATTTACTGATGGGCACTTAGGTTGCTCCCAGTACTTAGTTATTGTGAATTGTGCTGCTATGAACATTGGAGTACATAGGTTCTTTTGGATTGGTGTTTCAGGGTTCTTAGGATATAATCCTAGCAGTGGAATTTCCAGGTGAAAAGAAAGTTCCATTTTTACTTTTCAGAGGAAATTCCATTCTGTTTTCCCCAGTGGCTGCACCAATCTACAATCCCACTAACAGTGCACTAGGGTGCCCCTTTCTCCACAACCTCTACAACACTTATTGTTTGTTGCTTTGTGATGGTTGTTTATGATGCCCATTCTCATTAATGTGAAGTGGTATCTCATTGTGGTTTCAGTTTGCATTTCTCTGATGGCTAGCTAGCAATGCTGAATATCTTTTCATATGTCTCTGGGCCCTCTGTGTACCCCTTGGAGAAATGTTTGTTCAGGTACTTTGCCCATTTTTCAATTGGGTTGCTTGTCTTACTAGACTGTAGTCATGTGAGTTCTTTATGTATTTGCAGATCAAACCCTAGTCTGATGTATCATTGGCAAATATGTCTTCCCATACATTTATTTCTCTTTTCATTTTAGTGCTGTTTTCTTTCGCTGTACAGAAGCTTTTCATTTTGGTGAGATCCCATTTGTTTATTCTTTCCTTTATGTCCCTTGATTTAGGGGACATATCAGTGAAAATATTGCTGCATGGAATATCTGACATTTTTGTGCCTATATTCTCCTGAAGTACTTTTATGCTGTCATGACTTATATTTAAGTCTTTTATCCACCCTAAGTTTATCTTTTATGTATGGTGTAAGTTGGTGATCAAGTTTTTTGGTTTTTTTTTTTTTTTTTTTTTTTTTTGCATGTAGCAGTCCAGCTCTCCCAATGCCATTTGTTGAAGAGGCTATTTTTACTCCATTTTATGCTTGCGCACCCTTTGTCAAATATTAATTGGCCATAGGGACTTGGGTTTATTTCTGTGCTCTCTATTCTGTTCCATTGGTCCATGCATCTGTTCTTATTCCAGCACTAGGCTGTTTTGATTACAGTGGCCTTGTAATACAGTTTGGTATCAGGTATTGTGATCCCTCCTACATTGTTTTGTTTTCTAAAAATTGCTGCAGTTATTCAGGGTCATTATGGTTCCACAAAATTTTTTAAATATATTTTATTGATTATGCTATTACAGTTGTCCCATTTCCCCCTTCACTCCATATGAATTTTTGAAGAGTTTGTTCTATATCTGTGGAAAATGCCATTGGTACTTTAATAGGTACTGCATTGAATCTGTAAATTCCTTTGGGTAGTATGAACATTTTGATGAAGTTAATTTTTCCAATCCATGAACACAGTATATGCTCCCATTTGTTTGTGTCTTCCTTAGTTTTTTTTCTTCAGTGTTCTGTAGTTTTCTGAGTACAGGTCTTTACAACCTTGTTAGGTTTATTGCTAAGTATTTTATTTTTCTTGTTGCTATATCGAATGGGATTTTTCCTGATTTAAGTTTCTAATATTTCATTGTTGGTATACAAAAGTGCCTTTCATTTCTGACTATTGACTTTGTATCCTGCTATGTTGCCAAATTCATTTACTAGGCTGAGCAGTTTTTTGGTGGAGTGTATAGGATTTTCAGTTTACACTATCATGTCATCTACAAATAATGACAGTTTTGTTTCCTCTTTTCCAATTTGGATGTCTTCTATTTCCTTTTCTTGTCTGATTGCTGTGGCTAGGACTTCTGATACTGTACTGAATAGAAGTGGTGAAAGCTGGCATCCTTGTCTTGTTCCTTGTCTTCAGTGGAAAGCTCTAAGTTTCTGTCCATTGAGTATGATGTTGACTGTAGGTCTCGCACATATGGCCTTTATTACATTGAGGAATACTCCCTCTATTCCCACTTTGCTGAGTATTTTAATCATAAATGGGTGCTGTGCCTTATCAAATGCATTTGCCGCATCTATTGATATGATCATGTGCTTTTTGTCTTTGCTTTTGTTTATGTGATATATTACATTTATTGATTTATGAATATTGTACCATCCTTGGATCCCTGAAATGAATCTGACTTGGTCATGGTATATGATCTTATAATGTATTGCTGCATGTGGTTTGTCAATATTTTGTTAAGGGTCTTAGCCTCCATGTTCATGAGCAATATTGGCCTGAAGTTTTCTTTCTTTCTTGTCTTTATCTGGTTTTGGGAGTAGGATGATGCTGGCTTCATAAAGAAAGATTAGTAGTCTTCCATCTTCTTGATTTTTTGGAATAATCTATGAAGGATAGGGGTTAGCTCTTCCTTAAATGCTGTGTAGAATTCTCCTGTGAAACCATCTGGTCCAGGGCTTTTGTGTGTTGGAAGTTTTTTTATTACTACTACAACTTCATCAGCTGTTATTTCTCTGTTCAGGATTTCTGCTTCTTCTTCATTCAGTTTGGGAGATTACATATTTTTGAAATTTGTCCATTTCACTTAGGTTTTCAAATTTCTTGGCATATAGTTCTTCATGGCAATTTCTTACAATTCTTTATATTTCTGTGGTATCAGTTGTAATCTCTCAACTTTCATTCCTGATTGTGTTTATGTAGGTCTTCTTTCTTTTTTTCTTGATGGGTCTGCTTAAAAGCTTGTCAATTTTGTCTATCTTTTCAAAGAACCATCTCCTGGATTTATTGATCCTTAGAACTGTGCTTTTAGTCTCTATGTCTTCTAATTCTGCTCTGATCTTGGTTATTTCCTTTCTTCCACTTGTTCTAGACTGTCTTTGTTGTTGTTCCTTGAGCTATTGTAGGTGTAGGGTTATGTAGTTATTTGAAGTGTTTCTATCTTTTTTAGGTACGCTTGTATTCCTGGGAAATTCCCTCTCTGGACTGTCTTAGCAGTGTCCCATGAGTTTTGGGTTATTGTGAGTTCATTTTCATTTGTTTCCAGAAACTTTTTGATTTCTTCCCTAATTTCATTCTTGACCCATTCATTGTTTAATAATATGCTATTCAATTTCTATGAGATTGAGTGTTTTTAAGTTTTTTCCTTCAGGTTGGTTTCTAGTTTCAGTCCCTTGGGGTCAGAGAAAATATATGATTTCAATTTTCTTGAATTTGATGAGGCTTGTTTTGTGTCCTATCATGTGGTCTATCTTTGAAAATGTTCCATGTGCATTTGAAAAGAATGTGTATTTTGCTCCTTTGTGATGAAAGGCTCTACATATATCAGTTAAGTCCATTTTCTCTAGGGCATTGTTCAATGCCACAATATGTTTGTTGATATTTTGTCTGGAAGATCTATCCATTTTTTACATTGGTGTGTTGAAATCCCCGAACTATAATTGTGTTGCTGTCAATGTCATTTTCGAAGTCCTCCAAGATTTCCTTTATGTATTTCAGTGCTCCCATGTTGGGTGCATATATATTTACAATGTTTATGTCTTCTTGATGGATTCCTCCCTTGAGTATTATGAAGTGACCTTCTGGGTCTCTTTTTATGGCCCTTTTTCTGAAGTCTATTTTGTGTGATATGAGTGTTGCTACCTTGGCTTTTTTTTTTCTTTCCATTTGCTTGGAATATTTGTTTCCAGCCCTTCACTTTCAGTCTGTGTAGGTCTTTTTTTTCTGAGATGGGTCTCTTGTAGAAAGCATATGTGTTGGTCATGATTTGTTATTCATTCAGCTATTGTACATCTTTTGATTGGAGCATTTAATCCATTTACATTTAAGGTTATTATTTTTTAAGTTTTTATTCACTTATTTTTAGAGAGAGAAGAAGGAAAGTATATAGAAAGGGACAGAAACAGCAGTGTGTGCTTGACTCTCATGGAGCCCCCACTGGAGACCTTGTCTGAAACCCAGGGATATGCCCTGACTGGGAATCGAACTGGCGACCCTTTGGTTTGCAGCCTGCACTCAATTCACTGAACTACACCATCCAGCACACATTTAAGGTTATTATTAATAGGTGCTTCTTCATTGCCATTTTTTGTACTTATGTTCCTTTCCCTCTCTCTCTCTTTTCCTTTTCTTAAAGCAGACTCTTTAGCATCTTTTGCAGAGCTGGTCTGCAAGATGTGCATTCTTTGAGTCTTCTTTTGTCTGAGAAATTCCTTATTTGGCCTTCCATTTTAATTGAGAGCCTTCTTGGATAGAGTGGCCTTGGTTGCAGCTTTCCTTTTTCATTACTTGGAATATTCCTTGCCATTCTCTTCTGGCTTGGAGCTTTCCTACTGAGAAGTCAGCTGCTAGCCTTATCGGGGCTCGCTCATATGTTACTTCCCTTTTCTCCCTTGCTGCCTTTAAGATTCTTTGTCTTGGAATTTTGCCATTTTAATTATGATGTATCTTGAAGTGGCCCTCTTTGGGTTCTTCTTGATTGGGACTCTGTGTTTCCTGGATTTGTGTGACTTTTTCTCTCATCAAAGTAGGGAAGTTTTCCATCATTACTTTTTCAAACAGGTTTTCTATCCCTTGCTCTTCTTCTTCTTATTCTGGTATCCCTATTATATGGATATTATTACATTTCATGTTCTCCTGCATTTCCCTTAACCCCTTTTCATTCTTTCTGAGACTCTTTTCCTTTTCTTGATCATTCTGGGTGTTTTTTTTTTTTTAAAGATTTTATTTATTTATTTTTAGAGAGGGAAGGGAGAGAGAGAGAGACAGAGAGAGAGAGAGAGGGACATCAATGTGCGGTTGCTGGGGGTTATGGCCTGCAACCCAGGCATGTACCCTGGCTGGGAATCGAACCTGGGACACTGTTTTGTTTTGTTTTGTTTTTTCTATCCTGTCCTCTGACTCACTGATCCGGTCCTCTGCTTCATCAAGCCTGATTTTGATTTCTTCTTTGTTCTTCAGTTCAGAAATTGTGTCCCTCATTTCCTCTTGGCCCTTGTTGATAGTTTTTATTTCCTTTTTCATGTTGATATAGTTTGTGGTAGTTCATTATAGTTTCCATGTAGTTTTTGGTAATTCTTTGTAAGCTCACTGAGTTTCCTCATAACCATTGCTTTGAACTCAATATCTGATAGTCAACTTACCTCTGTTTCACTTAGCATTCTTTCTGAGGCTTCCTCCTTTCCTTTCATTTGGGGATTGCTTGTTCATCTTCCCACTGTTTTTGAGATTCTTCTTGTTAGCCTCTGCTTCTTAAAATGATCTGTTCTGTCTCCCTGGGTTTCTGGTGTAAACTTCTATGGTACAAGACCTGTGAGATTCAGTGGTGCAGTTTCCTTTATCTCCCAAGCTTGCTGGTCTTGGGCTGTCATTTATGTTGGCTCTCTGTATGTCTTTGGATTTTTAATGTTGTTGGGTCTTCCTTTGGTGGTTTCTTCCCTCCAGCTGGTTAACTGGGAGTCACTATATCCACCCCATGTTGTATTCTGTTGTGCAGGTGTGGGCAGGTTGTGTTGAAGCTGGTTCTTCCATGTGTACAAGGTTTTGAGGATTCTCTCTTGCTCTTCTTCAGTTGTTTGTTTCTCCACCACTTAGTTGTATTTCCAGATAGGTCTTGGTTTGAGTTAGAGTGGCTTCCACTTCCTCTTTCACCTTCTTCTCTTTGTATCTGTTCATCATTCCTTTGTTGGTGGGTTTCCTCTTCAAGCAGGTATCCTGTTGTTGACAGCTTCCATCTATTGTTTTTTTTGTGATCAGTTGGAAGGGGAAGGCAAAATGGTTTAATGCAGCAGGAGTGTATTCTATGATATTTAAAGTACCAACCCGTAGAGAAGAGATAGGAGATCCTTTGGATACTTATAGTGTTGACCGTGATATTTCACCTAACTAGCTGCTTTTTAGAAAGGGTAGAAAGAAGATGAGACTGTTGTTAGGGGCAAGGAAGGATTGTGAGTTTGATCTAGAAAGCAAGGAGCTTGTGGGAGGTCAGATTATGCAGTAAAGTAAGAGTAAAGGATAGAAAATAGGTGTAGTGTGTGAGAGAATAGAGTTAACCACAACAGTAATACAATTCTGGAAACAGTGAATTGGGCTAAGATCTGGGAGGGCTGGTGTGTAGTATTTACAATTGTATGGAACAGCAATTATTTAGAATAATAATGGAGTGATAATCATATGGCACAATCTATGTGATCTGGATAACAAGAATAGGAAGTATAAGACCTAGAATACTGTGCTAATGCAACATGAATGAAGTGAAAAACAGTAAATCAAAAATACACTATGAAAGAGAGAACAAGGGAAACCAGTCAAACAATGCAATTTAACCAGCCAAGTGAAGAAGACTAAACAGAAAGAAGAGAAATATGAAAATATTAATAAAATGAAAGATGTAAGAATAATGAGAAAAATAATCCAAATATACAATACACTGCAAGTTCTCTGGCTTAGCAAAGTGAAATTTCCCTCACTGTCTCAGTGGTTGGGATGACCCCTCTTTGGGTCCAACTATGGTCTTTTCACAGTTCCAGGTTTTATTGTCTCACTTGTGGGAAATAAAAAAAAAGCCCATTGTGCAGGTTCGGGTGCACACTCTCCCCAGGGCTTCAGGTGTGGGTGCGGGGCCTTCAGCGCCACCGTGGGAGTGCTGCATGCCTGGGTGGAAAGGAAGCTGGGGTGGCTGCTGCAAGAGCATTCCCCAAACAGCTGCCAAGTGTCTCTTTTTTAAATTTTTCTTTTTGAAAAATTCCTGCTGTTCAAGCCTGTTGCTACATACAAGAGTCTGGACTCTCACACAGCCCAATCTCCAACCAGATCAGGTACTATCTGGGTCAGGGCCCATAATGACCCAATCTCAACTCTCCCCAACTGTATTGTGGGTGCACACAGCCCCTGTGTGTTTGCCACTTCATCCTTGCTCCCCTCTCTGTGGCTTCAAGCAACCAGGTCTCTCTTGATGGTGCTCAAATCTTGTTTGGCAGGGAAGGGAGCCGTTGACCTAGCTCTCTCCCAAGAACCCTGTGGCAGACCCAGTGGGCATCAGACCTGGGGTTGCAGCCACCTTGGTCCCTGCGCTGGACCCAGACCCTTATTTTCCTGAAGCACTCCCCTTACCATCTGATTTTTCAATGTCTTCTACAATTTTTAGTCTCCAGTCTTCATATATGCTGTGTGCTGTTGGTTGTTCACTCTGTTCCTCAGATAAGCTGGGTGTTTCACCCATGGGGAGGGGGAAGTGGATTCCACTCCCACATTTCTCTCTGCCATCTTCCCTCTCTTATTGTATTTTAATTTTCCTTCTTTCACTTTACCCATGTTCCAATAACACACTACTCTTGATAGGGTACTTTCTATTCTGGTTATCCAAATCATATATTTCTTGGCATATTATTGTTGTCCCAGTACTATTATAAATAATTGTTGTCCCATACAATTTTACATACTACACAGCCACCCTCCCTGATCTTAGCCCACTTCACTTTATTGCTGAGAATTATTATTTTTGTGGTTAACTCTATTCTCTGGCACACTATGCCTACTTTCTATCTTTTACTCTCACTATATCTCATTACCTAACCTTGCACAAACACTTTCTTTTTTGGATTCAACTCATAACCATCCTCCCCTCTAACAAGAGCCTTATCTCTCTTTCACCTTTTATAAAAACTGGCTAGCTGGGTGAAATATCACAGTTAATGCTATACTTATCCAAAGAATCTCCTATCTCTTCTCTATTTGCTGGTACTTTAAATCCCATAAAATACTCCTGCACTGTCTTAATCCATTTTGCCTACCGCCTGCCACCGATCACATACAAGAATAGGTGGGAACTGCAAACATCAGTATACCAACAGGAGGAGAGAAGCCACCAACAAAGGAACCACCAAAGGTAAAAATGAAAGTACAACAAGAGAGCCCACACAAACAGAAGAAAGGGCAAACCTAGAGAATCCAGACAAGAAGATCAAAGAGACCACATCACTGAACCCCACAGAATTCCTAACATAGAAGTTCATCCTACAAAGACAGCTAGCAAAGCAAAACATCAGGGAGTGCAGAAACAAACAAAAGGAGTCACCTAAAATGTGGAGACAAAAAAAACATGCAATCAAAAGGCATGGAAGACTCCTCACTAAAAGTTAAATGAAATGGAGTTAAGCAAACTATCAGAGAAATAATTCAAAATAATGGTTATAAAGATTCTCAAGGAACTCACAGAAAACTACAAGAAACTGAGTGAGAACTACAACAGTATGAAAAGGGAAATAGAAACTATAAACAAAAACCAGGAAGAAATAAACAACAAAATCTTGGAAATAAAAAACACACTAGAAGGAGTTACAAGCATGCGGGATGAAGCAGAGGATCGAATCAGCGAGCCGGAGGACAAGTTTAAAAAAAAAACACCCAGAATGATCAAGAAAAGGAAAAGAGTCTCAGAAAGAATGAAAAGGGGTTAAGGGAAATGCAGGAGAACATGAAATGTAATAATATCCATATAATAGGGATACCAGAATAAGAAGAAGAAGAGCAAGGGATAGAAAACCTGTTTGAAAAAGTAATGATGGAAAACTTCCCTACTTTGATGAGAGAAAAAGTCACACAAATCCAGGAAACACAGAGTCCCAATCAAGAAGAACCCAAAGAGGGCCACTTCAAGATACATCATAATTAAAATGGCAAAATTCCAAGACAAAGAATCTTAAAGGCAGCAAGGGAGAAAAGGGAAGTAACATATGAGCGAGCCCCGATAAGGCTAGCAGCTGACTTCTCAGTAGGAAAGCTCCAAGCCAGAAGAGAATGGCAAGGAATATTCCAAGTAATGAAAAAGGAAAGCTGCAACCAAGGCCACTCTATCCAAGAAGGCTCTCAATTAAAATGGAAGGCCAAATAAGGAATTTCTCAGACAAAAGAAGACTCAAAGAATGCACATCTTGCAGACCAGCTCTGCAAAAGATGCTAAAGAGTCTGCTTTAAGAAAAGGAAAAGAGAGAGAGAGGGAAAGGAACATAAGTACAAAAAATGGCAATGAAGAAGCACCTATTAATAATAACCTTAAATGTGTGCTGGATGGTGTAGTTCAGTGAATTGAGTGCAGGCTGCAAACCAAAGGGTCGCCAGTTCGATTCCCAGTCAGGGCATATCCCTGGGTTTCAGACAAGGTCTCCAGTGGGGGCTCCATGAGAGTCAAGCACACACTGCTGTTTCTGTCCCTTTCTATATACTTTCCTTCTTCTCTCTCTAAAAATAAGTGAATAAAAACTTAAAAAATAATAACCTTAAATGTAAATGGATTAAATGCTCCAATCAAAAGATGTACAATAGCTGAATGAATAACAAATCATGACCAACACATATGCTTTCTACAAGAGACCCATCTCAGAAAAAAAAGACCTACACAGACTGAAAGTGAAGGGCTGGAAACAAATATTCCAAGCAAATGGAAAGAAAAAAAAAAGCCAAGGTAGCAACACTCATATCACACAAAATAGACTTCAGAAAAAGGGCCATAAAAAGAGACCCAGAAGGTCACTTCATAATACTCAAGGGAGGAATCCATCAAGAAGACATAAACATTGTAAATATATATGCACCCAACATGGGAGCACTGAAATACATAAAGGAAATCTTGGAGGACTTCGAAAATGACATTGACAGCAACACAATTATAGTTCGGGGATTTCAACACACCAATGTAAAAAATGGATAGATCTTCCAGACAAAATATCAACAAACATATTGTGGCATTGAACAATGCCCTAGAGAAAATGGACTTAACTGATATATGTAGAGCCTTTCATCACAAAGGAGCAAAATACACATTCTTTTCAAATGCACATGGAACATTTTCAAAGATAGACCACATGATAGGACACAAAACAAGCCTCATCAAATTCAAGAAAATTGAAATCATATATTTTCTCTGACCCCAAGGGACTGAAACTAGAAACCAACCTGAAGGAAAAAAAATAACATGCAAATTCATGGAAATTGAATAGCACATTTTTAAACAATGAATGATTTAAGAATGTGATTATGGAGAAAAGTTTATAGCAATAGAAGCCTACCTAAAAACTGATACAAATATTTCAAATGAACAACCTAACCCTTCGCCTACAAGAACTCGTGGGACAACAATAAAGACAACACACAGCAAGTAGAAGGATGGGAATAACTGAGATCAGAGTAGAATTAGAAGACATAGAGACTAAAAGCACAATTCTAAGGGTCAATTAATTCAGAAGCTGGTTCTTTTAAAAGATAAACAAAATTGAGAAGCCTCTAAGCAGACTCATCAAGAAAAAAAGAGAGGACCCAAATAAACACAATCAGAAATGAAAGAGGAGAGATTGCAACTGATACAACAGAAATACAAAGGATTGTAAGAATTACAATGAAGAACTATATGCCAAGAGATTTGAAAACCTAGGTGAAGTGGACAAATTTCTAGGAAAATAGTCTCCCAAAACTGAGTGAAGAGGAAGCAGAAATACTGAACAGATAAATAAAAACTGATGAAATTGAAACAGGAATCACACAGCTTCCAACACATATAAGCCCTGGACCGAACAGTTTCACAAGAGACTTTTACAAATCATTTAAGGGAGAGCTAATCCCCATCCTGTACAGATTATTCCAAAAAACTTCAAGAAGATGGAAGACTCCCAAACTCTTTTTATGAAGCCAACATTATCCTAATGCCAAAACAGATAAAGACATAACAAAAGAGAAAACTTCAGTCCAATATTGCTGATGAACATAGATGACAAAATCCTCAACAAAATACTGGCAAACCTCATCCAGCAATATGTTCAAAAGATCATACATCATGATCAAGTGGGATTCATCCCAGGGATGTAAGGATGTTACAATATTCCCAAATCAATAAAGATAATACACCACATAAACAAAATAAAAGACAAAAATCACATGATCATATGAATAGATGGAGAAAAAACATTTGATAAGGTACAGCACCCATTTATGATTAAACACTCAGCAAAGTGGGAATAGAGGGAGCATTCCTCAATGTAATAAAGGCCATATACACGAGACCTACAGCCAACATTATACTCAATGGACAAATTCTTAGAGCTTTCCACCAAAGATGAGGAACAAGACAAGGATGCCAGCTTTCACCACTGCTATTCAACATAGTATCGTAAGTCCTAGCCACAGAATCAGACAACAAAAAATAAATAAATGACATCCAAATTAGAAAGGAGGAAGTAAAACTGTCATTGCTTGCAGATGACATGATAGTACATAGAAAATCCTATAGACTCCACCAAAAAACTACTCAACCTAGTAAATGAATTTGTCAAAACAGCCAGATACAAAGTCAATATTCAGAAATCAAAGGCATTTTTGTATACCAACAATGAAACATCAGAAGCAAAAATCAGGAAAAAATCCCATTTGATATAGCAACAAGAAAAATAAAGTACCTAGGAATAAACCTAACCAAGGAGGTAAAACACCTATACTCAGAAAACTATACATCACTGAAAAAAGAAATCAAGGAAGACACAAATGGAAGCATGTACAAAGCACATGGATTAGAAGAATTAGCTTCATCAAAATGACCATACTACCCAAAGCAATTTATAGATTCAATGCAATCACTATTAACATACCAATGTTCTATATTTGTGACATATTTCACAGATATAGAACAAACACTTCAGAAATTTGTATGGAACTATAAATGACACCAAATAGCTGCAGCATTTTTTAGAAAGAAGGACAAAGCAGGAAGGATCACAATACCTGATATCAAACTGCATTACGAGGCCATTGTAATCAAAACAGCCTGGTGCTGGCGTAAAAAACAAGCACATAGACCAATGGAACAGAACAGATAGCCAAGAAATAAACCCAAGTCTCTATGGTCAATTAATATTTGACAAAGGGGGAAGAAGCATAAAATGGAGTAAAAATAGCCTCTTCAACAAATGGTGCTGGGAGATTTTGACAGCCACATGTAAAAAAAAATGGAACTTGATCACCAACTTACACCATACAAAAAATAAATTAAAGGTGGATAAAATACTTAAATATAAATTGTGATACCATAAAACTCCTAGAGGAAATCATCAGCAGGAAAATCTCAGATATTCCATGCAGCAACATCTTCACTGATATTTCCCCTAAAGCAAGGGACATAAAGGAAAGAATAAACAAATAGGATATCATCAAATTAAAAAGCTTCTGTACAGCTAAAGAAAACAGCATTAAAATGAAAAGAGAACCAAATGTATGGGAGAACATATTTGCCAATGATACATCAGACAGGGGTTTGATCTCCAAAATATTTAAAGAACTCACATGACTCCAATACAAGAAGACAAAAAACCCAATTAAAAAATCAGAAAAAGACTTGAACAGACACTTCTCCAAAGAGTACATGTGAAAAGATGCTCAGCATCACTAGCCATCAGAGAGATGCAAATTAAAACCCCAAAGAAATAGCACCTCACACAGTCAGAATGGCCATCATAAACAAATCAACAAACAAGTGTTGGAGAAGATATGTAGAAAAGGGAACCCTAGTGTACCATTGGTCAAAATGCAGACTGGTTGAGCCACTGTGGAAAACAGTATGAAATTTCCTCAGAAAACTAAAAGTGAAACTGCCTTTTGACCCAGCAATTCTGCTGCTGGGATTATATCCTAAGAGCCCTGAAACACCAATCCAAAAGAACCTATGCATCCCAATGTTCATAGCAGCACAGTTTACAATAGCCAAGTGAAAAAGCAACCTAAGTGCCCATCAGCAAATGAGTAGATCATAAACCTCTGGTACATTTACACAATGGAATTCTACACAACAGAGAGAAAGGAGGATCTTATACCCTTTGTGACAGCATCGATGGAACTGGAGAGCATTATGCTAAGTGAAATAAGCCAGTCAGTGAGGGACATATACCACATGATCTCACCTTTAACTGGAACATAATCAACAAAAGAAAAAAGCAAACAACATGTAACCAGAGTCGTTGAAATTAATAACAATCTAACAATAGCCAGAAGGGGGTAGGGAGGGGACAGTGGGGGGAAGGGTTTTTGGGAACTATCTTAAAGGACACATGGACAAAACCAAGGGGGAGGGTGGAAGCAAGGGATGGGAGGTGGGTTTGGCTCGGGTGGGGGGAGTGGTGGGCAGAACATGCAGACAACTGTAATTGAACAACAATAAAGTGATTTATTTAAAATACAAAAATAAAATGCAATACAATAAAAAGAGAATAAGGATAACCAGTCAAATAATGCAATTAAACAGAGAAATAAAAGGAAGAAAACTAAACATAAGGAAGAGGAATTTAAAAATACTAAAAAAAGAAAAGTAGTAAAAATAATGACAAAATAATAATAATAGACATAAATAATAAAATGCCAGTTTTATGGGATAGCAAATTGACATTTGTCTCAGTTTCTCCATTTGGAGGGTTAGCCTGGTGCTACCCCTTGGATCTGTCTCTAGACCATGTCTTTTTGTCTCACTTTGGGGAAGAAAAAAAAAGGAAAAACAAAGAGACAGGAAAGAAAATAAACAAACAAACAAACAAACAAGCTTCCTGCTGACTTAAACACATTGAACGAGTTCTGCTGGTCTATCTGGATGCCACAGGAAGAGAGGGGCTGGGCTTCTGTTCTCTCCCTTCCTATGGTTTTGTGAGAATGGGGATCAGATCTGGGCCACAATATTCACAGTTGACCAGCCTCCAGCCCAGATCCTCTGTGAGCTGCCAAGCTCAAATAAGCCACTCTGTCTCTGGGCATGCAGCACAAGTCAAGCTTGATGCACAGCTCAAATCACTCTCAGAGTGAGTCAGAGTTCCTTACAAAGCAGCTACCCATCATTCTTAACAAGTGCACACCTTTTTACACAACCCAACTTTCTAACCAGTCTGAAGAGTATCTAGGTCAGGGTCTGACATGGCCCAACTCTTCTCCCTTATCTAGGTGTCTCCCAGCACCCCAATTTCTCTGGTAATGACCTAGCCAGCATCCACAGTCCCTGCAAATGTATGCCACCTCTGTGTGTCTCCCACATTGTCTCTATTCTACCCAGCGACAATCATCCAGGTCCCTCCTGGTGCTGGGCTGCCCTCCCTGCTCTGGTAGGGGAGGGAGTTGGTGATCTAACTCTCCTCCCTGTATCCAGTGGCAGGCACCAGTCTGGGGGCCATAGTGGCCAAGGGCCCTGCATCGATCCCAGAGACCTTACCACCCCAGTGCAATCTCTTCACCATTGGTTTTTCAATGTCCTCTACACTTTTTGGCCTCCAAACTTCATATAAGCTGGGATTCCATTGGCTAGTCATTCTATTCCTCCAAAGATCGGCTAGATGTTCCATCTGGGCCCACGAAGAACTGTGCTCTGCTCCCACCTACCTTGCCGCCATCTTGCTCCCTTTTTTTTTGTCAACGTTAACAAGCACTGTATAACAGTGTCACCAAATAAGGCCAAGGTCTCAAGTGGCAGGCCCAGGAACCTGATTTGTCTGGATGCTGGCATTGGCCTGCACGTTGAGATGAATCCTCATACTCATCAAACTCATAGGACCAAATGGTAGAACCCACAAAATGCTAGCTTATCCATGTGCCGTCATAAATACAAATGTCAAAAAAATAAGAGAATCACAGTAGTAGATCAGCACATTCCCTCTCTGCAAGGGGCACAGAGATCTTTGTGGCTGTGGATTCAAAGATAATATAGGTGATCCTGAGGAATATTCCACAGCTAAAGCAACCTGAGCCTCCTCACCCAGAACAAAGAGAATCTTGCCATGGATGCTCTACTTGACCCAGATTCCCTCTCTACTGTACAGTGTTTAGAAGGATCCCTTTCTACCATACCAAGGAAGTTGTTTTGTTCTTCAGAAATGTTAGCAATGCAGGTGTGGTTGCTGTCCAGCCTTGCTGATCTGAAAGTCATGCTGCCTCTTTAAGCAATTAATTCTCCCCTCTGATTTAATGTATATGACTTTAAAAGTTTAACTACCAAACAGGAACCTCATTTTAAATATTTAAGTTTCTAAGTTGCCACCTCATTGTGGCCTCCAGTAATGACAGTATTATTGATCTGTATTACAGTGGATATAGGAACAATGGAGAAGGAGCCAAAGAAGCTGTTAGCACAGAGTTAAATGCATAATACAGAATCAGATAAGGGTTGGTCAAGAAAAATAAAACAGAGAACAGATTTTAGAACAAAATAAACTTGCTTTTATCAGCACCAAAATCCTACTCAGTACCAAAATGTCTTGCCTTCAAAGAACACTTGAGAAAACAAGTTAAATGCATAATGATTACTGAGATAAGGACTGATAAGGAGAAAAAAAAAAACAGAACAGCTTGAAAACAAAAGAAAACAAAAAAACTGTTTTTACCAACCCCAAGATCCTACTCAATACCAAAATGCTTTGCCTTCCAAAAACACTGAGAAAACATTTGCAGAATGGAAATGGAGTGGGAACTGAAGTTACATCAACTCAGGTCTTGTAAATCCTCTGCAAATTTCAGAAAGTACTCAAGTTGCTCCCATTTCAATGGCAGGGAGTACAGACTAAAGGTAAGAAAGCCCCATAGAATTCTGTTGGAGTAAACAGAATTGAGGTAAGGTAGGCACATATATAGATTTCAATGATTTGGAGACTCAGAGCTGGCCCCCAAGGGGGCTTTTATCAAAGGGTTAATTATTACCTAGAATTAAATAAGTCAGTATGAATTATTTTGCTATTCATTCTAAATAGTTCTAAGAACAAATACTTCCAGATGGAATATAGTGCCTTTATACCTCTTGTACATTTGTATCCAATTCTGAAATAAGTATCTCTATTTTATTTTATTATTTTTAAAGATTTTATTTATTTTATTTTTAGAGAGGGAAGGGAGAGAGAAAGAGAGAGAGAAACATCAATGTGCGGTTGCTGGGGGCCATGGCCTGCAACCCAGGCATGTGCCCTGACTGGGAATCCAGAAATAAGTATCTCTGTTTTATAGATGAGGAAATAAAGGCTCAGAGAGATTAAGCAACTTCCCCAATACTAACTTGTGTTACTCAACTAACAATGGCAGAGCCATGCATCTGAACCATAGCATTCTAGCTCTAGTGTTCATGCTCCTATCCACTATACCATACCTCTCTCATGTTATGCCAGACCAAAGACTTCAGATCTAGAAATCTCAAGCCCACCTGAGCAACAAGGAAAATACTAAGGAAATGTTAAAGCAGAGCCAGCGTCATATTTGGTCTGAGACCCTTTTCCTAAGTGGACTAAATGCCCCCTCTTTTCAGAACTGACCCCAGAGCCAATGCTACCTCACTATGTGTTCTATGCATGGCATGGCATGGCCAGAGCCCAGCTACATGCAGGAACAATGCAAGAAATATACAGCTTGTCTGTCTTTCATGGTATGTTAGCTTGTGGACTTGAGGTCCCTGAAGCACTAAGATAAAGTACTTTTTTCTTAGCATAACTAACTTGGCAGATGCCAGCATTATAGCTGAGCAGATGTTTTCCCTCGAGAACCTGTTTCCAATACCTTATAATGAAGAATCACCTTTAGAGAATAAACAAGTGTACATATGTGAAAGCTCCAGAAAGACAAAACCATCTATCTCAGATGAGAGACAAATGTTTTGTGCTTTGAGAAATAGATATCAGACTGGAAGTCACTCAAGGATTTATTTTCAAGTGTTATTTCTATTTGAATTTTTTCACTGTCCTTTCTTGCTTCCAGCAATTGAAATTTAGAACATTTATTCTGTATATTATTGTTTATTTCCCTCAATGTAGTTTGCATCAAACTGACAACAGACATTTTTATAAACCAAGGATGCTAAATATGCTTATGTAACGTATTTCTACAGTACTTAAATTTAAACCAGAGAGAAAATAGGTAACCAGTATATAACAGTATTTCTTTTTATGAACATTTTCTAAGTTTTTCTATTGGTTTATTGTTTCACTGCCTTTTTTAATGGCCAAATTATTCCCAGAGTACCAAGATGCTCATTCAATTCTTTTCAATGTTTACAAATGGTTATAACTAACCAAGTTTATCTGTCTCAGAAGTATAATGTGGAGTTACTAACATTATTTTATTCAATAATTATACTTCATTTTTCACTTACATTGTCCATTCAGTTGCTATTTACATGATAAATAATTCTTGGTGTCATAAGCTTCTATGAATAAGGAAAAGGTGAGTGGGATGTATTTACTACACAGTCAATTTTTTTTTTGCCTTTCTAAGGAGCTTGGATTTTATTCTGTAGGTGATGGGGATTCACCAAAGGTTTTATTTTAATTTAATTTTAATTTAATTTTAATTAAGTTTATTGAGGTTAAATTGGTTAATAAAATGATATAGATATCAGAGGTAAAGTTCTATCATTCATTACGTGTGCACTGTTGTGTGTTCACCACTCCAAGTGAAGTCTCCTTCCATCACCATTCATTCTTTCTTTACCCTCTTCCATTTCCCCCCACCCACTTTCCCTCTGGTAATTACCATACTGTTGCCTATGTCTATGAGGTTTTTTTATTTGTTTAATCCTTTTACCTTTTCACCCAACCCTCAACCCTGTTCCCTTCTGACAGCTGTCAGTCTGTTCTCTGTATCTATAAGTCTACTTCTATTTTGTTTGCTAGTATATTTTGTTTATTAGATCCCACATAACAGTGAAATCATATGGTACTTGTATTTCTCTGACTGGCTTATTTCACTTAACATAATATTGTCCAGGTCCATCCATACTGTCACAAATGTTGAAATTTCCTTCTAATCAATTTTAAATTTAAATTAGCTATGTGGGTCCCAAAACACAGATCCCCAAAATCTGTGATTACTACCTTTTATAACTAAGACTTTGCATATATAATTTATACACCTTGAGATGGGGAGATTATGCCAGATTACTCTAAAGTATCATTTTATTCTTCCTTTTTATTGAATTTATTGGGGTGACACTGGCTAAAAAATTATACAGGTTTCAGGTGCACAATTCTACAACACATCATCTGTACACTGTATTGTGTGTTCACCACCACAAGTTAAGTCTTCATCCATCACCATTTATCTCCTCTATACCCTGCTCTACCTTTACTTACCCCTCCTCTCCTGGCAATGACCACACTGTTGTTCATGAGTTCTTTTTCTGTCTCTTTTTTCCCAGTCCCTCCATTTCCCCACCCATCCCTCTGCCCCCTACAGCTGTCAGCCTGCTTTCTAGCTATGAATCTGTCTCTATTTTGCCTGTTAGTTCAACTTATCCTCAAGTATCTTATAAAAAAGTCAAAGGGAAATTTGACTCACATTGAAAAAGAGAAGACAATGGGATCACAAAAGCATATAATAGAATAATGAGGTCACAAGCCAAGGAAGGTTGCCAGTCATCAAAAGCTAAAAGAGGCAAGGAATGAATTTATCTGTAAAGCTTCCAGAAACAGCCTGGCCCTGCCAGCACCTTGACTTTAGATCAGTAAAATTGACCTTGGACTCCTGGTCTCCAGAAATGTGAATGAATATATTTCTGTTGTTTTAAGCCACCTAGTTTGTTGTAATTTGTTACACCATCCACAGGAAACTAATGCACTATGTTTCTATATGTTCATATAAGTCAATTATTTGGACCTCAGTGCATTTGTTGACAAATACGATATTATATGCACTGCATAGATCACCATTCATCACGACTTAAAACCTTCATTAGATTACAAGAACCTTTTAACCTACCTATATTCAATTATACAATGCAATGAAGGTTTTAAGTCATTTTCTTTAGCAAGAGAAAAGTAAAAAATCACTTTGGTATCCCCAAAGGTGGTACCCTTCCCTTAGGAGGTGTCCAAAAGCTCAGTAGCCAGATAAAATGGATATTATCATATATACTATGTTTTAAAAGTTTAATAGTAAACTCTTGGATTGCTCCTTTGGTTGGAGTGTCATCCCATACACCAAAATGCTGCAGGTTCCATCCCCAGTCAGGGCACATATCTAGGTTGAGTGTTCAATCCCCCAGTTGGGGAGTGTATGGGAGGCAACCAATAGATGTTTCTTTCTCACATCGATGTTTCTCTTTTCTTCTCTTTTCTTCCTCCCTCTCTCCCTCTCTCTCTCTCTCTCTCTCTCTCTCTCTCTCTCTCTCTCTCCTCTCCCTCCCTCTTCCTACCTTCTCTAAAATCAAAATCAACAAACATATCCTCAAATAAGGATACTAAAGTTTAATAGTAAAAGGTACCCAACTTCCAGACTATATATTCCCCAAGGAACAAATGAGAATCATAGTACAGACCTCATTAGGTGGTAGATGGCTAAGCCAGTCCTGACCATCTAGGGGCCAGTTAAAGTCTTGTGGAGGGCAAGATTTTGAATGTGTGGGTAGTGTGAACAACCATCACAGGGTACATATGATTGGCTCCACATTTGGTGATGACATGGTCTCCCCAAAATGGCCCATGGCATCCATTTCTAGAATTTAGTCATCAAGTTCTCATTGCATCAGTAAATAAACATCCTCCATGGGCTATGCAGGGTGAGTGTTTAAAACATGTTATTGCTTTCAGAAACATAAGTGGTAGTAGAGTGATCAGGTTCAGCTCTCTCCTCACTTGGGTATGAAAGCCAGGCTGACTCCCATTTGTCCTGTGTAATCCCTTGTATCCCCAGAGTATTTGGGTGGGGGCAGCAGGGGAGAGATGAAGAAATAGAGAGCCCTAAGAGTGAGAAAGATAAACTGGACTTCCAAGGAATATGGTCACAAGCAGTTAAATAGAAATATATAAAAGGTATATCATATTTATACCATGTTTGTAGAGCATATGATGTGAGTTACAACTATTAACAAAAACAGTGAAGCCCATGGAGGTTAACAGGTATTGAAAGAGTATTAGGGGCAAATTCATTCTAATTGCAAGGTAAGATCCCTGGAAACACATCTCTGTTTTAGTAAGTAATGGGATGGAAAGGAGTTGACTTTTTCTACTAGTCTTGGCACTAATATCTTGCTAATCCTTGTCATCCTTTTAAGATTTATATGCTTAATCACTCATTGTCTTCCAGGGTAGGGGACAACAGGCATCTTTGTTGTATATTTGTAAGTACAAATCATCTGCAAAGTAAGGGGTGACAAATCAAGAACTTTCTGTAACACTAACCCTTGATTATCTGGCCAACCAACATGCTAACATTTGGTGGGAACATGGAAAGAAGGTTCTTGGCATCCTCATGTTTTGTGATTCTTTAAGCCTCTCTAGATATTCTTCACTCTGCTATCAGATGAGGCATGTTCATTCTATAAGTGTTGAATGAGACAGAACACAATACAGACAACTGAACTTATGACAAGTAGGATAAGGAGTAATGTGTGCATATCAGAAAGCTTTTGTAAGGTCTAGATACACTTACTGATAATATCAAGAGTAAGTTCTTTTCCAAAGGAATCTCAGAAATTATGGAGTAGCCATCCAGGTTTCTACATTTACAAGAAAATAATGTTAATAATAACATAGCAAGAAGTGCATAAGTGTTCATTCTTCCTTACACTGCATACCAGCAATTTGTGCATAACAACTTTATAGAATTTACCAAATGTATCTGCCTAAGACAATCTAGGTTTTCTATTATTGTATTCACTTTCACTGGTTTTTAAGCTGACCTTCCTGTAAAAATAATTTAACCCATCTTGAATATTACCATAAATTGGATAGAGAGGGATAAAGTGAGACAGACCATGAACAGGGAAGCTTCTATCCTGACTAATGTTTAAAGATAAACTAAAATGTAAATCATATTATAACTCATAAAGCAACTGGCTCAAAGGAGAGATGATTCTGAAAAGCTTGGGTTATCATTCACAAACAAGAGAATGCACATACTATAGGAGAAGAAATTCTTGAAACCCACAATTATCAGGATCCGGAAAGCCCTGTTCTATGGATGTGGATATCTCCATCCACAGTCCATATGGGATAATAAGGCTTGTCTGTGTTTAGCTGCTGTGGTATTATGGTTCAGGCTGGATTTTCTGTGGTTGCGATGGAAATGGACAAACTTTCAATTATGAATGTGGTCGCTACAGACAAATTTTGTCACAAGCAGCCAGAGGCTAAGGCCACTATTGTGAGCCAAGCTATGCTGACATCTAGAGGGCCTACAGAAATCCTTAGTCAGAGACTCACAATCAGATAATCATGAGGTTACTTAACCCTAATCTTACCCCTAAATTTGAACCATGTAAATAAGCCCCTTTGTTCTAGAAGAAACCTCACACTAATTGAGTCTCTCTCCAAGGTCATGATTAATAGTTGTAAGAGAGCCACATGTTTTTATTATCTACAGGGTCTTCTGGACATACGAGTAAATCCGTTTCCAGCTAAGACTCTTAGCAGTTCTGTTTTGCAAGATTGATGTGTGAGTTTCGCTATTCTTCATGCAGTTTAAGTGACCCATGAGTGGATGGAGTAGTCATCCAGGTTCCTCAAAATCTCTTCTATCAGAAATTCTCACTTTTTCCCAGATTTCCCTACAAAGATGATAGACATTGGCAGCCTCCAAAAAAGCCACTTTCTAGTGGCAGATGTCAGAAAAGTGGGATCATCAAAGACTAAAGGGGAATAAAAATGCAGGAACAGATGGTGGTGATATCATACAAAGAAATGGCTAAAGCCATCTCTGTACAACCAGAAGATTCCAGGTTGCCTGGATACTTGAAGGGAACATGGAACTTAACTCAGTAAGAACTCTTAGCTGAAATTAACAGTACAAATCAGTATTATTATGGTAAATCATCAATCATCATTATCATTATCATCACTTTCATAGTACTATGTCTCAAGCACTGTTCTAAGTAATTTATATATACTGATTCATTTAATCCTTAGAGGATGCCTATGAAGTAAGTCCTATTTTATTTCCACTTTACATATGAGGAAACTGAGTAAGAAGTAGTTAAATAATTACAAAACTCATAAATTTGCACATACTCATATATTTGCACATAAATGTTTGCACATATATTTTACTCAACAAATGGCTGTTGAAGTACCACAGCCCAGGGACATAGATAAGAGTGAGGATGTAGGCTATACAGTATAATTGATAACATACTTTAAAAATGTAAATAGGAAATCAATTTATTGACTATATGGAAACCTATGGTAGCCCAGTGTCTAAGTGTTCTTCGTGTCTAGTGGCTATTCAGTCAACAAATATTGGATTATCTACAATGGGAACACATGGTAAACCTGAAAATATTGCACCCTGATGCAAGCTGATGACCATAATTATCTAACTCTCTGAGTGATCACAATAATAGTTGTAATCAGTTGCAAAGCATAGAATAAGAGTCTGGCTATTATTAAGATCAAGACTTGCCCCTCCGTACAGTTAACAATGTCCTCAAACTCTTTTGAACATTCATATATTTGCCTCTTAAAATCAATGTTATAGTCATCTAATAAAATTGAATGGTGGTATATCAGTCTAGCATTGATAGAGTTTATAAATTTAAAAGCACCAATTAGTTCAGAATTTCAGAATTAATGATAATCTTTAGAATTCATATTGAAACATTAATATTTTAAGCAGGCCAACACAAAAACTTATGTAGACAAAAATATAATCAGAATACAAGACTTCCACACTGGTTTTTAAACTTTTTATTATGGAAAATGTTCAGTAAACAGACTACTGTAATAAACCTCATATAACCATCATCCAGATTTAACAACTACAACATTCTGCCATTCTTGTTTCATCTAATATTCCTTACTCAATTCTTCTTTGTGTACAGTTCTTTATATAGGTAAAATTTATATAGATTAGAAAGCAAAAACCTTAACTGTGTAATTTGGACAAATATATATACTTTTGTATCCCATGTTCTCTATCCACATATAGAACATTTTCATCATTTCAGAGAGTTCCCTTGTGTCCATTCCCAGTCAGTTTATACCCTTAACCCAAGGTCAGCCATTGTTGTGCTTTTTTCACCAATAATTAGTTTTGCCTATTGTAGAATTTCAAATGTATAATTATTTAATATATACTCATTACTTTTTTGTATCTGGGATCCTTCACTCAGCATATTTGTACAATGCATTCATGATGATATGTATATCAGTAATTCAATCCCCTTTTTTGCTGACTAATATTCTACTATGTGAATGTCACATTTTATCTATCTACTCTGTTAAAGTTGCAAATTTGAGTTGTGTCACTTTGGGGGGTATTATAAATATGCCTGGAGGAAAACATAAGCAGTAAAATTTCAGATATATCCTGTAGCAATATTTTTGCCAATATATCTCTTAGGCAAAAGAAATAAAGGAAAAAATAACAAATAGAACTACATCAAATTAAAAAGCTTCTGCACTGCTAAATAAACCTTCTTCAAAGTGAAAAGGAAACCAACTACACAGAGAACATATCTGCCAATGATACATCAAACAAAGGTTTAATCTCTAAAATATATAAAGAACTCATATGACTCAACACGGAAGACAAATAATCTACTTAAAAAATGGGCAAAGGACCTGAAGAGATGCTTCTCCAAGGAGGACATACAGATGGCCCATAGGTGTATGAAAAAATGCTCCATATCTCTAGCCAACAGAGAGATGCAAGTTAAAGCCGCAATAAGGTATCACCTCACTTCTGCCAAAGTGGCTATCATTAATAAATCAACAAATGACAAATGCTGGTAAGGATGTGGAGAAAAGGGAACCCTAGTGCACTGTTGGTGGGAATGCAGAAAGTGCAGCCACTGTGGAAAACAGTATGGAATTTCTTCTAAAAATTAAAAATGGAACTACTTTGTCATCCATCAGTGCCACTACAGGGAATATACAGTAAGAATCCCAAAACACTAATCCAAAACAATATGTGCACCCTGTGTTCATAGCAGCACTATTTACAATAGCCAAGGTTCAGAAACAACCTAAGTGCCCATCAGTAGTGTAGATTAAAAAACTGTTCTACATTCACACAATGGAATACTATGTAGCAGAAAAGGGAATTCCTGCCTTTTGTGATGGCATGGATGGAGCTGGAGAGCATTGTGGTAAGTGAAATAAGACAGTTGTTGAAAGACAAATACCACATGATCTTACTTATAAGATTAACCTAATGAACAAAATAAACTAATGAGCAAAACACAACTAGAGACATGGAAATATGGAATAGACTGACAACTGTAAGAGGGGAGAAGGGAGGAGGATACTGTTTGAAAGAAGGTGAAGGGATTAGTCAAAAACATGTATGAAGGATCTATGGACTTGGGCAACTGTGTGAGGATTGACTATGGAAGCAAGGGATGGGCTGGGCAGAATAGGGCAATGCTGAAAAAATTTGGACAACTGTAATACACAATGAAACATTAAAAATTAAGTTTCTATCAACATCATGATAAATTCTTTTGTGCTTAAACTTGTGCTTTTATTTCCATAGGGCAAATAACCTAGGAGTGGAATTCTTAGGTCAAAGGACAAGTAACAAACTATTTCACAATATATAAAGAACTCTCTTGGTTCCCCCTAGTTGCACTTGCAAATGTTCTTTTGACAAAATCAAAATATGGTTTTGAATTATTTTTCAGGACAAAGACAGTTCCTTAGTAATACACCTTTATAACACTCAGTAGTGACGTGTCATATAAAGGTATTACCTGTTAAGAATATGCATTTTTTGCCCTGGCTGGTGTAGCTCAGTGGATTGAGCATGAGCTGCGAACCAGGCATTGTAGGTTCGATTCCCAATCAGGGCACATGCCTAGATTGCAGGCCATGACCCCCAGCAACCGCACATTGATGCCCCTCTCTCTCTCTCTCTCTCTCTCTCTCTCTCTCTCTCTCTCTCTCTCTCTCTCTCTCTCTCTCCCTCTCTCCTTCCCTTCCCTCTCCAAAAATAAATAAATAAAATCTTAAAAGAAAAATAATATGCATTTTTTGGTAAAATCCCGGGGTGACCCTAACACTTATAGAGAATTGCATTTTGAAAAACAAGCCCTATAAAGTATGTTTTGCAAATAGTTATTGAATTTTAATCATTTTCAGTGAGATATTTTTCCCTTTTATTGAGTTTATTGAGGTGACACAGGTTAACAAAATTCTACAATTTTCAGGTGCACAGTTCTACAACACATCATCTGTACACTGTACTGTGTGTTCACCACCCCAAGTCAAGTCTCTATCCATCACCTTTCATCCCCCTATGCTTTCCTTTCCCTCCCTTCACCCAGGCTGCTCCCAAAAATCCCAACACTGTTGGCTGTGTCCATGAGATTCTCTTTTTTAAATTTGTTGCTCAATCCTTCCACCCCACAGCCTCACCCCCTGACAGCTGTCAGCCTGCTCTCTATCTATGAGTCTATCACTATTTTTCTTGTTAGTTTAGTTTGTTCATTAGATTCCACATGTAAGTGAAATCATATGGTATTTGTCTTTTCTGACTGGCTTTGTCACTTAGCATAATGTTCTCCAGGTCCATCCATGTTATTGCAAAAGGTAAGATTTTCTTATTTTTTATGATCAAGTAGTGTTCCACTATGTAAATGTACCACAGCTTTTTTATCCACTTATCCACTCAGGGACATTTGGGCTGCTTCCAAATCTTGGCAATTGTAAATAATGCTGCAATGACCATATGGGTACATATATTTTTTCAAACTACTGTTTTGGGTTTTCTTCAGATAAATCCCAAGAAGTAGAATCAGGTAACTTTATACTGCTTTCCACAGTGACTGCACCAATGTGCATTCCCCACAAGAGTGCACAAGGGTTCCCCTTTCCCCACATCCTCACTAACACTTGTTTATTGATTTATTGATGATAGCCATTCTTACAGGTATGTAAGATATTTCATTTTGGACAAAATGGATACATTCCTAGAAACATACAATCTTCCAAAAACTGAATCAGGAAGAATCACAGAATCTGAATAGACAGATTATAAGTAGTTATCAAAAAAAGAAAAAAAAACTTCCAACAAACAAAAGCCAAAGCCTGGATAGCGTCACAGGTGAATTTTACCAAATATTCAAAGAAGAACTAACACTTCTCCTTCATAAACTATTCCAGAAAGTGTAAGAGGAAGAAAGATTCCCAAGCTCATTTCATGAGGTCAGCATTATCCTAATTCTGAAACCAGATAAAGACAATGAAAAGAAAGAAAATTTATAGGCCAATATCCCCAATGAATATAGATGTTAGAATTCTCAACAAAATATAAGATTTTAACAGCACCCCAGTTTCCTATAAATCTCCCATCTCTTTTGCTTTAAGTTTGCTTTTCACAAGGATGGGCAAATGATACAGTAAGATTTGAAATATTTGGGTGTTAGCACAAAAGGATAAGAAAGAATAGTTTTGGAAATTTAGGCCTAGGAAAAAAGCTCTTCCATGTCACTCAATTTGGCTCACCAGGAGTTATATAAAGAGTGTATGTTTCAGTAAATGAATGGATCAAAAAACTATGGTGCATTTACACAATGGAATTCTATACAGCAGAAAGAAAGAAGGAGCTCCTACCCTTTGCAACAGCATGGATGGAACTGGAAAGCATTATGCTAAGTGAAATAGGCCAGGCAATGAAAGACAAATATCATATGATCTCACCTTTAACAGGAACCTAAACAATAAAACAAGCAAAATATAAAAGACACTGAAATAGAGAACAAGCTGACAGTGACCAGAGGGGAGAAGGGAGGGAGTTTCAGGGGAAAAGGGAAAGAGTTTACAGGAACAAGTATAAAGGACACATGGACAAAAACTGGGGAGGGGGTAGAAATGGGAGGGAGGTGGGGAGGGCTGGGGGGTGGGCTGGGATGGGAGTAAAAGACAGAAAACTGTACTTGAACAACAATTAAAATTAAAAAAAAAGATTTAAACCTATATCTATCCATAACACATTCTTAAGCATGAATAAATATATGTATCATGCATATATCCATTTGCAAGGAAAGAACTTCCCAAAAGTGAACATTGTACACACCTTGGGCATCTACTGTCTATTTGTTTTATCATTAATTTGGTAAATAGATTTTTTTATAAAGAATCCCAATATGATTTCAATTAAGCATGTCTTCTCTATACATTATCAATATTTCAGTGCCTGCAGTATAGCAAGTACCAACTTTGGAGGACCTCCTCTATAGAAAGTACTTACTAAAAAAAAAAAAAGAGTGTATGTTTTGTGTGTCTTCACCTGTGGCCAAATGTTTCTCTTGGGAGTCTCTTCTGTGAGGTGATGGAGATGTTGAAGAGGAGAAGTTGGTTGTGGTAGTAGAGAATTAATGAGTCCAGGTTATGAGTTATCACCATTTCTAAATTCCCATACATTTCAAAATAGACTTTCACTTTACTTTCCAATAACAGCCCTCCTCTACTGACTTTCAGGCATAGCACACAGTCATCTAGAAGAGGTACCGCTTTCTTACTAAGTGAAAAAAAAATTAAGTTATAGATCTTTATTTTTTAACTTTTTATTGTTATTGTTCAAGTACAGTTGTCTCTATTTAAAATCTTAAGAGTATAAGGAGGGCTACCACATACAATTTTACAAAACTCCAGAGTATATAGTAATATATATCTATATATAACTATAGAGATATATAGCTATATATAGAAATATAAATATTCTCCCCAAAGAGTATCCAACCATGTAATATGAAAAATAGAGACATTTATTGAAGAAGATACAAGATACAAGAAACAATGTACATAGGACAATGATGCCTCAGTCTCCTTCAAAGTTATGACCTTCTTGAGGAAATCTGGTTCATTGGTAGTGGATTGAATTAAGTCATTAGCAACTCCAGTACAATATTCCTTCTGCTCTGGTAACAGAAGCCACAGAATGAATTTTGCCATGACATGCTTCATGCCAAGATCTTGCATCAAAATCTCAGACACAATAGTTTTTGCAATTCCCAGATCAACTTCTAGTTTGCATACTGTCAATCACAGATCTTTGTTGATTGCAGCCCATACATGTTCAATGTTCTCAGGTGTTGTGTTTGTTGCAGGCCTTCCAAAACGTGCATCACTTTCAATAGGTTCTCAACCATCTTTAAAGCATTTGTGCCACACTTTTATTTACACTTCATTCACTGCATCCTCCCTGAAGCCTTCTGAATTATCTGAATAGTTTCTGCAGAGCAATGTTGAAGCTTAATGCAAAATTTGATGCAGGTTCATTGCTCTGCTTATTCAATCATTTTGAATGCAACAGCCACACAATACACATGCTCACTGAATGGCACCTACTACCCCTACTTACTAGTACAGTGAAGTTGTCATTGTTCATGAATGTGCATTCCAGTCCACTCTCCTTGACTACCAGGTTACATTGATGTAGTGCAAACCATTCTCATCATATTAATAATGGCTGGATTTTTTCCAGACAAGCCATATACAGGGTCCAGCACAAGTAACACCTGTTTGATTGTGGTTGGTAGGGTAACAATATGGGGGTAATAATTTATAGTTTTACTTTGAATATTTTACCTAAAGTTTTATATGGTGTGCTTGAGTGTGATATTGTTATGTTACAGAGTTACATGCTTATGATTTTCTAATAAAAGATTTTGTAATAAGAAGGGGCATTATTTGTGCCAGACCCTGTATGTATACATGCGCACACATGTATATATGTATGTGTATGTATATGTGTGTGTATTGTGGAGTTTTGTAGTATGCAATCTGTACAGACATCCATGGTGTACAAGATGAAATATATGAGAAAGCAAACACATACAGAGTCCCATTAATTAAACTAGATTGATATAGCATAACTTACTATAACTTACTAGTCTTCTTTTATTTTAGAATTTCATAGATAGGTCAGCCACTCATCATGGCCTCAATCCTTAGACCTCATTTAGGTTTTAATTTATTAGTACTATTTCCTCATCTTTTTCTTATATTCTTAGTCCAAACCTTAATTTTTTCTTCTAGCTTCTTCCCTAAGACTCAGGTCCTTCATTTTGGCTTCCCTTAGCCAAAAGTTATCTAAGTTGGGCAATTTTCTCCAAATTTTCAATTTTTTGAATTTCTGTAAACTGATTGTTATCTGCTTATTGGCTATAAAGCTTTTCCCAATGGAAAATATTTGTAAGAAATCAGATCCAACTCTCATGAGTAGCTATTTCTACTATTTTTTCTCTTCCATTGCCTTGTGCTCTAACCATTCAAGTTTGCACTGATGAGCTTTCACCCTACCACAGTAGTAAAATATTCCCTATTAGTACAACATATGGCACATAGGTTGAAAACCAAAGGCAATAAAGGATGCACTGTGTTGCAGAGTACCATCTAAGCCTCAGTTTTCTCATCTGCAAAGCAGATTAAAAATCAGTAAATCCATTACTTGAATGTTTCATACAAATCTCCTGAGGATATTTCATAAATATAGGTTCTCAGCCTCCACCTCCAGAATATTCTGTTTTATTTTATCTATAGATAGGGCTTATGGACCTGCATTTTTAAAAACCACTATCCCTCTACCACATATTTTTCTTTTCATACCATAAACACAATGTACTTGTAACAGGAAAGCAGGTGACTTTGGGTCTAGCAAAAATGGAGTAAATACACTCTATTTTATCTCTCCACTGATTATGACTAGGAACGCTGCATAAAATACATAAAGCTATCAGAAGACTATGGCAGAATAAGACCAGGTGAAGTATACAAAATTCAGCACTTAAAGGACAACCCAGAAATAAGCCCCCTGAGGTTTTTCCTGCCACCTATATCCTTCCTTAATCTCTGTAGTAGCTACAAACCAACAATGCTAACAGGAACAAATAAAGTCAGATCCAGGCACTTTATCTAGCCAGAGAAGCAGCATTGAGGGACAGTGTTAGACAAAGTCTGATGACTCTCCAGCATGGGCAGAAAAACAGGAGTCCCTTGCCCCCAGCAAGATGGAAACATGCCCAAGCCATTTTGAGAACCAGCAAAAAAAAGCAGTCTCATCCCTCATAGACATAGTAGAGGCTGCACCTATGCTGTGGAAGAACCCTTTTTGACTCTCCTTGCTGTACATTGAGCAAAAGTGGTGGCATGTGGGCAACACTGTTAGCACCAGAGGCTTTGTTCTCACTATTTGCTGCAAGGTAGGCCCAGTCACAATACATGTATGAAAATGCAGGGACATTAAAGCTCTAGCTTTCTATCTATGACCATAGGAAAAGAGCCTCTGGTAATTACAGAGAACTTCTGAGATTATGAAGTAGCAAAAGGGATTTTTAAATCTCTATATGAAGTACTAACTCAGTTCCAAACTACTCATGTGTGAAACCAGCTGTAACAAACCTAGCAAAGGGTTTAAACTCAACCGTACTGCAGATAATGCCCAGGTGCCAGACAGACAGTAAGGATGTGCAAAAGGGTGCAAACCAGAAGACCATTATAATGGCTTTGAAAACTAAACTGACATTGGAACATAACCCACAGAAACTGGTTCAGGACTTGCAATCTTGATGCAACAGAGTTAACTGCTTGCTAAAACTAAATTTTTATATGAATCAGTCTCATGATACAGCATTCAAAATGTCGAAAATTACTCAATGTAAGAATCAGACAAATCTGAAGAATTGTCAAGGAGAAATCAATCAAGAGAACCAAACCTTGAAATTAAAAAATGTTGCAATGACTAGACAAGATTTTAGAGCAGTTACAATAACCACACTATAAGATGTAAAGATGAAAAATCTTGAAGGAAACAAAAGGATATAAGATCTCATCTGAGAAAAAGAAGCTATAAAAATGAACCAAATGAAAACCTTAAAACCAAAAGTGACAATAACAAATAATAAATTGGAAGGGCTTGATAGAAGAATGGAAATGACAGAGGAATCAGTGAGCTTGAAGATACATCAGTAGAAACTATGCAATGCAAAAAATAGAGATTAAAAAGGCAGAGCCTGAGAGAACTGTGGGACAATATCAAAAGGTCTAACATTCATATTATCAAATTTTCAGAAGGAAAGGAGAAAGAGATATTTGCAGAAAAATATTTCAATAAATAATGGCTGAAAACTTTCTTTTTTCAATCTTTATGTGAAATGTGAAAGAAGGGTCATCAAGGAACATCTGTAAAGGACCCATTTACAAAGCCAAAGTGGGGAAGGATTGAGGGTGAGAGGTGAGGGTGAGTGGGGCAGGGGAAAGTGGTAGCAGGAAAATGGAGACAACTGTACTTGAACAACAAATTTAAAAAAGAAACTTATTTATGAAGAAGTTAAAAACTATGAACAATAAAATGGCAATAAATACATATCTATCAACAATTTAATCTAAAAAAACAAACTAAGCAAACAAGAGGAATAGAGACAGAATCACGGATATAGAGAACATTTTGATGGTTTCCAGATGAGAGAAGGGTGTGGGAGAATGGGTGAAGAGGTGAGGAGATTAAGAAGTACAAATGTGTAGTTACAGAATAGCCATGAGGATGTAAAGTACAGTATAGGAAAAGGAGTAACCAAAGAACCTATAAGGGCCAAGTCAAGGAACATGCATAAGGGACTCATGGACAAGGACAACAGTTAGTAGGGGAGGAATGAGGGTGGGAGCAGTGGGGTGGGCAAGGCAGGGGAGAGAAACAGGGGAATAACTGGGACAACTGTAACTGAACAACAATAAAAAAGAAAATGTTCTTGTGAGAAATATACTACCTATTTAACTTGCCTATGTAGCTTAAATTGTACCACCCACTACCACATTCACATGTGATTAGCTCTAATCCCACATCACTCTCCCTTCCTTCTCTCCTCATCATAAAATGAATCGAACCAAAGATGTACTCCTGTGGGACCCAAAGGAAACAAGTCCATATGACTTAAGTGGGGTTAAACCTGGCTGCAGGGGTGTGCAGGTGCTAAAACCTGGCAAACGGTGTAGCCCATTTCCTTGGCTATGGTGATTAGTTAACTTTCATCCCAGGGACTCAGCCAGGGCAATGACTATTTTCTGGGACTTTTCCCTCAAAAGTTTGAGGAGACTATTATTTCTGGCTTGATGGCTGAGCTGCTAGGATATCTTCTGGTAGATATTTCAATGCTATTCTCTGATAATCTCAGGGTGAATTCTGATAATGCAAAAAGTATAATGAAAAATCAGGATGAAGGAAGAAAAGGAAGGAGAGGGAAGAGACAGACAGAAGCACAAAGAGAGTGAATGTGTGTGTGTGTGTGTGTGTGTGTGTGTGTGAGAGAGAGAGAGAGAGAGAGAGAGATGAAAATATTGTCTGAACTTTTGGATGCAGTACTGGCTAAAATGGACTCTATCCCTGGATTTGCCAGGTACTAGACCAATAAATCCCTTCCTCTTTTCTTTCTTAAACTAGCTCGAGTTAGGTTTCTATCACCTTTGACTGAGAGAGTCTTCATCAATCTTCCAGGGTAACTGAAAAAGAGAGAAGGCATGCCATTATGAGGAATGGGTCTGCTTTACTAACAAAGGGCTCAGGTCCTTAAAATACAACAGAGAAATGCTGAATAGATTGCATTGAAGGCAGGGAAGAAATGGTAAAATCATAAAGGATACCAGAGCAAAAATGATCAGGCCTAATCCAACTTACAGTCTAATTATTAGGTAAAGGTTTGTGTAAGGCTTTTAACACTTATCATGCCTTTGTAAGTATTATCCACTGATACTTAGTTACTAATTAAACTATACTGCCTGGAGACAAGAATTCACATAGGGTTTAAGTTGGATTTTTCACCTGAGAACTCTTATGCAACTGCAGTCAAATATGAGGCTTCAATGATCTGAAATCTTGACTTGGTTGAATGTCCAAAATGGTGCACTAACATGGCTGGCAGTTGATGGTGATTACTGGCCATCTATACATAGATGGAGCATCTATACATAGTCTATTCATGTGGTTTTCTTTCCTCACAGTGTGACTGTCTCAGGGTAGTTGGACTTACTACCTGGTAACTGAGGACTCCAAGCAAGAATGTTGTGGTGAACAAGGCAGAACCTGACTTTATTTCCCCTAGCCTTGGGAGTCACATAAGATTTCTTCTGTATTCTGTTGGATACAGCTTAGCCACAAACCTGCCTAGGTTCAAGGAGAGATGATATAAATCCCACCTCTCAATAGGCAGAGTGTCAAAAAAAATGTGTGCTGTAAAAACAAGATTTCCACAAAGATCTTTCCTATATTTGTAATCTCTATCTTTGTAAACAGACTTTGTGAGGGTTATAATTGATGTTGGTCCTTCTCCAGGTTACCTGACATCTCTGGGGGTATTAGCCACTGAGGTACCACCTGCTTTGTTTAAAGATCCTGGGTACATGCATTGTATTACTGTTTATTTCTAGCTCAAGTCACCAGTAAGATATTAATCTTGTCTTTGTGTGGTATAGTTCTTGCTCTTTGCTCCATGTCTACCCCATTCTCCCCTTTCTCACTTTCCCTGAAAGTGAGGCTACACCTTTGGCAGCAGATATTACAGAGTGAGACTATCATTAGCCAGTTGTCCCAGCATCACTCACTCTGAGAGTTCCACTCAGATCATCTCAGTGCACACCACTTTGGTGCCACTCTCAATTTCATTGCCTACAGCCTAAAGGGTCTCCAGATTAGGTTGCTATGGTTTAGGAAGATCTCCTTCCTAAATTCTTGTTAATGGAAGATGAACAGATGAGCATAGGAGTGATCTGTGCCACTGACAGAGATAAGAGAAAGCCCTGCGAAAGTTTGCTACTTATCCTGCAGAAACTCTTCCAAAGCAACATTAAGTCACTAGCCAATGGTTTTGAAAATAAGGCTGATTCTGACTTTTTGGTTATTTTTCCAGGAAGTAGCTAGAAATAAAACACAACACTGATACTTTACCTGTAGTAAAAATTTTGAAACAAATCAAACACAAGGAATATAGTATGCAGATAAATGCAATATTCTCTGAATCACTATACTTAGTATTTTTAATTTTTGAATGGCCAAAATAATACAAAACACTAGAATTCCACTAGTTATTATGAAACAACTAAACAGGAAGATGTCAATTTGTAAACTAATTTTGGCCTTCTAAGAGGAAAAATAAACCCAACTATTTTATGGGGCCACAAGTTTCTCCCACATTCTTAAATGTCATTTTGCCACAACAATGTGAATAACATTGCCCAAAATGTAACTTTAAAATAAGACTAAACAAGAAATTTAAGCTCCAAAGAAAATATTTGTGAACAGTCTAAAAGAGGAATAATGGTAATTTATAAGGTTTGTTGGGAAATGACATTCAAAGGAATATTATATTCAAACTATATATTATGGTTAGAGTGTCTGTGAAGCTTATAAGAAAAAAAATCATGAAATTAGAAAGCTAGTCGTTAGGAGTTGAAAGATGTGGTAATTATCCTGGCTGTGGTTAAGAGTACAGGTAATTCATTTTAAGTAACACAATACTGTATTTCCCTTCCTGAAATCTCAGAGAAAAGCAATTTCAGTAGGATGAAAAACACTAAATTGAAAAAATGTTTGATTTGGCTCTTTTCAACACCTCATGGACCAAATCAAAAAGACTGTACAACTGATTGCCCAAATGTGAAAAATCTATAGGACAATAAAAATGAGTCCTCCCAAAGTTAATTCAGAAGCAAACTCTAAAATCAATGGTATTTTTCTTAATTCTTTTTCATTTGAGAATGAAGATTCTATACTACTCTTATTTAAAAAAGAGAGAACTCAGGAATCACAACAGAACAACTCAGGTAATAGTGCACGGAGACATTATTAGGAGGTTAGAATCAGAGTAGGTCATTGAAGACATGATACCTGGCTTATAATAGTTGAGAAGTCTTTGTTGTGTATGTTCTGCTGTCTCTGACAGTGACAGATGCAGTATGTTCTGTGGAGAGAAGGCCTATAGCTTTCCTAACTCTGGCTTGCTGCTTTTTGTTAGCAAAATGTTACATTGGGAGTAATTGCTACAAGATTTGACAGTCTTGTTAAGAATATCAGAAGTTAAAGCCTTTCCATAATGTTGGTCTCGGTGGCAAAAGAATTACCAATGGGTGGTGAAAAATCTGCTCCTTTTTGGAAGACATAAATTCAAGGGATTATAGATGCTGCCTTACTATGACCTTAAATTAATCATTGTTTTTTAAAAGTATATTTTTATTATGCTATTACAGTTGTCCCAATATTTTTCTGCTTAATTCCCATCCTCCTCACAGCCTCCAACCACCAACATCCCCCCTTCACTTAGTTCATGTCCATGGGTCATACATATAAGTTCTTTGGCTTCTCCATTTCCTATACTATTCTTAACCTCCCCCTGTCTATTTTCTACCCACCATTTATACTTCTCATTCCATGTACCTTCCTCCCTTCTCCCCAGCCCCCTCCCTACTGATAACCCTCCATGTGATCTCCATTTCTGTGATTCTGTCCCTGTTCTAGTTGTTTGCTTAGTTTTTGGTTTTGTCTTTTAGGTTCAGTTGTTGATGGTGGTGAGTTGTTATCATTTTACTACTCATAGTTTTTTATCTTCTTCTTTTTCCTAGGTGAGTCCCTTTAACATTTCATATAATAAAGGCTTGATGATGATGAACTCCTTTAAATTCACCTTATCAGCAAAGCACTTCCATTCTAAATGATAGCTTTGCTGGACAGAGTCATCTTGGATGTAGGTCCCTGCCTTTCATGACTTTGAATACTTCTTTCCAGCCCCTTCATGACTGCAAGGTTTCTTTTGAGAAATCAGCTGATAGTCTTATGGGAACTCCTTTGTAGGTAACTGTCTTCTTTCTTCTTGCTGCTTTTAAGATTTTCTCCTTATCTTTAATCTTGGGTAACATAATTATAATGTGCCTTGGTGTGTCCCTCCTTGGATCCAACTCTCTGGGCTTCCTGGACTTCCTGGAAGTCTATTTCCTTTGCCAGATTTGGAAAGTTTTCCTTCATTATTTTTTCAAATAAGTTTTCAATTTCTTTCTCTTCCTCTTCTCCTTCTAGAACTCCTATGATTTGTATGTTGGATCATTTGAAGTTGTCCCAGAAGTTCCTAAGCCTATCCTCATTTTTTTGAGTTCTTATTTCTTTGTTCTGTTCTGGTTGGGTGTTTTTTCTTCCTGCTGCTCCAGATCATTGATTTGAGTCCCATATTTCAGATTCAAGTTCTTATACAGTTTCTTTAGCCCACAGGAACAGAAAAATCTTAAAGCTCTTACCCAGACCCTAAACCCATGAGGCCCCCTCCAGGCAGTCTATTCAGACCTGTCACAAGGGCAGGCATGGTGGAAACAAGTGTAATTACAAATCAACCCTATATATATATATATATATATATATATATATATATATATATATATATATATATGCTGGGCATGGCAGAGTTTCCATGTGGAGATTCTTTCCTAATATTTCCCGGGAAACAGAATATTTTCCAAATTGTGAATCCTCAGAAGAATCAGTTGAGTAATAAGGAAAATAAGATCGTGTGTTATAATATAATGTCCCTGTAAGAATTAAACGATAAACCAAGAGATGATACTATTTTTGAAACAATCCACTAACATCGAATGAAAGGCAAGATCAAGAAATGCTATGCCTACCCTTTGCAACCACATGGATGGAGCTGGAGAGCATTATGCTGTGAAATAAGCCAGGTGGTGAAAGGCAAATATCATATGATCTCACCTATAAGTGAAACCTAATCAACAAAACAAACAAGCAAGCAAAATATAACCAGAAATATTGAAATTAATAACAAGGTAACAGTAACCAGAGGGAAGGTGGGAGGGGATACTGGAGGGGGAAGGGGAAGGGCTTTCAGGAACATGTATAAAGGACACATGTACAAAACCAAAGAGGGGCAGGATCAAGGGTGGGAAGTTGTGATGTCTGGGGTCAGGGGGTGGGTGTTAGGGGAAAATGGAGACAAGTGTACTTGAACAACAATAAAAAAAATGAAAAAAAAAAAGAAATGCTGAGTGGGAGGTGTAGGTCAACTTTTTCAGGGAAGAACCATGCAGAAAAGTGGCTATGAAGTAATCAGTATTGCTTATAGCTATTGTCACCTAACAAGTGTATGTTTGTGGCCTTTTCTGCTGCCAATGGTGAGTCATGCTTGCAAATAAAATAAGTATTTGTCAGTTTATAAACATAGTATACTTTAAACAAAGTCTATGAGTGTGATCCAAAAAGTAACAAGTTTTGGATGGAAAGTAAGTTCTTACCTTGATAATTTTGACATGTAATCATGTGATTCCATGTAGTACTGTTAAATTTGTTAGGTGATACAAATGTTATGTTATTTAAATATTACCCAGTAATGTTTGCTGGCATTTCCCAATTTGAATATCTACTATTGGCTACAGTCCTTTGTTAATGTTATAAAACATAATAAGTCTTATTTATTAAATGTCTCTTTTCAGATAACAATAATGAGTATAGAGTATGAAGAATATTAGAAGTATTTTAGAAACAGCTTATGATTTTGAAAATTCTTGAGACTACCAGAAAATTCTGATTTCTCACTGTGGAATCTCAAAGATTAACAACTGTTAGGAATTCAGAAACACTGGCTTGTCAGGAACCCCCAAGCTCTACCAGGTTCACACAGCTTCAGTGTTACTTGTCAGTTTCCTCATGTAGGCCTTAGGTGGATTCCTAAGTTTCTGGCTTAAGTCTCAACTTGCAGGATGCTTTCCTATTGTAGATCTGGATGCTACCCTGGCTTCCACCTTCCATGACTGAGGCTTTTGTCCACCGCCCATATCCTCCTAGGTCCACCCCCTCTACTTTTGACAGTGGACATTGCTCTTGTTATGTAATAGAAAGGCTGGGTTCTTGCCATACCCGAAACGGGCCACTTAAAGAATTGTGTACCTGTTATCCTTTGTACATTTTCCCAAGCCTTAGATCCAGTCTTTCCTTGCTTGCCTGTCCTGTCCTGTGTTACAAGAGGCTGACTCTGGTGGACTGCTTCACCTGGGCTCCCTTTGGGTTAGATTTTGGCCCACAGGTTAAATTCAGCCCACTGCCTACTTTCATAGACAAAGTTTTATTGAACCACAGCCATGCTCATTCATGTACATATTATCTGTGTCTATTTTCATTGTACAACAGTGCAGTTGAGTAGTTGTAACACAGACTGTATTATGCATGAAACCCAAAATATTTACTACCCATCCCTTTATACAAAATGTTTGCTGGCTCCAGGTTAAGCCCATAGAGACTCTAGCATTCTATCAGAATCTCTGGCATCAGTGGAATCTCTTCTGGTGTATAACTTCCACCAAGAGGCCCATCATCTTACACTCCAACTCTCTTAAGTGAGAAGCCTAAGAATGGTAATGGCTTTCTGCCATTGCTAGTCTCTGAGTGAATCAATGTTCCTTGTTTGCTCCTCTAATTCTCATACTTTTGTAAGTATACCTTAATTAATATGTCTTCATCTGATCCATGTACAGTAAGTTTTTCCTGCCAGGATTTGACTAGTGTGACATGAATATATGTTTCACCTTGGTCACATACTTAAGTAGACTTATTGGCAAGGGACACGGGTTTATGTAGAGGCAGAGTCTGATGCACTTCCATGGGTAAGATTATTTTTCTGTTAGCTAGTACAGTAGTCTTCACTGCTGAGCTAGACTCCTCACTTCAGGCTTTGCCCTTAAGAATAGCTTATCCCTTTTGACTGTTGAACCATCCTCAAAGTCCAAGCACACTCTGTGCCTGAGTCTTTTACAAATTATACAAGAAATCACTAGATGCCCTTATACCTCTTCTTCTGGTAAAATATGATGCATTTAGGAATCTCTATGGGTTAAGCTGGTTTTAACTTCTCTGCCAGTGTCTAGATCAATTGCTTCTAAAAGGGAGTTGAAATAATCTTAAGTCTTATAATATAAGAAACACAAGTAGGTCTCTGTCTAGATTTGTAGAGTTTTGGCTGTGATAGGATGTTATGATATCAACTCTAAATCTGGCTTTTTACAATTTTTATTCGCTGTAGTGACTTACAAATCTTCTAACTATCGAAATAATCTGTGCCTGCTAGAATTTCTTTTTTCAGGTGGAAACAATAGAAGAAACTAATTTTTGCAATATTGATTATAACCTAGGTTACTCCAAAGTTTTCCTAAGAATAAAAATATAATTTTCACATTTTCATTAGACTTGCCATCTGAGTATTAACTATATAACATAAACTTGATCAAGTCTATGGAAGGTACATTCCAAAATGAGAAATCTTCAAGTATGAAAGTCATATGTAGTGTTCTTGACTTCAGTAACCTTGTTTTCCATTTCCTTCTGCCTCTCTGTTGGACTATTTAAATTTTCTTATACAATAATTAGTTAACTAATACCTACACTCCATTCAAGGGGTGTTATATAAAAATTTTAGGAATGTAAGTGTCATGTCTACAATATTGGTAGTAGTTATATTATTACTTATGAATATAATTCCATAAGGATAGTAAGTACTAAGCAAGCTTAATCACTAACACTTACTTACATCTTCATAGTTTACAAGGCATTTCCTTAAGCAATGTCTCACTGATCTTCATAATAACCATGTAAGGTAAATATTATTTACTCCTACTATACAAATGAGGACATTGAGGCTATCTTCTTTGCTTGATGTAATATATCTAACAAGTTTTCATGTTGTTCATGGGCTGTGTGAAATTGGGTGGTTAATCGGTGGGACCTCCAGCAGGAAGAAATGGAAGTATGGCAAACTGAACTAGCTGCAGAGAATAGACCCAGCAAAAACATCTTGGCAGATTGAGACCAAAAACTGACAGGCAGAGCAAGTCTGGGCATATTTTAAGTATCATCAGCATTAAGAAAGAGGCTACTTAATAGAAAAATTATAGCAATGGTAGTAGTTAGACACTGAACTATTCTGGGGTGTTTAGAAGACAATTTCAGGTACAAGCACAGTGCCGTGGACTGGTCCAATATGGGAGACAGGAAAATGCCTATCAAGTGCTGTTAACTTTAAATTCCACCTATGGGGAAGCTGTGACTCCTATTTGTATCCTGCTTCTATTCCATTGACTGACTCTATGAGTATGCACTTTTAGTGGCTGGCACAAGGATAATGAGGGCAGGAGACATTAGGCAGGGACTGAGCAAGGAGAAACAATTCCTAATCCTTTTCTTTCATAGCCTATGCACTTTCCACTATACCTCCCTACCTGTCATGGGTGAAGCAGGACAGAAAATGAAGAAGAGATAAAGAAACAAAGGTCAAGTTGTGCCGGTGAGATTTTAGCTTATTCTCGAATAGAATATATGTCCTGTTATACGTTGTGACTCTTGACAAAGCTCAATAATAACATTAATTGTACTAAAACCCAATCATATATTTTATCATCTTCTTCAGAGAAGTCGCGTTGGCAAACTTTCTTCCCATTTTTTCTCTCTTCTAAATATCTATTCTTAGTTTCAATATCGCTAGCTATCAGAGAGATGCAAATTAAAACCACAATGAGATACCACTTCACACCAGACAGAATGGCCATCATAAACAAACCAACAAACAACAAGTGTTGGAGAGGTTGTGGAGAAAAGGGATCCCTAGTGCACTGCTGGTAGGACTGCAGACTGGTACAATCACTATGGAAAGCAGTATGGAACTTCCTCAGAAAACTAAAAATGGATCTGCCTTTTGACCCTGCGATTCCACTGCTGGGACTCTATCCTAAGAATACTAAAATACCAATTCAAAAGAACCTATGCATCCCAATGTTCATAGCAGCACAATTTACAATAGCTAGATGCTGGAAGCAACCAAGATGCCCATCAGTAAATGAATGGATCAAAAAACTATGGTACATTTACACAATGGAATTCTATGCAGCAGAAAGAAAGAAGGAGCTCCTACCCTTTGCAACAGCATGGATGGAGCTGGAAAACATTATGCTAAGCGAAACAAGCCAGGCAGTGAAAGACAAATACCATATGATCTCACCTTTAACAGGAACCTAAATAACAAAGCAAAGAAACAAGCAAAATATAACCAAAGACACTGAAATAGAGGCCAGGCTGACAGTGCCCACAGAAGAGAGTAGAGGGAATTTAAGGGGACAGTGGGAAGGGTTCACAGGAACAAATTTAAAGGACACATGGTCATAAACTAAGGGGAGGGTGGTAATGGGAGGGAAGTAGGGAGGGGTGGGAGGGGGGACTGGATTGGGAGTAAAAAGGAGAAAACTGTATTTGAACAATGATTAAAATAAAATAAATAAAATAAATAAATATCTATTCTTAGTTTCAAAAAACAAATGAAGCAAATGATCCTTCCTCTCATTTTCTATGGATATAAAAACTCCTTAGAGCTATGTTGTTCAATACGGTATCTATTATCTACATGTAGCTATTAATACTTGAAGTGTGGCTACTCTTCACTTAGATGTACCATAAGTATAAAATATATACTGGGCTTTGAAGATTTAGTATGAAAAAAGATAAAATTTCGTTAATAATTTTTACATTGATTACATGTTGAAATTATAGTATTTTGGACATATTGAGTTAAACGGAATATATTATTAAAGTTATTCTCACCTTTTTCTTTTTTAGTGTGACTACAAGAAAATTTAAAATTATGTCTGTGGCTAACATTTTTATTGAACAATGCTTTTTCAGGGAGAAGTATTGCTGAAGTAATACTGAAGAAGTATTTCAGTAAATGCTGAAATGCTCCATTTCAGCATTTATCAAATAATTCTCTCCCCGTTAGGCCAGTTCTAACAAGTCAAATAATGCAGATTTCATAATTGGAAGGAAGGCTGCAAGTCATTTGGAAATTAGGTGATGAAACTGCAATAGGATCGTAACTCCAGCATGAAAATATCCTTCCTGAGCCTTTCTCATTCTAAATGAAATAGTCACTGCTTTGTTTTTTCCTCTAGCTAATTTACATCTTATTTTCTTTCTGTCAGAAGTGTCATTTCTGTGATTGATAAAACTATCTTTGCTAAGTGCAAAAACAAGGCCACCACACTATTCAAACTGGATTCATTGCATATATTCTCATCTTCTGGATTGGGAAGAATTTACATAGTTGCTGGGAAACTCTTTTAAAAATCATAATGTTTGGTTACTTTCAAAAGTTTAAGTGAAGATTACAGGAACAAAAATATACTTGCAAATATGGAAAGCATCAAGACACTATCTGACAGAACTAATTGTTTTTATTCTTAGATCACGTCTATACGTGGCCTCTGAGTTTGCCACTTTGTGACTCAAAGGTTTTAGGGTTACCTTAGCAATGGATTTATGTAAAATTAATTAGATCAACTATACAATAGATTTCATTCACTTAAAGTTGATTAAATTTTTATTTTATTTTCATTTTTTACAAATTTCCCCCCAGTTTTATTGAAAAATAATTCATGTACATTGCATGTTTTGGTATTTCTTGTTTTTATATATTTCTAACAATTTATTAAAAATTAAATAAATGGTACTTAGACAAGGTTAAGGTTTTAGAGATGACTTTAACAAGCCTGTAGCCTTCATTTTATGAACACATCTAGGTCAGCAACAGCCATGTTAGAACTTTATTACTTGAAAATAATAATTTTCAGTTGCTTTGCAGCCCTGCTATCATTAGATATTAACAACATTTTTTGTTTTAGTTATTCTAACAGGAATGTAATGATATCTCATTATAGGAGACCATTTTGTGTGGTGTGGGCCCAGACAGGACATGCCCACAGATAGGTTCTCCCGTGGGGAATCAGGCCTGCATTGTACCTAGACTGCTATGAGACTTGTTTTGGTTAAACTCCCTCACCCTGAATTGAGGCAGCAAACATTTACTGCATATCTTTAAAGCAACTTCCTAAAATCTATGCTAAACCTTACAAGGATGAGTGTAACCAGTTCAACCACTCTTCCCTTTACATTTGCAAATATCCTTCTTCTGTGACGTGATTAGCAGCATCCTCTCCTTTGTTTTTTTTTGTAAAAGGTAACCACCTAAAGCAAACCTGCACATAGTAAATGAGGACCATCATGTAATGTGCCCAGAAAAGCAATAAAGGCTTGTCAAGGCAAAGGCAGAGGATATTTCTCCTCTTGGGAGAGAAGCCATGCCACCCCTTTTCCTCCACAGGACTCGGTAGTCCATGTGGATTTATCATGTCTCATCCACAACGTGGTGGACCCCATGAGCCGGGGTCCACATCATCTCATTGTTGTTTTAATTTGCATATCCTTAATGATTAATTATCTCAAACATCTTTTTTGTGTTTATTTGCTACCCATAGTATTTTCTTTGGTAAAATGTCTATTCAAATATTTGCCTCCATTTTTTTTATTTTGGGTTTTTAATTTTCTTATGAAGTTTTGAGTTCTGTCCATTGTCAGATGTGACTTTCTAAGATTTCTCAGTCTGTAGCTTGTCTTTTCATCTACTTTATAGAGTGTTTCAAAACTCAAATTTTTAAAATTTGAAATGTGCCTACATTTTCAATTTTTTCTTTCATGGATTGTACTATTAGTGTCATATATAAGAAATGTTTGCAAAACCTAAGGTCACAGGTTTTTCCTATAGTTTTCTTATATTTTCCTCCAAGAGTTTAGCTTTTTGATCCATTTTGAGGATTTTTATGGGGGTATATATAGTGTAAAATACAGCTCAAGGATCATTTTTCTCATAGGGATGTACAATTGGTCCAGCACCATTTGTTGAAAACTGTCCTTTCTCTACTGAATTGTCTTTGCATCTTTGCCAACTGACCATGTTTATATGGGTTTATTTCAGGATTCACCATTTTTTCCTATTGATCTATACATCTATCCTTCTGGTCAGTATCAGTCTCTCTTGATTACTGTAGCTTTAGAGAGTGTTTTAATATTGGATGGTGTAAGTTATTCAACTTTTCCTTTTTCAAAATTGTTATAGTTATTCTAACTCTTTTACCTTTCCCAGATAGGGTCAAGTTAAAGGACTTCATCATCACCAAACCCTTATTATATAAAATGTTAAAGGGACTTAGCTAAGAAAAAGAAGATAAAAAATATGAAGCAGTAAAATGGCAACAAACTCACAACTATCAAAAACCAAACCTAAAAAAACTAAAGCAAACAACTAGAACAGGAACAGATTCACAGAAATAAAGATCACATGGAAAGTTATCAGCGAGGAGAGAGTGGGGGGGAGAATGGGGAAAAAAGTACAGGGAATAAGAAGTATAAATGTTAGGTACAAAATAGACAGGGGAAGGTTAAGAATACTATGGGAAATGGAGAAGCCAAAGAACATATATGTATGACCCATGGACATGAACTAAGGTTGGGGAATGCTGGTGGGGGAGAGAGGTCCAGAGTAGAGGGGAATAAAGAGGGGAAAAAACAGGACAACTATAATAGCATAATCAATAATATATACTTAAAAAACCTTAGAATCATCTTGGCTATATGTATAAAGAATCCTGATCAAATTTTCACTGGGATTGCTTACATTATACAGACCCATTTGGAGAGAATTGAAATTTTAACTATATTCTGCCAATACATGAACATGTTATTTCTGTCCATTTTTTAGGTCTTCTTTGAGTTCTTTCATTAGTGATTTGTGGTTTGCCACATACACATCCTACCTACTTCTTATATATTTATACTTAATGTAAAAGGTATTTTTATTTACATTTCAAATTCTGGCTATTCATTATTGGTATATGGGATAGCAATTGTCTTCTGTATATAACTTTCTGTTCTGTGACTTTGCTATGCTTGCTTATTACTTCCAGATTTTTTTGTAGATTCTTTGGGATTTAATACATAGATAATCATGTCATATTCAAAAACATTTTTCTTTCCAATGTAATATATTTATTTCTCATTATTGTCTTATTGAATTACCTAAGACTTCCAGTAGAAAGTTGAATAGGAGGAGTGAGACAAGACATCTTTGCTTTGTTCTTGGATCTTGGGGAAAAGCATGAACACTTAAGTACAGTCTCAAGTATGATAGTAGCTGCAGATCTTTTATAAATGTTCTTTATTTGGAAAACTTTCCCTCTAATTCTAGTTTGGTCAGTGTTTTTATCACAAGTGAGTGCTGGATTTGTCAAATGCTTTTCTGCATTCATACGATGATCTGAGTGCTTATTTTTAGCTGCTATGGAAATGGATTATATTCATTGATGTATTTATTTATTTTTAGAGAGAGGGGAAAGGAGAAAGAGAGGGGAAGAAACATCAATGTGCGGTTGCCTCTTGCACACCCCCTACTGGAAACCTGGCCCACAATCCAGGCATGTGCCCTGATTGGGTATCGAACCAGTAACCCTTCGGTTCACAGGCCCACACTCAATCCACTGAGCCACACCATCTAGGGATATCTATATTCATTGATGTTTCATTGCTGAACCAGCATTGTATATCTGGAATAAATCTCATTTGGTCCTGGTATGTAAAGTCTTTATACACTGTATTTTTTGAATTTTTATTTATTTTTTATTGTTTAACTACAGTTGTCCCACCTTTTCCCCATTGCTCTCCCCTACCCTTACACTCCCAAAGTCAATACCTCCCACTCTCCATGCCCATGAGTCCTCCATTCATGTTCCTTTGTTTGCCCCTTCCTCTTTTTTCCCCATTATCCCCCTTCCTTCTCCCTTCTAGCCACTGTTACTTTGTTCTTTATTTCCAAGTATCTGGTTCTATTTTGCTCATTTGTTTGTTTTGTTGATTATGTTTCACTTATAGGTGAGATAATATGGTATTTGTCTTTCACTGCCAAGCTTACTTCACTTAGCATAATGCTCTCCAATTCCATTCATGCTGTGGTGAGTTCCTTCTTTCTTTCTGCTGCATAATATTCCATTGTGTAAATGAACCACAGTTTGTTTTTTTAATTACTTTATAGTTGTTCAATTACAGTTCTCTGCAATTTCTCCCCACCACTCCCCCCAACCCCTGCCAAACTCACCTCCCTCCCTTGTTTCCACCCTCCCCCTTGGTTTTGTCTATGTGTCCTTTGTAGTAGTTCCTGAAAACACTTCTCCCCAATGTCCCCTCCCCACTCCCCTCTGGCTATTGTTAGATTGTTCTTAATTTCAATGTCTCTGGTTATATTTTGTTTGTTTTTTTCTTTTGTTGATTAGGTTCCAGTTAAAGGTGAGATTATATGGTATTTGTCCCTCACCACCTGGCTTATTTCACTTAGCATAATGCTCTCCATGAACCACAGTTTTTTAATCCACTCATTTTTTATAACTTTTTTACTGTTGTTCAAGAGCAGTTGTCTCCATTTCCCACCCCCCGCCCCCCAACCCCAGCCATACCAACTTCCCACCCTTGATCATACCCCCTTTTGGCTTTGTCCATATATCCTTCATACATGTTCCTGAAAATCTTTCCCCCTTTCCCCTCCATTATCTCCTCCCACCTCCCCTCTGGTTACTGTCAGTTTGTTCTTCATTTCAATGTCTCTGGTTATATTGTGCTTACTTGTTTGTTTTGTTCATTACATTCCTCTTATAGGTGAGATCATATGGTATCTGTCTTTCATGACCTGGCTTACTCTACTTAACATAATGAATGCTCTCCATTTTCATCCATGCTGTCATGAAGGGTAGGAGTTCTTTCTTTCTGTATGCTGCATAGTATCACATTGTGTAAAATACCATAGGTTTTTTTTTTTCTTCTTTTTTTTCTAATTTTATTTTAATCATTGTTCAAGTACAGTTTTCTGTCCTTTACTCCCATTCTAGCCCACCCACCATTCCCTCCACACCTCCCTCCCATTTCTACCCCCCTACTTTTAGTCCATGTGTACTTTATATTTGTTCCTTTAAACACTTCCCATTCTCCCCTGAAATTCCCTCCCTTCTCCCCTCTGGTCACTGTCAGCCTGTTCTCTATTTCAGTGTCTTTGGCTATATTTTACTTGTTTGTTTATTTTGTTGTTTAGGTTCCTGTTAAAGGTGAGATTGTATGGTATTTGTCTTTAATGGCCTGGCTTATTTCACTTAGCTTAATGTTTTCCAGCTCCATCCAAGCTGTTGCAAAGGGTAGGAGCTCCTTCTTTCTTTCTGCTGCATAGAATTCCATTGTGTAAATGTACCAGAGGTTTTTGATCCATTCATTTACTGATGGGCATCTAGGTTGCTTCCAGCACGGTAAATTGTGCTGCTATGAACATTGGGGTGCATAGGTTTTTTTGGATTGGTGTTTCAGGGTTCTTAGGATATAATCCCAGCAGTGGAATTGCTGGGTCAAAAGGCAGATCCATTTTAAGTTTTCTGAGGAAGTTCCATACTGTTTTCCATAGTGGTTGTACCAGTCTGCAGTCCCACCAACAGTGCACTACGGTTCCCTTTTTTCCACAACCTCTCCAACACTTGCTGTTTGTTGCTTTCTTTATGAGGACCATTCTGACTGATGTGAAGTGGGATCTTATTGTGGTTTTAACTTGCATCTCTCTGATAGCTAGCGACATTGAGCATCTTTTCATGTATTTCTGGGTCCTCTGTAGGACCGACTACTCCTTGGAGAAGTGTCTGTTGAAGTCCTTTGCCCATTTTTAATTGGGTTGATTGTCTCCCTAGAGTGGAACCATGTAAGTTCTATATATATTTTGAAGAGTAAACCCTTGTCTGAGGTATCATTGGCAAATCTGTTTTCCCATACAGGAGGTTCTCTTTTTATTTTGATACTGTTTTCTTTAGCTGTGGAGAAGCTTTTTATTTTGATAAGATCCCATTTGTTTATTCTTTCCTTTATGTCCCTTGCTCTAGGGGACATATCAGTAAAAATGCCCCTGCATGATATATCTGAGATTTTCCTGCCTATCTTGTCCTCTAGGACTTTCATGGTCTCATGGTCTATATTTAAATCTTTTCTCCACCTTGAATTTACTTTGTGTTTGGTGTGAGTTGGTGCTTGAGTTTCTCTTTTTTTTTTTTTTCATGTAGCTCTCCAGTTCTCCCAACACCATTTGTAGAAGAGGCTATTTTTACTCCATTTTATGTTGATGCGCCCTTTGTCAAATATTAATTGACCATAGAGACTTACATTTATTTCTGGGCTCTCTGTTCCATTCCATTGGTCCATGTGCTTGTTTTCATGCCAGCACCAGACTCTTCTGATTACAATGACCTTGTAATACAGTTTAGAATCAGGTATTGTGATTCCTCCTACTTTTCTCTTCTTTCTCAAAATTGCAGCAGCTATTTGTGGTTGTTTATGGTTCCATATAAATTTCTGAAGTGTTTGTTCTATGTCTGTGAAATATTCCATTGGTACCTTAATAGGTATTGCATTGAATCTGTAAATTGCTTTGGGTAGTATGGAGATTTTGATGATGTTAATTCTTCCAATCCATGAACACAGTATATGTGTCCATTTGTTTGTGTCTTCCTTGATTTCTTTCCTTAAGTTATGTAGTTTTCTGAATACAGGTCTTTTACCTCTTTGGTTATGTTGATTACTAGGTATTTTATTTTTCTTTTTGCTATATTAAGTGGAATTTTTTTCTTGATTTCTGCTTCTGCTGTTTCACTGTTGGTATACAAAAATGCCTTTGATTTCTGGATATTGACTTTGTATCCTGATGTTTTGCCAAATTCATTTATTAGGTCAAGTAGTCTTTTGCCCGAGTCTATAGGATGTTCTATGTATACTATCTTGTCATGTGCAAGCAGTGACAGTTTTGTGTTTTCCTTTCCAATTTGGATGCCTCTCATTTCCTTTTCTAGTCTGATCACTGTGGCTAAAACTTCCAATACTATAATGAATAGAAGTGGTGAGAGTGGACAACCTTGTCTTGTTCCTGATCTTAGTGGAAAAGATTTTAGTTTTTGCCCATTGAGTATGATGTTGGCTATAGGGCTCACATATATGGCCTTTATTACATTGAGGAATGCTCCCTCTATACCCACTTTGCTGAGTGTTTTATCATAAATGGGTGCTGTACTTTATCAAATGCTTTTCCTGCATCTATTGATATGACCATGTGATTTTTTGTCTTTGATTTTGTTTATGTGATGTATTACATTTACTGATTTGTGAATATTGAACCATCCTTGCAACCCTGGGATAAATCCCACTTGGTTATGGTGCATGATCTTTTTAATGTATTGTTGGATGGAGTTTGCCAATATTTTTTTGAGGATTTTAGCATCTATGTTCATCAGCGATATTGGCCTGAAGTTTTCTTTCTTTGTTGTGTCTTATCTGGTTTTGGGATTAGGATGATGCTAGCCTCATAAAAAGTGTTTGGGAGTCTTCCATCATCCTGGATTTCTTGAAATAGTTCATGAATAATAGGGGTTAGCTCTTCCTTAAATGCTTTGTAGAATTCTCCTGTGAAACCATCTGGTCCAGGGATTTTGTGTGTCAGGAGTTGTTTGATTAGTGCTTCAATTCATTTGCTGTTATTGGTCTGTTCAGGCTTTCTGCTTCTTCTTCATTGAGTTTTGGAAGATTATATTCTTCTAGATATTTGTCCATTTCATCTAGGTTTTCAAATTTCTTGGCATATAGTTCTTCATAGTAATTTCTTACAATCCTTTGTATTTCTGTGGTATCTGTTGTAATCTCTCCTCTTATATTTCTGATTGTGTTTATTTGGGTCTTCCCTCTTTTTTCCTTGGTAATTCTACTTAAAGGCTTTCAATTTTGTTTATCTTTTGAAAGACCCAGCTCTTGGATTCATTGATCCTTAGAATTATGCTTTTAGTCTGTATGTCATTTAATTCTACTCTGATCTTGGTTATTTCCTTCCTTCTACTTGCTCTGGGCTATCTTTGTTGTTGTTGTCGAGTTCTTGTAGGCATAGGGTTAGGCTGTTTGTTTGAAATGTTTCTATCTTTTTTAGGTAGGCCTGTACAGCTATGAACTTCCCTCTCAGGACTGCCTTGGCTGTGTCCCATAATTTTGGGGTTGTTGTGAGATCGTCGTCATTTGTTTCCAGAAACCTTTTGATTTCTTCCCTAATTTTCATCTTGACCCATTCTGATGCGTTGGTCACCAGCCAGCAGTGATCACGGAACGCTGTGGATGGCTCGCCAAAAACACGCGAGATAAAACATGCACAGAGACAGACTAGTTTCTGTGGAGAAGTAGGGATGGAATGGCCACCCCCTCTAGTGGGGAGCGTGACAATTTACCGTCCATACCTGCTTTTATTGGGCTCGTTTTGCACAATAATTCAAGGACAGTACTCATTATGAGGAAGTAAGGAACCATAGAAAACAAGGAACTCTGCCCGTCTATTTTGAGTCGGGGTCAAAGAGCTGTAAGACTTTGAGGAACAAACTAACTTCCTCCTTGGACCCCTCTCATTCAACTGAGAGCATTCTAAACAAAGCAGGCTTCACAGTAATTTACATATTCTTTCTTAGGCCTGATCACCCAGGGAATCTGCCCTTTTTAGCACAGAGCTGCACCACCCTGTCATTGTTTCAGGCTTAGGTGGAGCAAGGTAACTAAGGCAACCAAGAGATAAGGAGATTTTCTCCCAGACGAGAGAACTAAGGCTATGTCGAAGCCGAGGAGCAAGGGTCCATCATCCCCTTTTGTTGCAGCCCCCAAAGTCCTTCTTTTGGGGGGCCTCCCAAGTGAACGTGCCTGTGTTAGGTCATTCCCCCCTTGGGGAATCTTACCCGTCTTTGGCTAACCAACCAAGCTTTGGGGTTCAGTTATGAATGAAGCAGTGCTCCTGCCAGGGAGATAAGCTTTTGTCTCCTTGCTGGCTTACAGTTCCAAGGGCGTTCCCTTAGCCTTAGCCTAGGTGGGGGTTTCAGCTTCTGATACCAGTCAGGGCGGTTCCCAACACCATTCACTGTTTAATAGCATGCTATTGAATCTCCATGATTTTGAGTGTTTTGGGTTTTTTTCCTTGGAGTTGGTTTCTAGCTTCAGTCCCTTGTGTTTGGAGAAAATTCTTGGTATGATTTCAATTTTCTTGAAATTGTTGAGGCTTGTTTTGTGTCCTCTCACGTGGTCTATCTTTGAAATTGTTCCATGTACATTTGAAAAGAATGTGTATTTAGCTTCTTTGGGATGGAGGGCTCTGTATATATCAGTTAAGTCCATTTCATCTAGGGCATTATTCAATGCCACAATGTCTTTGTTAATATTTTGTTTGGAAGATGTGTTTATTTTTGTTAGTGGGGTGTTAAAATCCCCCACTATAATTGTGTTGCTGTCAATCTCTTTCTTGAAGTCCTCTACAATTTTCTTTATGTATTTTGGTGCTCCTATGTTGGGTGCATATATATTTACAATGTTTATCTCTTCTTGATGGATTCTTCCCTTGAGTATTATGAAGTTACCTTCTGCATCTCTCTTTATGGACCTTTTTGGAAGTCTATTTTGTCTAATAGGCGTATTGCTACCCCGGCTTTTTTTTTCCTGTCCATTTGCTTGAAATATTTGTTTCCAGCCCTTCACTTTCAGTCTGTGTAGGTCTTTTGTTGTGACATTGGTCTCCTGTAGGCGGCACATGTGTGGATCATTCGTATCCATTCAGCTATTCTATGTCTTTTGATTGGAGCATTTAATCCATTAATGTTTAGGGTTGTTATTGATAGGTACTTATTCACTGCCATTTACATACCTGTGTTTCTCTCTCTCTCTCTCTCTTATCTTCCTTCCTTTCCTTAAAGCAGTCCCTTTAGCATCTTTTGCAGAGCTGGTTTGGTGGAGGTGTATTCTTTTAGACTTCTTTTGTCTGTTAAGCTTCTTATTTGGCCTTCTATCTTGATTGAGAGCCTTGCTGGGTAAAGTAGCCTTGGTTGCAGATCTCTGGTTCTCATTACTTGGAATATTTATTTCCATTCTCTTCTGGCTTGGAGCATTTCCACTGAGAAGTCAGCTGCTAGCCTTATTGGGGCTCCCTTGTATGTTACTTCCTGTTTCTCCCTTGCTGCCTTTAAGATTCTCTCTTTGTCTTGGAATTTTGCCATTTTAATTATGATTTTTCTTGAGGTGGGCCTCTTTGGCTTCCTCTTGATTGGGACTCTGTGTTTCCTGGATTTGTGTGACTTTTTCTCTCAACAAATTATGGAATTTTTCCATCATTACTTTTTCAAATAGGGTTTCTATCCCTTGCTCTTCTTCTCCTGCTGGTATTCCTATTATATGGATATTATTACGTTTCATATTGTCTTGTATTTCTCTTAATCCTTCTTCATTCTTTCTGAGCCTCTTTTCCTTTTCTTGCTCTTTCTGGGTGTTGTTTTCTACTTTGTCCTCCAATTCACTGATCCAATCTTCTGCTTCATTGATGCTGCTTTTTATTCCTTCTACTGTGTTCTTCAGTTCAGAAATTGTATTCTTCATTTCCGCTTGGCCTTTGTTGATAGTTTCTATTTCCTTTTTCACGTTGATGTATTTTGCAGTGAGTTCATTGTAGCTTTTCTGTAGTTTCTGGTAGCTGATTGTGAGCTCGTTGAGCTTCCTGATAATCATTTCTTTGGACTCGATATCTGATACTTGAGTTGCCTCTATTTCATTTAGCATTCTTTCTGAAGCTTCCTCCTTTCCCTTCATTTGGGGATTGTTTGTCTTCCCATTGTTCATAAGACTCTTCCTGTTAGCCTCTGTTTCTTAAATTGACCTGTTTTGGTTCCCTGGGTTTATGGTGTGAACTTCTGTCATACAATACCTGTGAGATTCAGTGGTGCAGTCTCCTTTGGGTATCCTAGTGTTCACAGCTTCCTCCTAGTCTTTTTTTGTGATCAGTTGTAGGGGTAAGGCAAAATGGTTTAAGACAGTAAGAGAGTATTCTATGATATTTACAGTAGCAGCCAATGGAGAAGAGGTAGGAGATCCTTTGGCTATGTACAGGGTTAACTGTGATCTTCCACCCCACTAGCCACTTTTCAAAAGGGATGGAAAGAAGATAAGACTTTATTGGGGAGGAAAAGATTGTGAGTTGGATCTAGAAAGCAGTGAGGTTGTGGGAGGTCAGATTTTGAGGTAGGGTGAGAGTAAAGAATAGCAAATAGGTGTAGTGTGTGAGGGAATAGAGTTAACCACTACAGTAATAGAGTTTGTCAAATCGTGAGGTGGGCTGAGATCTGGAAGCTGAGTTGAGTAGTATTTACAATTGTATAGAATAGCTATTATTTACAGTAGTATTAGAGCAATAATCGTATGACAAAATCTATGACATCTAGATAACAAGAATAGGGAGTATAGAACCTTGAGTAGTGTACCAGTGGAACAGAAATGAAGGACAGTAAATTAGCAATACACTGTGCATGAGATAACAGGGGGAGCCTGTCAAATGATATAATATAACCAGCCAATCAAAGGAGACTATACAGAAAGGAGTACCAAAATACTATTAAAATTAAAAATGTCAGAATAATAAAAAATGATAATACAAATATGCAATAACTTGCCGGTTCAAAAGAAAAAGAAGGAAAAAAAAGCAGTAGATGGAAGGAAAAAGAGATAAATTTGGACAGAAAGAAGCAATAACACTGGAAAGGAAGAAAGAGAAGCATAAGGAATTGAGAGGTATAAAAATAATAAGAATTAAAAAATGAAAAGTTACTTAAAAAAACAAGACAAAAATAACAACAAAAAAAAAACCTCTTGTTTCCAACTGGCTAAACCCTTTTTTCTGGTCTTGCTGGCTTCGGCAGGCTTAGGAGCGATTGGTATCTCTTTTCTCCCTTCCCATTCAGCATTCAGTCAGCCTCTTGCATACACTCCCCAGGGCTAGCTGGGCATTCTCCCCAGATCCAGTCTGGTGCCTCTCCACAGGGCCCTGAGTGCGGGATCTGGGTCCTCCTAAGCATTGCTGTGTGGGATATATAAGATTTTCCTGCCTGTTTTCCTCTAGGACTTTTATGGTATCACAATTTACATTTAAGTCTTTCATTCATCTTGAGATTATTTCTGTATATGATGTAAGCTGGTGGTTGAGTTTCATTTTTTGACATGTACTTTTCCAGATCTCCCAACACCATTTATTAAAAAGGCTATTTTTCTCCATTTTATGTTCCTGCCCCCTTTGTCAAATATTAACTGACTGCACTGAATTGGGTTTATTTCTGGGCTCTCTATTCTGTTCCATTGGTCTATGTATCTGTTCTTATGCCAGTACCAGACTGTTTTGATTATGGTGGCCTCGAATTATAGTTTGATATCAGGAATTGTGATCCCTCCTTCTTTGTTTATTTTTTGTCAAAATTGCTGAGGCTATTCAGGGTAATTTATGGTCCCATATAAATTCTTGAAATGTTTATTATATATCTGTGAAATATGTCATTGGGATTTGGGTAAGGATTGTTTTGTATCTATAGATTGCTTTGTGTAGTAAGGATGTTTTAATGATATCAATTCTTCCAATCTATGAACAAGGTATATGCTTCCATTTATTTGTGTCTTCCTTAATTTCTTTCCTCAGTGGTGTATACTTTTCTGAGAATAGGTCTTTTATAACCTTGGTTAAATTTATTCCTAAGTATTTTATTTTCCTTGTTGCCATAGCAAATGGGATTTTCTCTCTAATTTCTGTTTCTCATATTTCATTGTTGGTATGCAAAAATGCCTTCTATTTCTGAATGTTCACTTTGGATCCCACCATTTTATCAAATTCATTTATTAGGTCCAGTATGTTTTTCGTGGAGTTTATAAGGTTTTCTATGTACACAATCATGTCATCTGCAAACAGTGACAGCTTTACTTCCTCCTTTCCAATTTGGATGCTTTTAATTTCTTTTTCTTGTCTGATCGCTATGGCTAGAACTTCCAATATTATATTGAATGGAAATGGTGAAAGTGGACATCCTTGTGTTTTTCCTTATCTTAGGGAAAAGCTTTTAGTTTTTGCCTTTTGAGTATGATGTTGGCTTTACGATTCTCATATATGGCCTTGATTATGTTGAAATATGCTCCCTGTATTCCCACTTTGCTGAGTGTTTTTTTTTATTTAAATTATTTTATTGTTGTTCAATTACAGTTGTCTGTATTTTGTCCCCACCCCCTCCAAACCTACCTCCATCTCTCGCTTCCACCCTCCCCCTTTCTTCCACCCTCCCCCTTGGTTTTCTCCATGTGTCCTTTAAACTAGTTCCTGAAAACCCTTCTCCCCACTGTCCCCTCCCCACTCCCCTCTGGCTATTGTTAGATTGTTCTTAATTTCAATGATTCTGGTTATATTTTGTTTGCTTTCTTCTTTTGTTGATTATGTTCCAGTTGAAGATGAGATCATATGGTATTTGTCCCTCACTGATTGGCTTATTTCACTTAGCATAATGCTCTCCAGTTCCATCGATGCTGTCACAAAGGGTATAAGATCCTTCTTTCTCTCTGCTGTGTAGAATTCCATTGTGTAAATGTACCATAGTTTCTTGATCCACTCATTTGCTGATGGGCACTTAGGTTGCTTCTAGCACTTGGCTATTATAAATTGTGCTGCTGTAAACGTTGGGGTGCATAGGCTCTTTCAGATTGGTGTTTCAGGGCTCTTAGGGTATAATTCCAGCAGCAGAATTGCTGGGTCAAAAAGGCAATTCCATTTTTAGTTTTCTGAGGAAATTCCATACTGTTTTCCACAGTGGCTGAACCAGTCTGCATTCCCACTAACAGTGCACTAGGGTTCCCTTTTCTACGTATCCTCTCCAACACTTGAATGTTGATTTGTTTATGATGGCCATTCTGACTGGTGTGAGGTGGTATTTCTTTGGGGTTTTAATTTGCATCTCTCTGATGGCTAGTGATGCTGAGCATTTTTTCATGTGTCTCTGGGCCCCCTGTATGTCCTCCTTGTAAAAGTGTCTGTTCAAGCCTTTTGCCCATTTTTTAATTGGGTTTTCTGTCTTCCTGGAGTGGAGTCATGTGAGATCTTTATATATTTTGGAGATCAAACCTTTGTCCAAGGTATCATTGGCAAATATGTTTTCCCAAGTAGTTGGTTCTCTTTTCATTTTAAAGCTATTTTCTTTAGCTGTACAGAAGCTTTTTAATTTGATGAAGTCCCATTTGTTTATTCTTTCCTTTATGTCCCTTGCTTTAGGGGAAATATCTGTGAAGATGTTGCTGCATGGAATGTCTGAGATTTTCCTGCCAATGTTTTCCTGTAGGACTTTTATGGTGTTACAACTTATATTTAAGTCTTTTATCCACTTTGAGTTTATTTTTGTGTATGGTGTAATTTGGTGATCAAGGTTCACTTTTTTTGCATGTAGCTGTCCAGATCTCCCAAAACCATTTGTTGAAGAGGGTATTTTTTCTCCATTTTATGCTTCTTCCTCCTTTGTCAAATATTAACTGAACATAGAGACTTGGGTTTATTCCTGGGCTCTCTATTCTGTTCCATTGGTCTATGTGCCTGTTTTTATGCCAGTACCAGGCTGTTTTGATTACAATGGCTTTGTAATACAGTTTGATATCAGGTATTGTGATCCTTTCTGCTTTGTTCTTCTTTCTCTGAATTGCTGCAGCTATTTGGGGTCTTTTATGGTTCCATAAAAATTTCTGAAGTGTTTGTTTTATATCTGTGAAATATGTCATTGGTATGTTAATAGTGATTGCATTGAATCTATAAATTGCTTTGGGTAGTATGGCCATTTTCATGATATTAATTCTTCCAATCCACAAGCATGATATATGCTTCTATTTATTTGTGTCTTCCTTCATTTCTTTTTTCAGTGTTGTATAGTTTTCTGAGTACAGGTCTTTTATCTCCTTGGTTAGGTTTATTCCTAGGTACTTTATTTTTCTTGTTGCTATATAAAATGGGATTTATTTCCTGATTTTTGCTTCTTATGTTTCATTGTTGGTGTACAAAAATGCCTTTGATTTCTGAGTATTGACTTTGTGTCTGACTGTTTTGCCAAATTTATTTACTAGGTTGAGTAGTTTTTTGGTGGAGAAAATCCATATAGGATTTTCTATGTACACTATCATGTCATCTGCAATCAATTACAGTTTTGTTTCCTCCTTTCCAATTTGGATGTCTTTTTTTTTTCTTGTGTGATTGCTGTGGCTAGGACTTCCAGTACTATGTTGAATAGGAGTGGTGAAAGTGGGCATCTTTGTCTTGTTCCTGGTCTTAGTGGGAAAGCTCTAAGGTTTTGTCCATTGAGTATGATATTGGCTGTACATCTCTCATATATGGCCTTTATTATATTGAGGAATGTTCCCTCTATTCCTACTTTGCTGAGTGATTTTATCATAAAAGGGTACTGTACTTTATCAAATACTTTTGCAGCATCTATTGATATGATCATGTAGTTTTTATCTTTTATATTGCTTATGTGGTGCATTACATTTATTAATTTGCATGCAATGTACCATCCAGCATCCCTGGGATGAATTCTACTTGATCAAGGTGTATGATCTTTTTCATGTATTTCTAGACCAGGCTTACCAATATTTTGCTGAGGATGTAGGCATCTATGTTCATCAGCAATATTTGCATGGAGTTTTCTTTCTTTGTTATGCCTTTATTTGGTTTTGAATTTAGGATAATAGTGGCCTTTTCAAAAGACTTTGGGGGTTTTCCTTTTTCTTGGCTTCTTTGGAATAGTTTGAGAATTATCAGGGTTAGCTCTTCCTTAAATGTTTTGTGAAATTCTCCTGTGAATTCACCTGACCCAGGGCTTTTGTGTTCAAGGAGCTATTTGATTACTGTTTCAATTTCACTGCTGATATCAATCTATTCAGGATTTCTGCTTCTTCTTGACTCAGTTTTGCAAGATTTTGTGTTTCTATAAATTTGTCCTTGTCACCCAGATTTTCAGATTTCTTCACATACACTTGTTTGTAGTAATTTCTTATATTGTTTTTTATTTCTGTGGCATCAGTTTTAATTTCTGCTATTTCATTTCTGATTTTATTTATTTGGTTCATTTCTCTTCTTTCTTGATGAGTCTTATTAAAGGCTTGTCAATTTTGTTTATCTTTTCAACGAACCAGCTCCTGGATATATTGATCCTTTGAATTGTTCTTTTAGTGTCTATGTCACTTAACACTGCTCTGATCAGGATTATTTTCTTCCTTCTACTCACTCTGGATTTTGTTTGCTGTTATTACATTAGTTTTTGTAGATGTAGGGTGAGGTTGTTTATTTGAAATGTTTCTATCTTTCTTAGGTAAGCTTGTTTTGCTATAAACTCTTAGGACTGCCTTCTCTGTACCCCATAGTTTTTTAGTATTGTGTGTTCATTTTCATTTCTTTCCAGAAACTTTTTTATTTCTTCGTTGATCTCATAGTTTACTCATTCATTGTTTAATAACATATTATTCAGCCTCCATGTATTTGAATGTTTTTCAGTTTTTTCCTTGAGGTTGATTTCTAGTTTCAAGACCTTGTGATCTGAGTAAATGCTTGATATGATTGCAATTTTCTTGAATTTGTTGAGGATTTTTTTTTGTGACCTATCATGTGGTCTTTGAAAATGTTCCTTGAACCCTAGCTGGTATGGCTCAGTGGATTGAGTGCCAGCCTGAGAACCAAAGGGTCACCGGTTCAATTCCCAATCAGGGCACATGCCTGAGTTGCAGGCCAGGTCCCCAGCTGGGGGCGCACGAGAAGCAACCACACATTGATGTGTCTCTCCCTCTCTTTCTCCCTGGCTGGCCAAGCTCAGTGGATTGAGCACGGGCTGTGAACCAAAGTGTCCCAGGTTCAATTCCCAGTCAGGGTACATGCCTGGGTTGCAGGCTATGACCCCTAGCAACCGCACATTGATGTTTCTCTCTCTCTCCCTTTCTCCCTCCCTTCCCTCTCTAAAAACAAATAAATAAATAATCTTAAAAAAAAGAAAAAGAAAATGTTCCTTGTACTTATAAAAAGAATATGTATTTTGCTTTTGGGGATGAAAATTTCTGTATATACCTGTTAAACCCATTTGGTCTAGAATATCATTCAGTGCCAGAATATCCTTGTTGATTCTTTGTTCAGAAGATGTGTCCATTGTTGACAATGGGGTGTTAAAATCCCCTACTATAAGTATGTTGTTGTCTATATCTTTCTTGACGTCCTCCAAGATTTTCCTTACATATTTCAGTAATCCTACTTTGGGTGCATATATGTTTACAGTGTTTATAAATTCCTGATGGATTCTTCTTTTTAGAATTATGAAATGACCTTCTTTGTCTCCTTTTATGGCCTTTGGTTTGAAATCTATTTTACCTTATATAAGTATTGCTATCCCAGCTTTTTTTCCTGTCCAGTTGCTTGGAATATTTTTTTCCAGCCCTTCACTTTCAGTCTGTGTAGGTCTTTTGTTCTGAGGTGGGTCTCTTCTAGGCAGCATATATATGGGTCATATTTTCTTATCCATTCAGCTACCCCATGTCTTTTGATTGGAACATTTAATCCATTTGCATTTAAGGTTATTATTAATATGTACTTATTCATTGCTATTTCCCCCTTTGTACTGGTGTTCCTCTCTCTCACCCATTTTGTTCATTTTTTTAAAGCAGCCCCTTTAGTATGTGTTGGAATGCTGGTTTGGTGGAGATATATTCTTTTAGCCTTCTTTTGTCTGGGGAGCTCCTTATTTTGCCTTCCATTTTAAATGTGATTATTGCTGGGTAGAGTAGTCTGGTTGCAGGCCTTTTCTTTTCATTATCTGGAATATTTCTTGTCATTTCTTTTGGGCTTTTAGTGTTTCTGTTGAGAAAGCAGCCTCTAGCTTAATTGGAGCTCCCTTGTATATTACTTTCTGTTTCTGCTTTGCTGCCTTTAAGATTCTCTCTTTGTTTTTGAAATTTGCCATTTTAATCATCATGTGTCTTGGAGTGGGACTCTTTGAGTTCATCTTGATTGGGACTCTCTGTGTTTCCTGGTCTTGTGTGACTTTTTCTCTCACCACGTTAAGGAAGTTTTCTGTCATTACTTCTTCAAATGGGTATTCTATCCCTTACTCCTTTTCTTCTCTCCCTGGTATCCCTATTATATAGATTTTTATTACATTTAATGTTGTTTGCAGCTTCCTTAACCCTCTTCATTCGTTTTGGGTCTTTTTTTCATTTCATTGCTCTGCCTGGGAAGTTTTTTCTATCTTGTCCTCCAGCTTGCTGATTCATTCTTCTGCTTCATCTAACCTGTTTTTAATTCCTTCCCCTATGTTCTTCATTTCAGATATTGCATTTTTTCATTTCCTCCTGGCTTTTTTTGATAGTTTATATGTCCCTTTTCCAGCTGGTATAATTTGCAATAAGTTCTTTAAAGCTTTCCTGGAGTTCTTTGAAGTTCTCACTGTCTTTGAGCATCCTTATAACCATTATTTTGAGCTCAATGTTTGATTATTTAGTTGCCTCCCTTTTGTTTAACAGTCTTTCTGGGGATTCCTCCTTTCTTTCAATTGGGGGTTATTTTTGTCTCCTCATTTTAAGCAATTCTTCTTGTTTGTTTCTGCATATTAGATTGATCTTCTTTGACTCCCTGTCTTTGTGGTATGATCTTCTGTGGTAGGAGACCTGTGGGAATCAATGTTGCAATCTCCTTGATCACCTGAGCTTGATGCTATTGCTCTGCCCTTTATGTATTTTATGTGGGCTCTCTAGCTATAATTGGGTTTTGGTTGTTGTTGGGTGGTTCTTTGGTGTGTTCTTTCCTCTAGCTGACTGACTGAGAATCACTCTGCTTACCACATCTTGTATACTGTTTTATAGGTACTGCCCAAACAAAAACCAAACATTCCAGGAAACAGACCCACACCTGAAAAAATATTCCCCACCCACAATCCCACTATCAAAAGCAAGTGAGCCAATATTAATAAAGGTGGAAAGAGATTAAGACTATTATAAGAGAGGAAAAATGAATATGAGACGACTAACTGAAAAAATATATGTTTTGTGAGGTTAAAGGAAAGGTAAATAATAAGAGTAGGAAATAAAGACAAAGAAAAATAGAAAGAAGATAAAATTTACTTCATAAGTAAAAAAAAGGAAGAAAGAAGGTGGAATGGAGTAAGAGAGGGGAAGCATATAGTAGTAGTTTAAAACCAAAATTTAAGGGAAATATATGTATATATGTAGCGAGAAAAAATAACAGGCAACCACCACAACAAAATTATATATATATATATATATATATATATATATATATATATATATATGTATGTATAATCTCAATAGGGACCTAATCACAGAAAAAGCTCTACCACAGAAATATCAACAACCAATGAGCTAAGATTTATATAGGTGGGACTGGTATAAGAGGGTAAAAGCAAAGACAGAAGAGCTTAGGAGATGCCTAGAAAGAAAAGTTATGTTGAGAGGATAGAAGAAGGAATACTAGGAGCATAGGATGAAAAGTCAACTAATACAGGGAAAAATTATCATCAAAAATGAAAAAAGGGAAGGGCAGGAGGAAGACCAAATGAAGTAAAAGAGGGGAACAGTGAAATTTGTTATTTTAAATACAAAGATAGTCACTTGACACAAACACTGGCCTGCAGTGTCCGTGGCATCATGGATGAGACATGAGACATTCACACAGACTACCGAGTCCTGTGTGGAGGAAAAGGGATGGCCTGGCTACCCTCTCAAGGGGAGGGTGCCTCGGAGCAGCCTGGCCACTCTCTCAAAGGAGAGTGCCCCAATCCTTCCCTTCACAGGGTTTTTATTGGTTTTCAATTTGCACAGGAATACAGGTAAAGTTCATCAATCACTGTCAGGCAGTAAGGATCAAACAACAGATAACATTCAAAGAACTAAAAAGGAATCCCACTGAGTTGGGGTCTTATCACCTAAAAAACTACAGAACTTGAGGAGCTAAATTCATTTCCTGTCTGGGCCTTCATAATCTAATTAAGAGCATCCTCAAGCAAGCAGTTTTCACAGGAATTTACATATTCCTTTTTCAGGTCTGATCATCCTGGAAAGTCCGCAGTCCCCAGTGTGGATTGCACCACCCCTTGTTATTGTCACAGGCTTTAGTCAGCAGAGGAGACAAAGGCAGCCGGGAGATTTGGATGTCTCACAGGCAGAATGACGACTCAGGCTTTGTCAAAGCCAAGGGGTGAGGCTCGATCACCCCCTTTTTCCACAGCTCCCCAAGTCCTTCCCTGGGGCCTCCACCTGATCATGCTTGTCTTAGGTCGTTCCCTCCTTGGGGAATCTTACCCATCATTGGCTAACTGATCAAACATTGAGGGCTGGGCAAGGAGCAGAAGCAGCACTCTTGCCAGGGAAATAAGCTTATTTCCTTAGTGTCTCCTGATCCAGAGGTCTCCCACTCAGCCTTAGCCATGGGGGGTTACAGCTTCCTGAGACCAGGCAGGGCAGACACCAACAGTCACTATCTAAAAATAATATTAAAGAACTGTATCAACAACTACCTTATCCACTACCTATGAGGATTGACTTACAAAGGTGGAGAGAGATTAAGGGTTATTTTAAGAACAGGAGAAGGATGTGAGATGCCTAATGACAATCACAAATGGTTTTGAGAAGCTGGAGGGGGAGCAATAGTAAGAGCATGGAATAGTAAGAGCAAGTCATAGCAAGAGAGAAAATAGAGTTTAAAATGAAAACATGAAGCGGGAGGAAGGAGGCAGTATGGAGTAAGAGAAAGGAAGAGCAATATATGAGATTGGAACTAGACTATATTATAAAACCTAGTTCCATATTATGCCCAAACTTGAAGGATATGAAATGAATGTTAAACAGCCATGCAAGAGAAAAGATAGTGTCTTGTTGTGTCTGTCTCTATTTTCTCTGCTCTGCTGGATTTAATAAATCGAGGCCAAAGGAATTGTGTAGAATGTAGTGTCTGGTGAATGGTGTCTGATGAAGGGCCATAACAGTGCTTTGTCTTCTTTCACCTGAGGAAATGTACACAGCAGGAAGCTCCTGAGCTTGGCCTGGCCAATAATCTAGCAGGTGGGGTTTGGGTTCACCTCTCTGCGAAAGGCTCTGGCTGACTGCAGCAATCTCAGGAATTCTGCTTGTGCCTTCCAGACCCAAGCCTGCTATTCTCTTGTCCTGAATTCTCCACTCTGAGCCACTCACAAGCCATGCTGGGTCAGGTCTTCCTATTCCTGTGGTTTATTCCCTGCCTCTGAGTTTTTGGTTATCAATGCCAGTGCACCCTGCCCATGCACACAGATGTGCGAGCCCAGGTCCCTGCCAAGCCCTGGAACTTGCCTCAGTGCCCCTTTTAAAAGAGTTTCTGCCTGGCTGGCGTAGCTCAGTGGATTGAGCGTGGGCTGGGAACCAAAGTGTCCCAGGTTCGATTCCCAGCCAGGGTACATTCCTGGGTTGCAGGCCATAACCCCCAGCAACCACACATTGATGTTTCTCTCTCTCTCTCTCTCTCTCCCTCCCTCCCTCCCTTCCCTCTCTAAAAATAAATAAAAATAAAATCTTTAAAAAAAAAAAAAGAGTTTCTGTACGGTCCCCCATGCTGTGGCACTGGTCCCTGGGGGTCCTGTTCTCCACACACTCAGCCTTCACAAAAAACACACCATCTCTCACAGTTAGGGCTGGCAACCTTTTTTCAGAGCCTCTGACAGTTTTAGATAGAGTTTATCTCTGAATCTTTCCCAGATGGTGTTGGGAAGAGCCCTGCAGCTATACACAAGGCAGTGGCAGCATACTGACCCCATTCCCTCCAAGATCTTCAGCCTCAGGCATGCCTACTCCCACCATGCCTGCTCCTGCCATGCTTTTTCTGGAGCCCACACCTCCTAAGACTTCTCTCACTACCCTGGTAACTCACATGTCCTGAGCCAATCTACAGCCACCCCACTCTGTGCAGCCAGCAGTGCTGGGCTGGACAGTGGTGACAGTCTGCCTAGAAAGCCTGGGAAATCAGCCCCTGTCTGCCTAGAAAGCTCAGATCAATGGCCACCAGGTGCCCTGTAGGCAGGCCAGTTCTGCATACTCCTGGTCACTCCCCATGCTCTAACCCATGTACACACCCATTAACAGATGCTTTCCCTCATTCTCCACTCTGTGTTCTGCCTCCAAATCTGGTCAGTGTCTGTAAGTAGATGAATGAAACTGCCCACTACTCTGCCGCCATCTTGGATCTCTCTCACAAAAACATTTTCAAAGGAAACTGAACAGACAAAATAGCTTCCCTTTGAACCTCACCTGTTCATCTCTGGAAACTCTTGATCTCCATGGTAGGCCCAGCCATTCCTTAGGCTTTAGGACTGCTCTTGTTTCCATCAGAAAAATTTTAATTGTCCTTCTTTTCAGGTGAATCAGCTTTAAGACAACCTTGCCAAGACCTTATTCTGACATTGCGTCTCAGTTCTACTTCTAATAATTCTGTCTAATTGAAGAAACAGCATGATATCTCAGTTTCTTCAGGACAGGTTAATGATATCCAGTCCTCCCATATATGGGGAATGCCAGCCAGGAAACTCAGTCCAGTGGCCAAGGCTTTGCTACTTACTCCCATTACTCCCTGTATCACTAGAAGCTGAATCTAAAGATTTTCTAAAATCCAAAGTGATTATGTCCTTCACTTGTATATTCCATTTCATACCTAGCTCTGTAGACTGGCTTCCTTTACTTGCTATCTGTGTCCCAAATTGCAGACTAAGCCACAAAGTCTATATAAGTTTTCAGGTCAAGCACACACACCACACACTGGTCTTCAGTCAAGTTGGTTGCAAATATCAGTGGCAAACCTGACCAATTTATTCTCATGGATCTGTAGATTAGCTGAGAGTTAGCTGATGTTAACTGCCTTAGTTGGATGGCTATGCTTTACATGTATACATTCTAAGACCCAAGCTATTGAGGCACAAGTTGTCCAGAAGTTCTTCTCATTGAAAAACAGAGGCACAAAAGGGTGAGCAGAAACACACAAGGCCTCTCAATGTGTAGGTTCAGAATGGCACACTGGCACTTTCATCTACATGACATTGGCCAACACAAGTCACAAGGCAAGGCAACCTCAAAGTCAGAGAAAGTGCTTTCTGTCCATAGTATGATCATGATAAGTTTGTGAATGTAAGGAGGGATTAAAAGTGGACCTAAACTGAATTGTCCATGAAGAAACCTGATTTCCCTAGCCCTGCCTTATAGGGTCAAGATCAAAGTACCCAATTCTAGTTAATAGCTGATGTCAAGAGGGGAGATAGAAGAATCCTGTGGATGTAGGGTCAAAGGTTGTGGGTGGAGTAGTTCATTTTGAATTGTCATAGAAAGAACACTGACTGACATGACTGATACTGGATTTTCCCCAATGTACAAAATTCTACTCTATATGATTTACTATCTATGTTTGAGCAACTAGAGGATATTTCATATCTCAGAGAAAATATCAAAAAGCCACATCCACTGTAATTTCACTTATTTACCGCTAAATTCACTTTAGGTCATTCATTGAGAAATTGATTATAATTGCCCTTTCTCACTCATAGGCTCATTGGAAGAATCACCTTAAAATCTATTACAGATATGCTTTTAGAAACTAACAATAAACAATTAGTGTGGTTATTTATCATTACTTAGCTAAAGATTCTATCTGTAGCTAAGGTTCTAAGACTACCAGTGTAGGAGGGCTGGTTTTCCCTTTGTGATGCCACATTTAGATGTAGTCTTACCTTTATACAAATTATCAATTAGTCAAATGTGATTTGCCTTCCATTCATTCTTCAGAACTAGCTTAGATATTATCTCTTCTAGGGAGCTTTCCTCAACTTTACTTCAAAGTCCAGTCTGATACCCTTGATCTGTTGTCCCACCAACCCCTGTACATCCCCTTGGAACTTTACTGTACTTAAGTCTTTATTCATCGTTTTTTTTTCCAATTCTACTCTCCACTCTCTCAATCCCTGAAGTAGGCAATGTCTTGTTAACCATTATATTGGGAATGGGGTCTGAGACACAGAAGAAGTTCAATAAGTGTCTGAGAATTTATTGATTGAGCATAAAGTATAGTGACCTTGAAGTTACTCAAAACTATATGACCTTGAGCAACTGACCTCCTTCTCTCTTCTATAAGGTAAAGGGCTTGTGTTAGTTAGCTGTTTCTCATTCTTGCTGTCCATCATAATGTAGGGTCAGTTCTGAGGTTTACTGTCAGTAGTCATCACTAATTATAAAGTTTCAACATGTTTAAAATATTTACTTTCTACAGATAAAATGATTATTTTTATATTACAAATAAAAGATTCAAATAAACTTGTTAACATGATGCCACACTTCTTTGTTGGTGTTCCTATATGATTTCTTGAGGGAAGAAGAAGAATTAAGTCAGCCAACAAGCACACACAAGAAATTCTTTTTTTTTTACAAGAAAATGTAAAGGCTCTCTTCTTTTCTTTTAAAGATTTCTTAAGAATATTTTATTTATTATGTTATTACATTTGTCCCAATTTTTTCTCCCCTTTATCCCCTCTGGGCCCTGTATTCCTGCACCCTCTAGCATTCTCCTCCACCTTAATTCATGTCCATGGGTTGTACATATAAGGTCTTTGGCTTCTCTATTTCCTATACTATTCTTAACTTTACTCTGTCTATTTTGTGACTACCAATTACGCTTATTCCCTGTACCTTTTTTTCATTCTCCCCCTCCCCCTCACAGAAATGTGACCTGCATTTCTGTGATTCTGTTCCTGTTCTAGTTGTTAGCTTAGTTTGTTTTAGTTTTAGGGGGTTTTTTTTGTGTGTGTATAGGTTCAGTTGTTGATAGTTGTGAGTTTGTTGTCATTTTACTGTTCATAGTTTAGATTTTCTTCTCTTTCTTAGATAAGTCTCTTTAACATTTCATATAATAAAGGCTTGACAATGATGAACTCCTTTAACTTGACCTTATATAGGAAGCACTTTATCTGCCCTTCCATTCTAAATGATAGCTTTGCTGGATAGAGTAATCTACGTTGTACATCCTCACTTTTCATGACTTTGAATACTTCTTTCCAGCTTCTTCTTGCCAGTAAGTTTTCTTTTGAGAAATCAGCAGATAGTCTTATGGGAACTCATTTGTAGGTAATTGCCTCCATTTCTCTTACTGCTTTTAAGATTCTCTCCTTATCTTTAATTGTGGGTGTCTTTGGTGTATTCCTCCTTGGGTCCAACTTCTTTGGGACTTCTGAGCTTCCTGGACTTGCATGTCTAGTTCCTTTACCAAGTTGGGGAAGTTTTCCTTCATTATTTGTTCAGATAAGATTTCATTTTCTTGCTCTTCCTCTTCTCCTTCTGGCACCCTTCTGATTGGTATGTTGGAATGTTTAAAGTTGTCCAAGAGGTTCCTAAGCCTTCTCATTTTTTTGAATTCTTGTTTCTTCATTCTGTTCTGGCTGGAGGTTTATTTCTCCCTTCTCTTCCAAACCATTCATTTGAGTCCAGGTTTCCTTCCTTTAACTGTTGGTTCCCTGCATATTTTCCTTTATTTCACATTGAGCATTCTTCATGTGTCCATTCATTTTGTGACTGAGCTCAATCAGTTCTGTGGGCATCCTGATTACCAGTGTTTTGAACTCTGCATCGGATAGGTTGTCTATCTTCTTTTTGCTTGGTTCTTTACTGGAGTTTTGATCTGTTCTTTCATTTGGTCCATATTTCTTTATCTCAAGGCATTTCTGTGGGGTGGAGCCTTAAGTATTCACCAGGGTGGGGCAACCTACTTCACTGCATTGTGGTGCTCTATGTAGGGGAGCAGTCAGAGGGAACAATGCCACTTGCTCAGCTTTTGCCTGGCTTTCAGCCACTTCCCTCACTTCCAACAAACAGATTGTACCCTTTTACATGCTATTCCTTGGTGGTGGGTTTGTGTACATTCTAAGACCCCATGAGCCCCTCCAACAGACTCTCCTGTGAGACTGGGAGTTTCTCCTGCTGCTGCAACCCCCACAGATTTTTACAGCCAGAGGTTTTAAGACTTTAGTTTTTTGTGCTGTAACTCTGGGTTGTCTCATTCCCCAATTGTTCATCCCAACTTACCTGCAAGTGAATGTGGGACCACCCAATCCACTAGGTACGACCTCACTCACCCACTCTGCCAGTAGCCAGCCACCTTGCCATGAGTCCTCTCCATCCTAGCTACCCATCTCTGCCCCTCCTACCAGTCTGGATGAATGTTTCTTCTTTAACTTCCTGGTTGTCTGTCTTCTATACAGTTTGATTTTCTCGCAGTTCTGGTTGTTTTTGTTTTCAAATTGGTTATCATTCTTTTGGTTGTGTAAAGAAGAGAAGCATGTCTACCTATGCCTCCATCTTGGCCAGAACTAAAGATTTTATTTATTTAGTTTCAGAGCAAAAGAATGGAGGGAGAAAGAGATGGAGAGTACATCAGTTGCCTCTTGCACAGCCCCAATTTGGGGACTGGGCACACAATCCAGGTATGTGCCCTGACCAGAAATCGAACTAGTGACCTTTCAGTTCACAGGCCAGTGCTCAATCCACTGAGCCACACCACATGGAACTCTGTTGCTCTCATCAACATCATTGTTCATACATATAATTGTAAAAAAAAAAACAATATAAATCCTCATGTCTATGGGATCCCAAAATAACTTTCAAATAGGGATCCAAATAATTATTTCATCTATTTATATTTCGGCCTCATCATATTGGTGTACCAAAGGCAATAGCATTAATAATTTGGGGGATTAATGTTATCTTGAATTTTTAAACATAAAATTACATGGAAGGAAATAAACACTGAATGAAAAAATGTATATTTTAGTAAAAGTATATGGGCTGTCTGTACAATTGCAGTTATGAAAAAAAAATGCCTGTCTGTACATTTTCATTCTCTTTGAGATCAAGGAGAATTAAAGAAGTTTTCAGGAAGAGGCCTGATAGGAAACCCATTCAACTTTCTTTTTCCTCTTTGATTTATGGTCACCCTAACAAGGTCAACTGCAAAGCAAGAAAAGTCCCTGAAATAGCATGTCCCCTATAAAGGTCACCAGGATAAGTGAGTAGGCAAAAGGAGGTGAAATGAAGTATGACCATTTGCTACTCAGTTTTATAATAATAGTAAGAGCCAACCTTTTACAATGGTTACTCTGTGCCAGGCATAGTCCTAAAGATTTTCACTTTACCAGCTCATCTAACATTCAAGCACACTATGAGAAAGTACCATTATTATCTCCATACCTCAGTGAGGAAACTGAAGTTTGCTCAAGGTCATAGAAGTGGTCAATAATAGAGTCAGAATTTGAACTCCAGGAATCTGGATGCAGAGCCTTTGCAACTCCTAATAATGCTCCATCTAAAGAATTAGTAACAATTGTGAAGTAAAACAATAAGATAATCATATGTGAAGTACTCAGACATCTTTTCTTAGCCTCTTTTCCATTTACTTTGGCCATTCTCCTAGCTTAAATCTAAAAAGGAAGATTCAAGCTATTGTATGCAATAATCAAAGCCTGTTCATCCACTCTGCATGAATATTGATATATCATCTCAGATATATTTTTCTTTCTCTTCTACTGAGATCCTTCACACATATAAAGTTACACAATTCAGCTGCAAAGAATAAATAAGAAATAGAAAATAAAAACTACTTTTTATAGAAATAAATTATAATGAATCTCTGAGCATAAAATTGTGTTTAGAACCAAGTCACTTAATACCTTTGATTATGCTTGTCTATCTTAATATATTGATTCAATTTAATGGTTAAATGCCTAGGGTTGGAAATCAAACAGAGCACAGTGTAGCTCATTTATATCTGTTCCTATATGTTTCACCTTGGACAAGTTCTCTGAGTCTATATTTCTTCTTTGTGAAATGGAGATAACAGTGCTGTCCTCATACAATTATTGTGAGGTTTAAATAAAAGTAAAACATCTATCACATCGCCTTGTGCATAACAAGTGTTTAATAACTACTAACTTAGTTAAAAACAAATTGTGAAGGGATGATGCCAGCAAAAATGGAAAAGTAGGTAGTTCCAAGGACTTATCCCTCCACAGAAATGCCTAAAACCTGAGTAAAACCTGTCATAATTAATATTGTAGGAACTCTGGATAATAGTCAAAGGTTTACAACAACCAAGCAAAGTCTGAATCAAGGAAAAAGCCATTTTAAAATGGCAGGAGAGTTTTGCAGTATTTTCACTTGCCCTTAACATTTTAATTTTAATTCAAAAAACCTTTATTGAGTTCCCATTAGGTGCATGAATTTAAGATCTATAATTTAAATAAGTAGAAATGTAAAAAAGTAAATCACAACTTCTGTATATATTTCAAGTGAGTCATATAATGTGAGTGAGGTTCAATTTGATATTACCATAACTATTAACAGAAGAAAATGTGAAAGTATAAACATTTTCCCTGTTATCAGAAAAACACAGGTGTTTGATGCCAGGATAAACTAGCCTGTTGATCTAACAACAGCTGATCAAAAATGTTACAGAATGTGGGAATAAAAAAAATGTACTTGGAAGCACTGTCTTTTGAAGGCTCATTCCTCTGAGAGAAACAAAATGCTGAAAGAATTAACTGGCTCAAAAATTATATTGAAAGATCAAGAGATTAGTTAGTGACAGCCTTGAAGACAGAAACCCATGGTCCCGGTGTAGGATGCTAGTTGCTTATTACAGAAGAAAACAGAAAACTATGTTCTCAAAGAATGTATTTGTCTGTTTTGAACTGTAGTGTGATTGCCTAAAGGTGTGACACAAGATGCTTGCCTTTTTTGTGTTCTTTTTTATTGTAGTTCAAGTACAATTGTCTCCATTTCCCCCATCTAAGATGCTTGCCTTTGTTTAGCCTAAATAAGAACTTTTTCAAGGATAAAAGGAGACTATGAAAAGGTATCCCTTAAAAACATCAAAAAGCAAATGAAAAACTTACTGCTGCTTGGGGCAAAAGATTGAACATTAGACCAAAAGGCCTCCTAGGGAAAGCTGGAGAGTGAGATTCTTTGTAGAATGAAAGCATTGAAAAGTACTTCTAAGTAACCTGGGGAATTTAGAAAGCCACCCCCCCACCAAAGGAAGGCTGTTGCTCAGAAAAAAAAACCTTCTAAAGTCCCTAAGTGTTCACCTAAGGCTTATCTTTAGGCTCAATGCAAGAATTGAAGAGTGAGGCAAAGTTATAAACAACCTAGCAAAGTATCTAAGTAGTACCCCAATATAGCCAATCTTCAAAGGCTAAGAGAGTAGTTTTTTAGTCTCCCTTTTTTGACTCCAGGCTTTCAAGGAAATTTACACCAAAACACAGATTAAAACAACAGAGGCTTCACAGACTAAGCAAAAAAAAAGATAAAGTTTTTACCAAAATAAGTTTTAAAAAAGAACAACTACAATCCAGAGCAAACAAAACAATCCCTGAAGAGGAGGAAGGATCTGACTTCCAGAGTTACCTCATTATAATACTCAAATAGTCCAGTTTTTACAAAAATTACTCAAAAACACAAATAAACAAGGAAGTGTAGTCCCTTTATAGGAAAAATTAACACAAATTTTTCAGGGAAAAGAGAAGACATTGGACTTACTAGACAAAGACTTTAAATTAATTATTTAACATATGTTCAAAGCTAAAGGAAACCAGGAGAATGCTGTGTGAAACAATAGAGTATATCAATAAAGAGATGGAAATTATAAAAAGAAACAAACAAAAATTCTGAAGCTGAAAAATATAATAATTGAAATTTTAAAATTCATTAGAGGTTTAAATCATAGCTTCAAGTAAGCAGAAGAAAGAATAAATGAACTTCAAGGTAACTCAATTGAAAATACCCAGTCTGAGGACAAAAGTATTATTATGTATTTTAGGTTTATAACTTCTCTTTTTTCCTGTATGACTTAAGAGACAAATACATATGATAATAATTATAAATCTATGCTATTGGATGTATAATGTATAAAAATTAAATTTATGACAACAACATAAAGTGGGAAAGGCAGATTCTCAAGATACCAACTATGAAAAGAGCCAAAAAAAATTAGAAAGAAAAGCAAATGAAAATGGAATCACCCACCTGTGTGGCAAATGGGGTCCAATGGCAGGGTTTTCTATGTCAACTTTGAGCGATGGCTCAAACTTCTTAGGCAGACCACAACTGCCACCAGCCCAGCACTGCTGGCCACACAAAGTCAGAGCAGCTGTAGATTGCCTCAGGACCCATGAGCTACCAGGGCAGTGAGAGAAAGCCTGGGAGATGTGGGTTCCACCAAAAGCATTGCAGGACCAGCCATGCCCAAGGATGAAGATCTTTGGGGGGAGCAGGGTCAGTAGGATGCCACTGAATTGTGTTAGAGTATAGCTGAGGGGCATTTCCCAACAACATCCAGGAAAGATTGAGAGAGAAAATTTATCTAAAACTGACAGAGGCTCTGAAAAGAGGGGTCCAATTCTGACCATGAGAGACTGTGTTTTGGGGGGAAGAAGAGTGCAGGGAGAACAGGACCCCTGGAGATCAGCACTACAACATAGGAGCCATACAGAAAATCTTCTAAAAGAGGAGGTCAACAGGGACCCAGGCTCACAGTCCTGTGCAAACAGGTGGAGCTCAGCAGCTTTGCTAACCAAAACTTGGGGGCAGAGAATACAGTGAAGGAAGGGAAAAACCTGACACAGCATGGCTCACAAGTAGTGGGCAGCTCAGAGTGGAGAAGTGAAGCCAAACCTCCTGTAAGGAAATGGCAGGCTTGGGTCTGAAAGGCAGGAGGTGAATGCCTGAGATTTACTGCAGTCAGCCAGAGCTTTTCACAGAGAGGAGAACCCAACCCCCACATGTGGGATTACAGACTTAATGGATTTGTAAGGCCAAGCTCAGCACAACATGAAATGTAATATCTGTATAATAGGGATACCAGAAGGAGAAGAAGAAAAGAGAGGGATAGAAAAACTGTTTGAAACAGTAATGACAAAAACTTCCCTAACATTATGAGAGAAAAAGTCACACAACTTCAGGAAACACAGAGAGTCCCAATCAAGATGAATCCAAAGAGGCCCACTTCAAGACACCTCATAATTAAAGTGGCAAAATTCAAAGACAAAGAAAGAACCTTAAAGGCAACAAGGGAGAAACAGAAAGTAACAAACAAGGGAGCTCAAATAAGGCTTTCTGCTGATTTCTCAACAGAAACACTACAAGCCAGAAGGTAATGGCAAGAAATATTCCAAATAATGAAAAACAAAGGCCTGCAACCAACACTACTCTATCCAGCAAGGCTCTCATTTAAAATGGAAGGCAAAATAAGGAGTTTCCCAGACAAAAGAAGTCTAAAAGAATCCTCCTCCCCTGAGGCAGCCACTGGCCAGCAGTGACCGCAAATGCTGCAGCTGCTCATGATACAAGAAAATATACACACGGACTACAAGTCCTGTGGAGGAATAGGAATGGCATGGCCACTCTCTCTAGTGGAGAGTGCACCATTTTCCCACCCGAGCAGGCTTTTATTAAGAATACGGATACAGTTTGTGGATTACAGTCTGGCAGGAAAGATCAAATGAATAGGTAGCTTTCAAAGGGGCTGGCAGAACTCACACTGGGATTCTGGGCTGAGATTTTGGGGTTTTATCACTTAAAAGGTTACAGGACCTAAAAGGCTAGTTTTGTTTCCTGCCCGTGCCTTCATATTTTAATTCAAGAGCATTCTCCAGCAAGCAGGTCTCACAGGATCTTGCATATTCTATGCCCCAGGTCTAATTGCCCCGGGGGTCTTCCAACTCCGGTCTGGACTGCACCATCCCTGTTATTTCTGCAGGCCTGAGTCTGCAGAGGAGACAAAGACAGCTGGGAGACTTGTATTCCTCACATCTAGAACAAGGACTCAGGCTTTGTCAAAGCCAAGGGGGCAGGGGTCGGTGTTGATCACCCCTTCATTTCCACAGTTCCCTGAATCTCTTCCCTGAGGGCATTCCCACGTGATCGGGTCTGGCTAAGATTCATCCTTTTTTTAGAGAATTGCTAACCGTCACTGACTTCTGATCATGCAATGGGAGCCGGCACAGGACAGGCAGCATTCATGCCAGGAAATAAGTTTTGTCTCCTTAGTGTCTCCTGGTTCAAAGGTCTCTTACTCAGCCTTAGCCACAGGGGGTTACAGCTTCCTGAGACCAGGCAGGGCGGACCCCAACACTCCCCCACACCAGCACTGCAAGACATGCCAAAGGGACTGCTTTAAGACGATGAACAAAAAATGTGATAAAGAGAGGCACACAGGTACAAAAAGGAAAAATTGCAATGAATACATTGCTATCAATAATAACATTAAATGTAAATGAATTAAATGCTCCAATCAAAAGACGTGGGGTAGCTGAATTGATAAGAAAACATGACCAGATATATGCTGTCTACCAGAGACCCACATCAGACCAAATGACTTACACAGACAGAAAATGAAAGGCTAGAAAAAATAACCAGGCAAATAGAGAGGAAAAAAAGCTGGTGTAACAATGCTCATATCAGACAAAATACATATCAAAACAAAGGCCAATAAAAGAGACAGAGATGGACACTTCATAATACTCAAAGGTAGAATCCACCAAGAACATATAAACATTGCAAACATATATGCACCCAACAGAGGAGCACCAAAATATATAAGCAAAATCTTGGAAGACTTCAAAAAATATATAGACAGCAACACACTTATAGTAGGGAATTTTAACACCCCCCTGTCAACAATGGACAGATCTTCCAAACAAAATATCAACAAAGATATTCACAGTGAATAACATGCTAGATCAATGGACTTAACTAATATATATAGAACATTTCACCCTGAAGAAGCAAAACATACATTCTCTTCAAAAGTACATTTTGAAAGATAGACCACATGATAGGACACAAAAAAATTCAAGAAATTGAAGAAAATTGAAATCATATCAAGCATTTTCTCAAATCACAATGGCTTGGAACTAGAAACTAACCTCAAAGAAAAAACTCAATAAACACTCAAATTCATGGACACTGAATATCATGCTATTGAACAATGAACAGGTTAATAATGAGATTAAGGAAGAAATCAAAATGTTTCTGGAAACAAATGAAAATGAACTCACAATAGTCCAAAACTTATGGGACACAGCTAAGGCAGTCCTGAGAGAGAAATTTACAGCAATACAGGCCTACCAAAAAAGATACAGACATTTCAAATAAACAACCTAACCTACATCTACAATAACTGGAGGAACAACAACAAACAAAGCCCAGAGCAAGAATAAGGAAGGAAATAACCAAGATCAGAGCAGAATTAAATGACATAGAGACTAAACAAAAACAATTCAAAGCATCAATAAATCCAGCACCAAGTACTTTCAAAAGATAAATAAAATTGACACAAATTTAAGGAGAATCATCATGAGAAAAAGAGGACCCAAATAAACAAAAGCAGAAATGAAAGAGGAGAGATCACAACTGATGCCACAGAAATAAAAAGAATGGTAAGGAATCACTACAAACAAAAAATATATACCAGGAAAACTGAAAATGTGGGTGAAATGGACAAATTTCTAGAAAAATATAATCTTCCAAAACTGAATGGAAAAGAAGCAGAAAGCCTGAAAAGACTGATAACAACTGGTGAAATTGAAATAGTATTCAAAAAACACATGGCACACCAGAGTCCTGCATCAGACAGTTTCACAGGAGAATTTTACAAAGTATTTAAAAAAGAGGTAAACCCTATCCCTCTCCAACTATTCCAAAAAATCCAAGAAGAGGGAAGTCTTCCAAACTCTTTTTACAAATCCAGCATCATCCTAATCTCAAAAGCAGAAAAAGACACAACAAAGAAAGAAAACTACAGGCAAATATCACTGATGAACATAGATGCTCAAATCCTCAACAAATATTGGCAAATCACATCCAGCAATACATTATAAAGATCATACACCATGATCAGATGGGATTCATCCCAGGGATGCAAGGATGGTAAAATATTTGCAAATCAATAAAATAATACATCACATAAACCAACAGAAAGACAAAAATCACATGATTGTATCAATAGGTTCTGCAAAAGCAATTGATAAAGTACGTGACCCTTTTATAATAAAAACACTCAGCAGAGTGAGAGAAAAGAGAGCATACTTCAACATAATTAAGGCCACACACAAGCAACCTACAGCCAACATCATAATCAATGGGTAAAATCTAAACTCTCCCTCCTAAGATCAGGAATGAGACAAGGCTTTCCATTTTCACCACTTCTATTCAACATAGTATTGGTAGTTTTAGGCACAATAATCAGGCAACAAAAAGAAGTTAAAAGCCATCCAACTTGGAAAGCAAGAACTAAAACTATCCTTATTTAGAGATCACATGGTAGTGTACATAGAAACCCCTATAGACTCCACCAAAAAAAAAAAGAAAGAAAGAAAGAAAGAAAAACCCTACTCAACCTAATGAGTGAATTTGGCAAAATGGTGGGATACAAAGTCATTATTCAGAAATAAAAGGCATTTTTGAAAACCAACAATGAAGTGTCAGAAACGGAAATTTGGGCGGGGGGGAATCCCATTTGCTGGAGCAACAAGAAAAATAAAGTACCTAGGAATATACCTTACAAAGGAGGCAAAAATACCTGTACTGAGAAAATTATACAACACTGAAGAAAGAAATTAAGGAAGACTCATATAAATGGAAGCACATACCATGTTCATGGATTGGTAGAATTAACATCATTAGAATGTCCATACTACTCAAAACAATTTACAAATTCAATGCAATCCCTATTAAAATACCCATGAAATATTTCACAGACATAGAAGAAACATTTCAAAAATTTATATGGAACCATAAACAACCCAAAATAGCCTCAGCAGTCTTGAAAAAGTAGGAAGGATCACAATGCCGGATATCAAATTATATTACAGGACACCATAATCAAAACAGGCTCGTACTGGAATAAGAACAGACACATAGACCAATGGAACAGAACAGAGAGACCAGAAATAAACCTATATCTCTAAGGTCAGTTAATATTCAGCAAAGGGACAAGAGCATAAAATGGAGTGAAAATAGCCTCTTCAAAAAATGGTGTTGGGAGATCTGGACAGCTACATATAAAAAAATGAGACTTGACCACCAACTTACACCATACACAAAAATAAACTCAAGATGGATAAAGACAAATATAAGTTGTGACAGCAAAAAACTCCTAGAAGAGAACATAGTAAGGAAAATTTCAGATATCCTGCACACCAACATTTTCATCAATACGTCAACTAGGGCAAGGGATATAAAGGAAAGTATAAACAAATGGGACTTCATTAAAATAAAAAGCTTCTACATGGCTAAAGAAAACACCAGCAAAATGAAAAGCCAGCCAACTGTGTGGGAAAATATATTTGCAAATGATACCTCAGACAAGAGCTTGATCTCCAAAATATGTAAAGAACTCACATGACTCTCCACCAGGAAGACAAACAATGCAATAAAAAAATAAGCAAAAGACTTGAACTGACACTTCTCCAAGGAGGACATACAGGGGATCCAGAAACATAGGAAAGGATGCTCAGCATCACTAGCCATCAGAGAGATGCAAATTAAAACCACAATGAGAAACCACTTCACACTGGTCAGAATGACCATCATAAATACATCAACAAACAACAAGTGTTGAAGGGGATGTGTAGAAAAGTGCACCCTAGTGCACTGTTGGCGGAAATGCAGACTGGTGCAGCCACTGTGGAAAACAGTATGGAATTTCCTCAGAAAACTAAAAATGGAACTGTCTTTTGACCCACCAATTCCACTGCTGGGAGTATACCCTAAGTATCCTGAAACAAGAATTCAAAATAACCTATGCACTCCACTGTTTATAGTAGCTAAGTTATAAATAATAAATGATAAACAAGTTATTGTTATTTACAATAGCCAAGAATTGGAAACAGTGTAAGTGCCCATCAGTAAAGGAATGGGATGAAAAATCTGTGGTACAAAGAAGATAAAAAACTATGAACAGTAAAATGACAACAAACTCACAACTATCAACAACTGAAACTAAAAAAAAAAAACAAAAACAAAAACTAAGCAAACCAGTAGAACTGTAATAGAATAAAAAAATGGAGATCCCATGGAGGGTTGTCAGTGGGGAGGAGGGGGAAATGGGAGGAAAAGGTACAAGGAATAAGAAGCGTAATTGGTAGGCACAAAATAGACATGGGAGGTTAAGAATAGTATAGAAAATGGAGAAGCCAAAGAACTTATATGTACAACCCAGGGACATGAATTAAGTGGGAATGTGGGAGGGTGGGGGGTTCAGGGCAGAAGGGGATAAAGGGGAGAAAATATTGGGACAACTGTAATAGCATAATGAATAAAATATACTTTAAAAAATAAAATAAAGTTCCTCAAACTTTAAAAAAATCTATAGTACTTTTACAGAATGGAATACTATACAGCAGAAAGAAAGAAGAAACTCTTGTGCTTGGTGATAGCAGTGATGGAATGGAAGAATATTATGATAAGTGAAATAAACCAGGCCATGAAAGAAAAATAGCATATGATCTCACTTATAAGTGAAAACTATTCAACAAAACAAACAAAGGAGCAAAGTAGTACCAGAGAAATGGAAATAAAAATCTAACTGAGAGAGAGGAAGAGGGAGGGGGTTACTGGGGGAAAGAAGGGAAAGGGTCAAGTCAAAGAACATGTATAAACTAACAATGGACATGAACAACAGGTTGGGGATTGACTGTGGGAGAAGGTGTGTGGGCAGGGCATGACAGAGCAATGGGTGAAAATGAGGACAATTGTAATTGAATAACAAAAATGGAAAAGATAATGATGATGATGATGATGATGATGATGATAATAATAATAAACAGGATAAAACCTGAAAAAAATGATTTTAAATTGTATACTACGGTCAATTAAACACAAAGTAGTAATAAAGCGAGTATTAAAAAGATATAAACATATAGAAAACAAACAGCTAAATATTAGATGTCCTTTCTTAATAGTAATTACTTTAAGTATACTGGGATTAAATATCCAATAAAAAGGTAAATATTAAAAGAAAATATTTAAAACTTGATTAAACTATATGCTATCTACAAGAGACTCACTTTAGACACAAAGACACAAATAGGTTTAAAGTAAATGGTTGGGGAAAATACTGCATCCGTACAGTAACCAAAAGAAGGCTGCAGTGGCAATACTAATATCAGACAAAATGGACTTTAAGCAAAAAACTGAGAAAAGCCAAAAAAGGACATTACATATTGATGAAAGGCTCATTCCATCAAGAAGATAAAACAAGCCCTGGCTGGCGTAGCTCAGTGGATTGAGTGCGGGCTGGGAACCAAAGTGTCCCAGGTTCGATTCCCAGCCAGGGTACATTCCTGGGTTGCAGGCCATAACCCCCAGCAACCGCACATTAATCTCTCTCTCTCTCTCTCTCTCTCTCTCTCTCTCTCTCCCTCTCTCTCTCTCTCTCTCATCTCTATCTCTATCTCCCTCCCTTCCCTCCCTAAAAATAAATAAATTAAATAAAAAAAAGAAGATAAAACATATATATATATAACAACAGAGCTACATGGGGCAAAATTTGACAGTACTGAAGGATAAAGGACTAAAGGGAATTGGGTACTTCAAAACCCTGATTTTAATAATGAATAAAACAACAAAATAGAAGATCAATAAGGAAATAGAGGGCATGAAATATAGTATAAACTGGTTCAACATAAAAGAAATACACAGAATACTTTACCTAAAAATGGAAGAATATACATTTTTTTTGGTGCATATGGAACATTCTCCAGGATACATTATAGGTTACACCAGAAATCATCTCAATCTTTTAATCTTATAAATCTCAATCTTATAAATCTTTAAAAAGATTTATATCATACATAGTATATTTTTTAAACACAACGAAATGAAACTAGAAATTAATGACATAAGAACACTGGAAAGTTAAAAAATAAATTACAAGGAATTTAGAAATACTTTGAGATGAATGCAAATGAAAGAACAACATAAAAAATTATGGGATTTAGGGAAAGCAGTGTTCAGAAGGAAATTTATAATTGTAAACATGTACATAAAAAGAAGCAATAAATTAATGATGACTTCATAACTAAAGGAACTATAAGACAAGAGAAAATTAAACAAAAATTCAACAATGATGACAGTAAAATTAAATGAGATAAGAAATAGGAAAACAATGCAGAAAATCAATAAAATCAAAGAAACCAAGTTGGTTCTTTGAAAGATCAAGAAAATTGACAAATCTTTAGTGAGACTGACTAGGGGGAAAAGAGAAAACTGAAATTAGTAAAATCAGATATGAAAGTGGGAACATTACTACTAACCTACAGAATTTTTTAAAAGATTGTAAAAGAATTCATCAGTATTTAAATCAGTAATTAAAATCCTCTCACCAAAGAAAAGTTCTGGACCAGAACACTTCACTGGTGAATTCTACCAATCATTTGAACAAGAATTTCAGCAATCCTCAAATTCTTCCAAAATAAAACTAGATGAGGAGGGAATATTTTATAACTCAAGCTCTGATACCAAATGATACCAGAGCCAGATAAAAATATCTCAGGAAAAGTACAAGCCAATATCTTTTGTTAATATAGCTGTAAAATAAAATTTTCCCTGGCTGGGTAGTTCATTGGAGGGATGCCCTTTGCATCAGAAATGTTTTGGGTTTTATCCCCAATCAGGGCACGTACCTAAATTGCAGATCTGATCCCTAGTTAGGGCATGTATGGGAGGCAACCAAAAGATGTTTCTCACATCTATCTATCTATCTATCTATCTATCTATCTATCATCTATCTATCTATCTATCATCTATCATCTATCTCTCCCTAAAAATTAATAAATACAGCCTCAAGTGAGGATTAAAACAAAATACCAGCAAACCTAATCTAGCAACATATTAAAAGAATTATACACCATGACTATGTGGTATTTATTCCAGGAATGTAAGGGTGGTTCAATATATCCAAATCAACATCATATACCACATTGATAAAATGAAGGAAAATACATATGCACGTGCACACACACACACACACACACTCTTATCAGTTGTTGCAGAAAAAGCATTTGACAAAATCCAACACCTTCTCATGACAAAAATAATCTAGGAATAGAAGGGAAATTACCCAACCTCATAAAGGATTTATGGAAAACTCATACTGAATGGAGAAAGACTCAATGGAGAAAGACTAAAAGACTTTCCCATAATAAGGTAAAAAATAAATAAAGGATACTCACTTTTGCCATTTATTTTGAATACTGTACTAGAAGTTCTAGCCAATGCAATTAGGAAGGAAAAAAACCTGTGCCAGAGGTACCGAGCTAAGCAATTCCTGAGTTCTTGACCCTCAGAAACTGCATGAAATGTTAATTAAATATTTCTACTTTTAAGAATACTTTTGGAGTAATTTGTTATGCAATATCTGATTACTATTATGCAAGGCTAACCTGTCTTTTTCAGTTACTAATGCGAAATAACAAGTTATTCCACAATTCAGTGGTTAAGAAAAACAATAATATTTATCCTATTTAAAAATCTTCAATTTAGAGAGGGTTTTGTGGGGATAGCTCATTTTTGATACACTAAGCTCTATAATGTTCAAGTTTTCCGCTGGACAACCCAAAAGCTAGGAGCTGAAACTTCTAAAGCCTCACACAGTCACATGTCTGGTGGTTAATTCCGAGTGTCAACTGGGGACTGAATGTCTTCTCCACATGAGCCTTTCCATATGTTTTCCCTGCATGGGCTAGTTTAGGCTTCCTTATAGAATGATTACTGTGTTCTATGAGTGAATATCCCAAGAGTGAGAGAGAAAGAACCAGAAGAAAAACATACTGCTTTTTGTAATCTAGCCTTGGAGGTCGCACTGCTGCATTCTGTTAGTGAAAGAAATTTTTAATAGAGATAATAGAAAGATAATTCAGTTTCCTAAAATAGTTGTTCAAAGAAGTTTTATTATTAATATTTTAGAAAAGTTTAGCTTGCAATTTATTATTAATAATAATAATTTTATTTATTTATTTATTTATTTTTAGGATTGTCTGTTAGATTTAGAGAAAATCATTTTCAAGGATAGAACTTCCACTTTTGATTAGGCAGTGATAAGATCTGAGATCTCAGCTTTAATTTTACACATTTTATGATTAGAAAAATTTTTCATTGACTGAGAAGTCCCTGGTCTGCTATGATGAATGTCACTCTTTGAGGATCCTTAGGAGGCAGCCTGCCAGCTGGATAGCCTATGAACACTATCCTTCAAAAAAGTTTGCAGTTAATGCTAATTCTGTGGCATCTTCTTTCACGTTCTGCAAAGTTCACTCAAATGTTACATGGTTGCCAAAATGAGAAACAACATACACAAAATTCTTTTTAATTTCTCTTGTCCAGGCTTTGATCACCTAATGTCTGTACTAGAATAGTATGAGGGGGGGACCCAAAAATAACCAGAATTTATTTATAAAAAATGGTATTTATTCTTACATGTTTAAACTTCAGTCATCTTCAAAGTACCCTCCATTTGATGCAATATACCTATCAAGACTTCCACTGCTCATAACAGTTTTGGAACTAGTCGAGTTTGATGCCTTTTAGTGCTTCTGCCATTTTATTTATTTATTTTTTAATGAGGTTTTTTTAAGATTTTATTTATTTATTTTTAGGGAGGGAAGGGAGGGAGATAGACAGAGAGAGAGAGAGAGGGGAGAAACATCAATGTGCAGTTGCTGGGGGTTATGGCCTGCAACCCAGGAATGTACCCTGGCTGGGAATCGAACCTGGGACACTTTGGTTCCCAGCCCGTGTATTTATTTATTTATTTGTTTGTTTGTTTATTTATTTGCTTCATCTTTTCCACAATGGCAAAACCTTTCTCTCTGAGGACTTTTTTATCCTGGGAAACAAAAAAAAAGTTGTTTGGGGTGATATTGGGTGAATATGGAGGGTGGGGCACAGGAATCATGCTGTTTCTTGTCATAAACTGCCAAACACTGAGTGACGTGTGGGCAGGTGTGCTCACAAATCACTCCTCATAATATGGAAATATGTGTTGAGTCTTCAAAAAATTCACTGAAGCTGAAAACAGCCTCTCACAACAATGCCAGCTAGAACACTAATACAGATGGGTTCCAAGAACCTTTGGTTTTAAGGAACAACTATAAAGAACACATGGATAAAACCAAGGGAGGGTGGAACCAGGAGACAGAGGTTGGGATAGCTGGGGTTTGGGGGGGAATGGTAGGGGTAAATGCAGACAACTGTATTTGAACAACAATAAAATAATTTTAAAAAAGAAAAAAAGAAAACAAAGAAGAACTTTTGCCCATTTTCAATTTGAAATTTGCGGGGGGAGTTGTTCCATTTGTACATACATTTGTATTACAAATGTATTCTCTTAATCTGACATGTTTTTTCTCTTAATAGTTTTGGTGCATATCAGTTTTAAATTAAATGTAATTAAATTTACCATTTTCCCCACTAGACCTGTGCTTTGGAGCTCTTGTTTAAAAAATTGTTCCCTGCATAGATCATAATAATATTCCACATATTTTCTTCCAAAGTTAAAATTCTTCTTTTTGTACTTGAGTATTTCACCTATGTTGAAGTTTGGTTTGGATATGATGTAATTTAGGAATGCAATTTTTCTATATGAATGACCAATTGCCTTAGCAACATTTAATTAACTGTCTACTCTGTAGCCCCTGTAAGGGTTGAATCATGGCCTCCAAAAAAAGTATATCTAAGTCCAAACTCCCAGTACCTGTAAATGTGCCCTTATCTTGCAAACAAATATTTATGGATGTAATTAATTAAATAATATGAAAATGAGATCATCCTGGATTAAGCTGGTGTGCCCTAAACTCAATAATTGCCCCTATAAGAAATGGAAAAGATACAGACACACCAAGGGAAGGCCATATGAAGATGGAGGCAGAGGTTGGACTTATACTACCATGAGCCAAGGACCTATAACCATCAGAAGCTGGAAGAAGCAAAGAAGGATTTTCCTGTAGACACTACAGAGGCAGCACAGCCCTATGAACACCTTCATTTCAAACTTCTGGACTCCAGAACCGTGAGACAATAATTTTCTGTTATTTTAAGCCACCAAGCTTGTGGTAATTTTTATACAGGAGCCCTAGGAAACCAACACAGTACCACTGACTTGTAATGCCATTTCTGTCATGTATCAGGTCCCCATATAAATGGGAGCTATTTTTGTACTTCTGAGTTTGTTTCACTGGTCTATATGTAAATTTTTATTTATCTGCTGAGATGATCAAATTGTCTTTTTAGTTTAGTCACAAAGGTAGTGAATTAATAGGCTGAGCCATATGAAATTGCTGACATGAATATTTTCTAATGACTAAAGAGTAATTTCATATGGTCAACCTAGTAAATTAAGAGAGTTAGTAATATTAAACTGTCTTTTTCTATCATCTCATCAGGCTAACATGGCCAAGTTAGGTTTGTTAAATTTGCTTAAATTAACCACATGAAAAAAATGTTGAGTGTTTCTTCTTTTTCTACTTTCTAGATTTGTCATATATGTCAGAGATTATATGGTCTTTGAGTATTTTGTAGAAATTGCTCTGTAAAATAATTTTTATATGATAGTTTTGTATGTGGTGAAAAAAGGTAGATTTTGCCTACTGATTCAATTTCTTTTTTAATATTTTATTTATTTATTTTTAGAGAGGGAAGGGAGAGAGAGAGAGAGAGAGAGAGACATCAATGTGTGGTTGCTGGGGGTCATGGCCTGCAACCCAGGCTTGTACCCTGACTGGGAATTGAACCTGCAACACTTTGGTTCACAGCTGGCGCTCAATCCACTGAGCTATGCCAGCCAGGGCTGATTCAATTTCTTAAGAAGAAAGGAGGCAGTTACCTACAAAGGAGTGCCTATAAGACTATCAGCTGATTTCTCAAAAGAAGCCTTGCAGGCAAGAAGGGACTAGAAAGAAGTATTCAAAGTCATGAAAGGCAAGAACATACATTTAAGATTACTCTATCATTTAGAATGGAAGGGCAGATAAAGTGCTTTGCTTTAAGGTCAATTTAAAGGAGTTCATCATCACCAAGCCTTTATTATATGAAATGTTAAAGGGACTCACCTAGGAAAAAGAAGAAGATAAAAAACTATGAATAGTAAAATGATAACATCTCACCACTACCAACAACTGAACCTAAAAAAAATGAAAACAAAAACTAAGCAAACAACTGTAACAGGAAGAGAATCAGAAAAAATGGACATCACATGGAAGGTCTTCAGTGAGGATGGGGAGGGTAAGAATGGGGGGAAGGTACAGGGAATAAGAAGCATAATTGGTAGGCATAAAATAGACGGGGAGAAGTAAAGAATGTTATAGGAAACAGAGAAGTCAAAGAACTTGTATGTACAACCCATGGATATGAACTAGGGGGAAATGCTGGAGGGTTGAGAGGTACAGGGCAGACAGGGGATAAAGGCAGAAGAACTGGGAAAAGTGTAATAGCATAATCAATGCAATGTACTTTAAAAAAGATTCTGTCCCTATCTTTATTCTTGGATAGTGTAATTATGATGTGTCTTGGTGTGTTCCTCCTTGGGTCCAGCTTGTTTGGGACTCCCTGAGCTTCTTGGAATTGCACGTCTAGTTCCTTTGCCAGATTGGAAAAGTTTTCTTTCATTATTAGTTCAAATAAGTTTTCAATTTATTGCTCTTCCTCTTCTCCTTCTGGCACCCCTATGATTCAGATGTTGGAACGTTTAAAGATGTCCCAAAGGTTCCAAAGCCTCTCCTCATTTTTTTTGAATTTTTATACCTTCATTCTGTTCCAGTTGAATGTTTATTTCTTCCTTCTGTTCCAAATTGTTGATTTGAGTCTCTGTTTCATTCCCTTCACTGTTGGTTCCCTGTATATTTTCCTTTATTTTACTTTGTATAGCCTTCACTTTTCCTTTATTTTGTGACTGTACTCAATTATTTCTGTGAGCATCCTGATTATCAGTGTTTTAAACTCTGTATCTGACAGGTTGGCTATCTCCTTGTTGCTTATTTCTTTTTCTGGAGTTTTGATCTGTGCTTTCGTTTGAGCCATATTTCTTTGTCTTGGGGCACCTCTTACATTGTAAGGAGCAGAGCCTTAGGTATTCACCAGGGCAGATGCACCTTGCCATGCATCCTTTCTGCCCTAGCTGCCCATCTCCAACCCTCCTGCTGGTCTGGATGAATGTTTATTCTTTAACTCCTTGGTTGTCAGACTTCCATACAGTTTGATTTTCTGGCAGTTATGGTTGTCTTTTTTTTTTAGTTGGTGGTTGTCCCTCTTTTGGTTGTACAAGGAACCAAAGCATGTCTACCTATACATCCATCTTGACCGGAAGTTTTATTTGGTCTTTTATTTGGTATTTAATTCTATCTAATATATCGTGCCTTAATTGTATCATAATCTAAGGTTCCATGATAAAAGCACATTACCTCTTTGATAGCATTTATTATTTTGTATTTCAACTATTCAGGTATCTGTATCTCTCCTAAGTAGGTGGTAAATTCCTGAGGACTTTCCTCTGTCTTTTATGAATCTAACCCCAGACCAATCATAATGCCAATGGAAATAGTAGGTTCTTAATAAATTCATGTGGACTGATAAAAATTAGTACTGTTATTGAGTAAATTGTTTCCTAAAGAATTTGAACTCAGTTTTAGATTCTCCAGCTTCTATCTTCTACAAAACAGGAGAACTGTACACTTCATTAAATTTTTAATAGTAACTTAAAAAAGCAAGTCTATCTTAAAAATTAGACAAACTATCATATTAAATCAATTAAGATGCAGTTAGAAAGCAAGAGTCCAGTGGCTGAGGTGTTTCTTACAGATTCCTCATTTAAATTTGTGCCAAGTCAAAAACTTTAAATTTGAACAAATTTTGTACAGTCAAGCAAAGTATAGTTTAAAATACAATATGTTTCTGAAAATGATGACACTGCTTGTATAAGAAGTCTCAGAAGATACAGTTGAGAGGAATTGTCCGATAGTGTTAAAACATTAAAAGGGAAGCTAGCAGATCCTTAGTATATTAAAAATAATTTTAGTAGGTAGTCTTCATATTCATAAATGTTCATTCATATTATATGCATACTTATAGAATATATTTTGTATATGGAATATATATATCAATATATTAAAATATATTAAATATATTTTATATATAAAACTTGTTCTATAATGAAAAAGGATATCTTAATATCTAAATAAGAATGTTCTAAAGATACTCATTAAAAATATAGGATTATCCATTTACTTATTCTTACCATAATATGTTATATAATTAATCATCCCTCTTATGTATTCAGAAGAAATTAGTACAAAGAAATATTTTATTCATCAGATAAAGGAAAGAAAACCTGATCTGTCAAACAGAGATCAAATACTTTTCCACCTACTAACTTCATCTAACACATACACAAAATTTCAAAAATGTTTTTAACATGCAACATTTCCTTCTGTACTAAAAAATTCTTCCAGGAAAGTTTCCTTTTTTACTAAGTGCCAAAGCCTTGTGAGTTACTGTAACATAAAACCATGCCTTTCTACTGTTGCAAACAATAAACAGCAATAAGAACAGAAGAAGCAATGTGACTTCCTCCAATGATCCACTTCAGTTCTAAGGCAAGAAAAATGTTATGGCAGATCTTTTGATTTTATTTATATTTTAAATTATTTTCAGTAAAATGTTTATCTTTCCATATTTAAAATAGGTTGAAATAAAACACTAATTATTAAAATGTCTTTATGAGTACATTTGTTTGGGACGGCAAGGTTGTGTGTGTGTGTGTGTGTGTGTGTGTGTGTGTGTGTGTGTTCTAACTCCCTCACCACTACCACCAGAAATTCATGAACAAATATTTCATTTGCACATTTCATCAGACTCACTAGTACTATTTTCTTTGATAAACTACATTTACACACAAAATATACAACCTATTAACAAATACTTTGATGAATAAGCCTAATGAAATTAAAATTACCATAATATGAATTCACAATATACCCATTTCACTGGGTTACTCATTACCCTTTTTTGCTTCTGCCTCATACGGTCATAATCAATAATTCCAAGAAATCTAAAAAATATAGTAGTCACTAATAAAGTCATGAGTGGTGTAATAACATGAGCAATCTGGATAAATATTTTCAACAAGAATTTACTGAGCACTTGGGTGTTCTCGCCATGGTCTCTTCCCTTAAAAAATTTATTGTTCAGGTGCAGAAAAGTTTTTCTGCTGTTGGTTGTCTCATGCTTTTTTGCATGTAATTCCCTTTGCCAGGAACACCTTGTTTGAATCATCCTGATTTTTTTCTTTAAAATAGGGCTCAAATAGTAAATATTTTAAGCTTTACATGTCAGGCAATCTCTATCACAACTTGACAGCTCTGCCCTGGTAGCTTGAAAGCAGTCATAGACAATATTAAACAATTGAATGTGGCTTTGTTTCCATAAAACTTTATTTACATGAACATGCAGCAAGTCATATATGGCGTAAGGACCATAGTTTACTGACCTATGGTTTAAAACGTTCTGCATATGTAGAAAAGCAATATAGTATAATGGTTAAAACATGGGTTCTGGAGCCAGATAGCCTGGTTTCTGAATTGTGTGACCTTAAGCAATCCATATGACTCTCTTGCCTGTTACTTCATCTATAAAATAGGTATTTTAATACCTGTGTATGTGTACAGAGCTTTTGTGAGCAGTAAATGAGTTCATTGACAGGTTCTAATGAGGTTATAAAAGTTCCTCGTGCATAATAAATGCTATATAAGAGTTAGCTGTTACAGACATATATTACTCTCTATATTTTTTTATTCCAGGAGATTCAAAATATTGCTTCTTTATGTCAGGGATACAAGAATTAAACAAGGGAAACAGAAAGAATAAACTTTAATAAAAGTGTTAAAGGGCCTTGAAGTGAGAACACCCAAGTTTAATCAAAATAAAGAAAATGGTAGTTCACTAAAAGAAAAAATGGTATAGGAGTATAGCAATAAGTAACTAGATGTCTTCAGTGTGGGCTATTATAAAAAGGGATAAAAATGTAAAAAGGAGAAAAAAATGACTGAAGTAAAGGTGGGAAAAAGAAGTAAACTACTTTAATGTAGAAGGGAGGGGAGAGGGAGGTCTAGACTACAGCCCGTTTCTTGAATTCTGTGTTTCAGTGGCAGGCTGCCAGTTGTTATGGTTGCATGAATATCCACTTTGTGTCATGAAATGACTGTTGAATATAAATGTCAAGACTGACAGGTCCTAGAAACTAAGACTTAAACTTCATCAACACAGAGACATTCTCCATCTAAGAAGAATGCCTGGATGGACAGACAACTCACCATTAACAAAAGCCAAGTCAAGATTACTGGCCTTTGCCCTGAAACACGTATTTGCAATGGGTAAGAAGGAATACTTTTTAGTATGATATTAGGTAATGTCTCTCATGTGGCTTCTGTATTAGATTAGAGTAGAGTAGATGATTAGATTAGATTAGATTAGATTAGATTAGATTAGACAACGTTTTATTAACCTATAACCCCCAAATCTTGGTGACTTAAAACAACAAAGTTTGATTTTCTCACTCATGCTCACTCATACTATATGACCATTATAGGTTTTCAGGGAGCTCTGTTCCATGTAGCCCTCACTCTGAGATCTAGACTGATAAAGGAGCTATGACCTGGAATATTACCAATCATTTTGACAGAGGGAAAGATAACTCTAGAAGATCTCCATTGGTAATTTAATGTTCCAGCCTGGAAATGATACTCAGCATGTCTAACTCAATTTATAGGCTAGAGTTAATCATGCGGTTTGACCCAAACAAAAGAGTACCAAAAAGAGAATCTTACTAAGTGCTGAGACATTGTAGAGCCAGAAGTATTTGATAAGCAGCAACTAATGACTCCTAAAATTGTCTACCTAATATGGAGTTTACTTATCACAGCTTTCTTCAATGAAGAGGTTTTGAAAATATTGAAAGAGCCAGCTTTGGAAGTCTATTGAATGATCGTGAACACTACCAGGGAATGAAGCCCTCTTACACACTAGCAGCCATGACCTGGAAACAGTAATTTCTATAGATGTTACCCCAGGTGGACATGGCAGCAGCACTGGTGACAGACTTAGAATGCACTAACTTGCAGTTAACAAACACTCCAGCCACCCAGAACCCACAGGGAAAAGTAGGAATGAAATAAAGCACAGAAGGGGAGCTGAGGTACTAGTTTTTCTCTTTGGAAATTTGAAGCCACAGGCTACCAGCATACATTTATCTCCTTGAGGCTGCAGATGTTTGGAGTTATGAAGGGTTTGTTAGTGCTACCCTATAGTGGGCATAAGGCTATCATCATTTGTTTAAAAGCCTTGTGTTATGCTTAGAACTGGCAGAAGATGGTAGAATAAATATGAAGCCCATATTTTCAACTTAAAAGTTAAGTGGGGAGAGACTTCTAGTGCTGGCCAAGATGGAATAAGCCTGCTGATTATAAGTAAAAATTCAGGATATACAACAAACAGCACCTACCTGAGGACTCTGAAAAGTAAGCAGTTTGGGGAGAGGAATAAAAAAGTGACCCATATTGGGGGTAAGGTTCCCAGGTTTGTATTTCTCTTTTCCCTCATGGTTTTGACTCAAATATGGACAATGTTTAAGCGCTGTGGCAATAGCTTCACAGAAAATAAAATCTCCAAGAGAAACACCATATTTCCAGCTCAAGGATCAAGAAAAGCAATCTCTGCAAGCTGAAGGGGAGAGAAGGAGACAAAAAAATCCCAGGAAAGAAGGAGCTGCAGAAGATGATTTCAACTCACACAAGACCTGAGCTCACACCTGAGATATGCGTGCATGGGAAAGACCCAAATCAGCAAAGAAAAGGTTTTGATAACTGAATATAAATATAAATCACTCCAAAGTCCCAGAAAAGTCCCTGAATAGCATGGAGGACAAAACAAAAACAGGATAGCAAAAGTTTTGAGAACTAAAGTACAATGTAGAACAATTCCCAATTTCCAGAATGATGCCACATGCCTGAGACAAACTCAAAGAAGCAAAGTTAATACTTAGAAAATGTAAGAGACATTGCAACTACTACTAACAGACAATGAGACAGAATCTGTGTTCTGAACCTAAGTGGGGTCATTTCCTGCTAAAATGAAACATGCACACACCTACATATACATCATCATTTTAAAAGGATTCAGAGTTTCACAGCATAATATTTAACATGCCCAGATTATTTCTCCTATTTAATCAACAAACAAAAAACCTGGGAAAATTTGGACAATTTCCAAGAAAAACACAATCAGCAGATGCCAACCCGAAGATGACTGAGATGTTGGAATTATCAAACCTGTAAAGGAGTTATTATAACTATTTTCCTTGAAGAAATGTAAAACCACTTGGTGTGAATGGAAAGATAGTTCACAGCAGAAATTTTTTTAGTAGCAAGGTCAATATATTTTATTTTATTATTTTTAGATTTTAAATTATTTTTTTATTTTTCTTTTTTATTGTTGTTCAACTACAGTTGTCTCCATTTTCCCCACCACCATTTCCCCCCACCCCAAACATCCCCTCCTCCCACCCTTGATCCTAACCACTTTTGGCTTGGTCCATGTGTCCTTTATACATGTTCCTTGACAACCCTATCCCCTTCCCCCATTATCCCCTCCCACCTTCCCACTGGTTACTGTCAGTTTGTTGTTAATTTCAATGCCTCTGGTTATATTTTGCTTGCTTGTTTGTTTTATGGAAATTTTATAACACAAAAATACAATGTCTTTGAAAATTCACTGGTTGATCTCAATAACAGAATAGAAACAAGAGAAAAAAGCCAGATAATGTGAAGATGAGTCAATAGAAATTATCCAAGGAGGACATACAGAAGGCACAGAGACATATAAAAGGATGCTCAGTATCACTAGCCATCAGAGAGATGCAAATTCAAACCACAATGGGATAGCACTTCACACCAGTCAGAATGGCCATCATAAACAAATCAACACACAGGTGTTGGCAAGGTTGTGGAGAAAAGGGAGCCCTAGTACCTTGTTGGTGGGAATGCAGACTGGTGCAGCCACTGTGAAAAACAGTATGAGATTTCCTATAAAAAAACTAAACATGGAACTACATTTTGACCTGGCAATTCCCTGCTGAGATTATACCCTAAGAACCCTGAATCACCAATTCAAAATAACTTATGCACACCAGTATTCACAGCAGCACAATTTACAATAACCAAGTGCTGGAAACAACCTAACTGCCCATCAGTAAGTGCATGGATCAAAAAACTATGGTACCATTTACACAATGTAATACTATGTAGTAAAAAGAAAGAAGGAGCTCCTACCCTTTGGGGCAGCATGGATCGAACTGGACAGCATTATGCTAAGTGAAATAAGCCAGGTGGTGAAAGACAAATACCGTATGATCTCACCTATAAGTGGAAGCTAATCAACAAAATGAACAAGCAAGCAAAATATAACCAAAGACACTGAAATTGAGAACAGGCTGACAGTGACCAGAGGGGAGAGGGGAGGGGATTATAAGGGAAAAGGGTGAAGGGTTTGAAGGAACAATTATAAAGGACACATGGACAATAACAGGGAGGGGTGGAAACAGGAGAGGGAAGTTGCGGGGAACTAGGGCAGTGGAGAGGGGTCAGGGGGAAAGGCAGAAAACTGTACTTGAACAACAATAAAAATGTTAAAAATAAAAATAATAATGGAATATTTAGATGTAGCATTCAAAAGGAAACATAAACAAAATGCATCTAAATAAAATTTAAAAAGAAGATGAAAGTTTCCATGATTTCTACAGTGGCAAGGAACTGAATTCTGTCTGTAAATCGAATGAGCTTATAACAGATTCCCAAGAATAAAATGAGACCACAGCTCCAACTGACACCTTGACTGCAGCCTTGTGAAACCTAATCAGTGTTCAGCTAGGCCGCATCCATACTCCACAAAAACTGTGAGGTAATAAGTGGGTTTTTCTAAGCTAAAAATGAATGAAACCAAAAGCTGGTTGTTTAAAAAGTGAAGAAGTGAAGTGAGGATCAAGTCTACACACATTTTTCTTTGTTGGGGGAGCAGTGGACAGGGAGATGTCAAAAGAACATGCCTTGACTCTAGGTTCTGTTCTTAACTTTGGTGAGTCTTCTGACATCCTTAGATAAAAATGTCTTAATTTCTCAAATATTTGCCTTACCTACCTTATGAGGTAACATCAGTGTAAATGGTTTGCATATAGTAGTGCTTTAAAAATCCAGGTCATTATTAATGTGCTTGCACATAACAAAGAAAAATCTGAAGAATACAGTTATCAGATTAATGTAATTAATCTCTGTTTTGAGGATGGCATAGATTTACCTATTAATTGCATAAATTACCACATTGAATTCAAAACTATCTAACTCCCAAGAATGCTTTAGTGATTTTTATTTATCCACTTAATAAAACTCTCAAAAGGAGTCATATATTTACTAAGTACCATAAAATTATACTCTTAATTAGGCACTATTGAAATCAATTCAGCAGCCACCTTGAAATGAGTAGAGATCCTTGTGACAATGAAGGTACAAGTTTCAGTGAGGCCCTCCCTTCCTGTCTTTCAGGATTTAAAATATCTATATCTCCACAGAGTTCAAAGGAAGGATAGTTTTACTCTTCTTCCTTTTCAGTAGTGGCTGGTGATATCTGAAACTGTAAACAGTTCCCCAGATGACCTGCAGTAAAGAAAGACAAACACAAAGAGTATTTCCTGGGACTGGGGTCATTGAGTCCTAGGATCTGTCAACAGAGAAGCACTTCAGAAGAAATAAGAGAATTGGTAGATCTTGTTTGAAATGACAGTGGTGCAGTCAAAGAAGAGATTGCTGATGGGGACAAAGGTCCCAGGAAGGTTAGAGATAAAAGAATAGACTTGTGTACCATCTGCACAGAAAAGTTTGAAAAGACAACAAATGAGCTAACACCCATCACCCATCAAGACATACCAACAAATAGCCCTAGCTGGTATGGCTCAGTGGATTGAATGCCAGCCTGTTAACCCAACGGTTGCTGGTTTGATTCCCAATCTAGGGCACATGCCTAAGTTGCAAGCCAGGTCCCTGGTGGGGGTCGTGTGACAGGTAATCACACATTGCTGTTTTTCTCCCTCTCTTTCTCCTTCCCTTCCCTTTTCTCTAAAAATAAATAAAATCTCTTTTAAAAGACTTATCAAGAAATGAAGCACATTCTGCAGTAAATATAACTTATCTAAAATCTAAGCTACTATTAACAGTACACTTTAATATACGCAATGGCTCATGCATAAATATTTATTACAATAGAAAATGTCACCCTTTCTAATAAACCCATACATTTTGGATTGTGTAATTCATCACGAAATACTGAGCTAAAATTCAGATTCCTTATGGAAATTCTCAGTTCTAACTGATTATTTTAATAGAGTAAAAAAATAAATAAACTGTATTTTTGGAATCATAATCAAGGTTTATAATCCTTATAGATTACTCGTGAACTTTGAATCATGTTAAACTTTAAAAAAATTAAAACATTGCTTTTTCTCTCTATGTTCTCTTCCTCACATTTTTTCAGAGAATCAATCCTGCTTGTCATGATTTGGTTGTCTGTAGTCGTCACATCATCTGGCTTCAACTAATAATTTATGTTGGGATTAAAGTGGGATTAGCAATTCAAAGGATAAATTTATATGTATATGTGTTAGAAATGACTAAATTTTCCCTTATAGGTACCATTTTGCATCTCCACAAGCAGTGTATGAGAACAGAAGCATGTGTTTTATGTGCTAAAAATGTGTGTTAATTTTAAGAGAGTAGAGAAAAGGAAGACAAGTACTCCCTCTTAAATTGGGTTTATAGTTGGAAAAATAATCCCCTTGTCCTCTCATACAATTCAGTTAGTTTAATGTTTTCTGTTGGCAGTCTCTGGGCATTAACCAAAATGCCAATAAATTATTCCATTTGGTTGTATACACGGAGAGCAGTGGGAACTAATTATTTCAAGGGTTGAGAATTGGCCCATCCCAGACCTTCCCAGTGGGACAGGATGTGATACTAGCTAGACAAGCTGCACACAATTTCTATGGCCAGACTCTGACAGGGCAGAAGCCTAGCAGGCGTGCTCTTAGAATGATCATACTAGATCATGGTGGCTTTAGATACACACAGGAAATAAAATAATCTGCTTTGAAAGTCCTCATCTTTATGTCATTCCCCTACTGGGAAACCTACTCAGGATCCTTCCCATCTGTGTTATCAAATGCAGGCCTGTCTGCTCTTTGTGCAGGTCCTCCAAACAAAGCAGCCTCCAGTCTGCTCTGCCCTGCATGGCTCCTCTACTGTTGCCAAGCTAAGCTGCCTGCCATTCCTTACATTTGTAAAAACTGTGCATGTAAGTAAAAATTGTGCATGTAAGTGTAGCATTTCTTGTTCTAGGGATGAAACCTAGAATTTGGCCAGTCCACTAGATTTATCTTCTGGAAAAAACAGCTAATGCCAGTCTCCACCAAAACCCATTCTTTCTTCAGCAATATTCTCATGAACTGCTGGTCATTTAAGGACTGGTGTCTTTCCATATCCACAAGAAGTTCTAAAACAAGTAGCATCATGTTCTGCACGTGGCATGAGATTAATACATTTTGGAAAGCTGACTGCGTATAGCATTTAAACGTATGGCCAAATACATATCAATATTGTAGTTAAATCTAAAACCACAAAACTAAATTTGTCATTCTTTCTGTAAAGAGAAGCAAATGAAAGATCTTCATTCATGCCTGCAAGAGAGCATGTCTCCACATACTGCGAAACCAGAGTGAAAATATTAAACTACAAAAATTTCCATAAACAAAGAACCAATAGGAAAAACAATATATCTCACCATAAATACAACAGATATACTGAATTAAGCTCCACCCAGTTCACAGGATGATAGCTTATTAAAAAAGGAAAATTCAAAGCTGTATAACCAATATAATGAAAAATTTGTAAGTAAAATTTATATACATACATATATAAGATTTACATATACACATATTTATAAAATATATAGATGCTAGAAGTACTTTTGAGTGAAGAATTTATGGGTTTTTAGTTTTCTCCTATGCATACTTTCTCTGCATACAGTAAAATTTTACAATAAGCATGCATTGCTTTCATGATAAGAAAAAAACCTGAACAAAATATTTATCTAAAATACAGTACAACATTTATTTGTCAAATACACTTCAGATACATTAGATATAATATGCAAATATGATCAGCATCTAATGCAGCCAAAGAAGGAAAGGGCTTTGGAAGTGAAAGATTCTAAAAACAACTCAAAGGTGATAATCATTTTAATCTTAAGCCAATATTTGAATAGGCATTATTTATAGTCATATATTTTATTCAAAGCAGCCTTCCCCTCCCCATTGTCAAGAGATGACTTTGCTGAGTCCACATTTTAAATGCACACAGAAAATGAGCACATGGTGTCTTACCACATCTGTAATGGCATGTTGTTAACTAAAAGAAAGATGAAGGCAGAGAAGTGTCAGAAACAGAGTTGTGCTGCCAATCTTCAATCTCCTGCCTCAATGCTAAGGAAAGATATTGCCATTCACCCCCATCCAAAAACAACTGAATGATTCCAATGTTTTTCTACAGGAAAGAAATAGGCTTTGGATACAAATACATTTTGGGACTGACCCTTTTTGAAGAATAAACTGACTTTCCCTCTGAAACTGATAAAGTGATAATGGTAGGAGACAGTGGAAATTACAGGAATTTTGGTACTATAGTCAGGTGTTCTTTAATGAGTTCCCCTGGGCAAACATACCTAATCCGCTTCCACTATTCATTCTGCTACTGCCCACATCTTTGCAAATTGGTTCTCATTGTTATGGTTTAATAAGCTAGAAACACTGGAAACCCTTTCCTTTTTATTTTTTTTTTTAATTTTTGAAAACCTACCTAGCCATATGTCATTTCTAAGGACAACCCCTTCTTATCTGGGTTGTTTCATCCTTCAGCAAAGACAGAAAGAGTTAAGGGGCCTCACAGTTTTTTCCTTCTCCTCCTTCCACTGTATTCCATTTCATTGCGTGTTTTTATCCAAATGGATAACTAGAAAACTTGATGAATAACTCCAAAGTGGTCATATTTCTTTCTCATGAAAAGGGAAAGTGCTTACTAAAACTGGACCTTACTTCTACCTACCATTGCCCTAATGTATTTGGGGTACATCTTTTCCTAAAGATAATGAAGAAAATAGGAGTAATCTGGAAATTTTTGGAAGTTCTAAGAAACTTCTTACTCTCCTTCATCTCTCATTCCCAATTTATCACTATATTAGTCAACTATTGCTACAATTATGTGTAACAAACAAGTCTCAAATGTAATAAAACCACATGCATTGTTTTCTTGCTCACAGTCTGTGGGTTACCTATATATCTGCTGGAACAAGCTAGAATTTGCTGGGCTTTGCTCCAAAGTGTGGGTTGGGTTTAGATATACTCCATAAGTTTCCTCATTTTGTGACCCGCATAGACTCCAAGCATGTCCTTCTCATGGCAGATGGCAGGAATGAAAGAGACCAAGCCAAATCCACAGCACATTTAAAGTTCCTGTACATGTCTGTATTAGTTTGCTAAGGCTTCCATAACAAATACCACAAACCAGGTGACTTTACACAACAGAAATGTACAAGGTTTGTCCAGAAAAAGTCCAACCACAGTTAATATGAGAATGGTTTGTGAAATATCACTGTAACCTGGCAGCCAAGGAAAGTGGGCTGGAATGCACATGTGTGAAGAATGACAACTTCACTGTGCTAGTCCGTGGGGTGGTAGATGGAATTGAGTGAGCATGTGCACTGTGTGGCCATCACATTCAAAATGACTGAATGAGTAGGGGAATGAATCTGCATCAAATTTTGCATTAAGCTTGAATACTCATCCATAGAAAATATTCAGATGATTCAGAAGGCCACAGCTATGGGCAACTGGTGATTGGCAGCTTCAACAGAACAATGCACCTGCTCATGTATCACATCTCATGCAGAGTTTTTTGGCATAACATCAAATCACCCAGGTGACTCAGCCCCTCTACAGCCCAGATTTGGTGCCCTGCAACTTCTGGCTTGTCCCAAAACTAAAATCACCTTTGAAAGGGGAGAGATTTTGGACTGTCAATAAGATTCAGGAAAATAGGACAGGGCAACTAATGGTGACTGGAAGAACTGTATGAGGTCCCCAGGTGCCTACTTTGAAGGGAACTGAGGCATCATTGTCCCATGTACAATATTTCTTGTATCTTCTTCAATAAATGCCTCTACTTTTCATGTTATATGGCTGGATACTTTCTGGAAAGACTTTGTATTCTCTCACACTTATTGGAACTAGAAGTCCAAAGTCAAGTTGTTGGCAAGGCTATGTTTCCTCTGAAGGCTCTAGGAAGAATCCTTCCCTCTTCCTGACTTCTGATGGCTCTCAGAAATCCCTGGTGTTCCTTGGTTTGTAGCTGCATCACTCCAGTCTCTGCCCCCATCATCACATGGCATTCTTCCTTGTGTGTGTTTCTATAACCATATTTCCCCCTCCTTTCTCTTATGACATTGGTCATTGAATTTAGGGCACACCCTAGTCTACTATGACCTCATCTTAACTTGATTATATCTACAGAGATCTTATTTCCAATAAGGTCACATTTACAGATTCCAGGAAAAAATAAATTTGGGAGAGACACTATTCAACCTACTATAATGCTACATACATTAACATTCTATTGGTCAAAGGAAATCACCTGGCCAAGTCCATAGGCAGTACCGTAAATCATATGTCAAAGAGAATGAATGTATTATTCCATTACAGGGTAAGGGTAAGGACAACGTTAGAAACAATAATTTAACCTACCAGAGTTATCAGTAGATGTAATTTCTTCAAATATTATATACAACCACATCTTTTTTTACAGTTTATACATGAATTATTTGTGTGTGTTGAAAAGGGTAGTAACCTGTTGGGAGAGAAATTGACATTATTCTATCAATTTACAGTGGTACACAAATTATGTCAGGCATTTTGTTAGGCACTCTACAAGACTATCTCAAATAATTATCACAACAACCCTACAAGGTAGATGTCAGTATTCCTATTATCATTTCCTTACAAATAAGGAAATTGAGACTTTAAAACGTTTTAAAAACTTACCCAGATTTATTGCTGAACCAAGATTCAAACTCAGTCTGACCCCAGATATTGTGTATTAACCATGCTCTTCTGACTTTGGTCCTTCCATCTATACTCGCAGTAAGATGCAAAACATGATGAAAAAGCTTATGTAGTTTGTTGACCACTGATTGTGAATCTCCGGTATCTCGAGCAATGCCAGGGTATTATAAATGCCCAATAAATAATTTTTAAATGATCTATAAAATAACTAAATATTTGACAATATGTTAGTGACTAACTTATTCCCTGAACCCTAAAGTGTTAAATACTAGGAGCATAATGTCAAGGACAGACATTTGTGACACATTAATTTAAATCAATGGCCATATTAAAATGCTAATGCCTTGGAAGTTAGTCTTGCAAAGCATTCTAACTCATCTGCAGAGCACTCATCTCTGTGAGTTACTGGACTTGGAGTCTTCACAGAGCTATCATCTTTAAAACTGGATCTAGCTGACTACCAACTGTAGACTCAGCCTTATCCCAGGCTCTGAGTCTGATGCTATAACTTCACAGAATATTAGGAAGTCCCTATTCAAAATTCAAATAATCTGGCTTGAACTGCTAAATCAGGATAACTCTAAACTTGCACCCCAAGTATAGGAAACCTGTATTGTTCTTGTTTATTCAGACATCCATTAATTCTTTCTATCAAGAAACATTTATTAAACACCTCCCATTTACCAATCCCCAAGTGAAATACATAGAATAAAAACACACATGAGGAGTGGAAAAGAAGAGAGGGAGATCCTTGCCTCAGACAAGCTTGTACTTCCCATGATCAGTCCTCAATTTGAACAGTTTCTCTGGGACTCAAAACTCAGAGACAGATATTAGTGTGTAGAAAGTTTATTATAGCATGATTTTGAAATCCACACCAGTGAAAAACTGCCATGGAAGTAGAAGTGGGCAGAGAGAGGAGTAAGGCTGCCATGCAACATATCATGGATTAATTCTCTTCCCCCCAAATTTATATATTGAAGCTCTAATCCTCAATGTGACTGTATTTTGTGATAAGGCCTGTAAGGAGATATTAAAGGTTAAGTGAGGTCATGAGGGTGGCCTTCGTTAGATAGAAGTGATATCTTAATAACAATGGAATACTACTTAACTATAAAAAAGAAGAACTATTTACCCTTTGCAACAGCATAGGTGGACCTGGAGAACATTATGCCGAGTGAAATAAGCCAATCAGAGAAATACAAATATCATATTATTCCACTCACATGTGGAATCTAATGAACTGAACTAACGAAAAAAAAGAGACAGACTCATAGATAGAGGGCAGGATGACAGCTATGGGGGATAGAAGGTGGAGAGATCTGGCAAAAAGGAAAAAGTACTCATGGACATGGGCAATGGTGTGGTGATTGCAGGGGGCAAAGGGGGCATTATACTGTAATATAAACAATACAGTAAAAGAACAGGAAGAGAGACACCAGAGATATCTTCTCTCTCTTCCTGTAGCCCCACCACCATCCACATACAGAGGAAGAGCCAGCCATATGAGGATACCAGGAGAAGGTGGTTGTCTACAATCCACCAAGAGATCCCTCACCAGAAAGTGAATTTGCCAGCACCTTGATCTTGGACTTCAAGCATCCAGAGCTATGACAAAATAAATTTCTCCCCATCTGCTTACTGTCAGTTTGTTATTAATTTCAATGTCTGTGGTTATATTTTGTGTGCTTGTTTGTTTTGTTGATTAGGTTCCAGTTAAAGGTGACATCATATGGTATTTGTCTTTCACCACCTGGCTTATTTCACTTAGCATAACGTTTTCCAGTTCCATCCATGCTGTTGCAAAGGGTAGGAGGTCCTTCTTTCTTTCTGCTGGGTAGTATTCCATTGTGTAGATGTACCATAGTTTTTTGATCCATTCATTTACTGATAGGCACTTAGGATGCTTCCAGCAATTGGACATTGTAAATTGTGCTGCTATGAACATTGGGACGCATGGAAAGAAGAGGGGGAAAGGTTTTCAGGAACATTTATTGCTGGGAACTGCCCTGCTTGGTTTCAGAAATTGTAACCCCTCATGGCTAAGGCTGAGTAAGAGACCTTGGGACCATAAGACATTAAGGAGACAAAGCTTATCTTCCTTGTAGGGGAGCACCTCTGTCCCCTTTTACTTCACCTTGCTTGGCCCTGATTGGATGACCAGTTAGCCAATGGTGGATAAGATTCCTCAAAGGAGGAATGACCTAAGATAGGCATGGTCATGAAGGGGCCTTCAGGGAAGGACTTTGCAGCTATAGACAAAGGGGGTGATGGACCATTGCTCCTCAGCTTTGACATAGCCTGAGTTCCCATTCTCTCTGCAAGAAGTCTCCTGATCTCTTGGCTGCCTTACTTCTCCTGCCTGACTTAAGCCTGAAACATGCTGGAGGGCAGTGCAGCCCTGGGCAGGAATGACCAGTTCCCTGGGGTGATCAGGCCTAAGAAAGAATAAATAAAATCCTGTGAAACCTGTGTTGCTAAGAATGTCCCCAATTTTCTGATAAAGGTCCAAGCATGAAATGAGTTTGTTTCCCAAAGTTTTATGGCCCTTTAGCTATCTGACCCTGACTCAGAATAAGCCCTCATAGTTCTTTGAATGTTAACTACTGTTTGATCATTACTGCCTGACAATGATTGATGAATTTTACATATATACTGTATATTCCTCTGCAAATAAACCCAATAAAAGCCCATTGAGGAACAGGCTCCTGGCCTTTCTCTTTTGAGAGTTCATCCTCCTTTCCAACCCAAGCAGATCATGTCTTAGCAGACTTACTTTCATCCATGGCAGATGGGGGGCTCTGTATACAAAGCTCCCCCACAATCTATGAGGGACACATGGACAAAACCGAAGAGGGATGGGATCAAGGGTGGGAGGTGGGGATGGCTGGGGTCAGGGGGAGTTGAGGGGGGAAATGGAGACACACTGTATTTGAACAATTTTTAAAGTTTAAAAAAAGAAATTTCTATTGTCTAAGCCACTCAGCTTGTGGTGTTTTGTTATGGCAGCCCAAGCTAACTAATGGACAATCCTATCAAAGTCCTCAGTTAAAACAACAGACAGTTATAGAGCTTGGAAAGCTCTTCAGAGTTTGTCCCAAGTTTAGGCAAGGGGCCAGATATTTATACTCCAGCACTGCTCATCTTTGGGTGGGAAACATGACCTTCAGCAAGGCAGCTCTTTTTTAGTGGAAACGGATATCTTCAGTTTCAGCAATTTGCAGAGTGTTGACAGTTGAGTTCTTCTAGCAACTGTTTCAGCAGGAATTGGCTAAGTTCTTAATTCCCCCTTGAACAACACTATAACCCTCTGTATTTATAACTCAGTGCTCTAAAACTAAATCTGAAACCCAGCCTTGTTCTCAGCAATTTCCTTGTAAGCTGAAATATTGCTCCTGACTCCATCTTAGTGACTAGGATGTGACAGCTTCCAAATCTCTGATCCCAGCCTTCTGTTTGCCTGCTGTATCTCCTCATAGTGCCTTATGCCTGCATCCCTACCCTGGCCACGTGCAAGGACACTGTAGTGGACCTCCTTGAGGCTGACTAGTTGTTCCTTCTCCTACATACAACCTGCTACATTCTCTCTATGTAGGCTCTGTTTCACATGCCTGGCTAGAATACTTTCTGCCACCCATTCTTTGACCTGCCCTCAAGTATCTATTTTACTTCTACAAGCATGCCTAGTCTTCAGGAACTCTTTCCTTGGCAGTTCTGCTGACCATACAGAATCAAGCCCCCATCTACTATATTCTAAAGTAAAGTCTCATTCTTTGACCTGGAGAACATACACTTATGGTTGTAACAGGAAGGTGGTACACCCAACTACCAATCATATTGTCATCCTTTGGGTATGCTTACAGGTTATACACATATTAAAGGCTCTGAAAAGTCCAGCAGTAAAGGAACTTGTTTTACTGTTTCAGTTATCTATTGCTACACAGTAAACTACCCCAAACTTTGTGGCAATGCAGTGTTTTATTCTTTCCATCATTTTGTGGGTCAGAAATTTAGGCTACATTTGATTACCTGCATTTAGCTTGTGACTGGGCTGGAAAATCCAACATGGTCTCACTCACATGGCTGGCACTTTTGCAGTCTTCCATGTGGCCTTTCCACATAGCTAGCATGCATTTCTAATGATACGGTGGTCTCAGGATAGTCATTCTTTTTTTTCATGGTAGCTGACATCCAAGAGAAAGAAAGCACAATATGCCGGTCCTTTTAAGGCCTGGACTTAGAAATCCCAAAGCATCACTTTTTTCAAATTCTATTAGTCCAAACAAGTCACAAAGCCAGGCTAGATTCAAGGAGGTTGATGGGAAGATGCTTAATGTGAGGAGTATCATGTATGAACAGAGACAGAAAAAATTGTTGGGAGTCATATTTGGAGACTATCTACCAAACCTGGTATAACTCAGATTTTTCAAAAATTATTGAAACTACACAATGTTTTTGCCCATAACACCCATCAATATCTTCAAAATACCTTATATAGCATAGCCAGTTTAAGAATCCCTGTTATCATGTAATCAGATTCTCACTGTGTATGTGCCATTCTAGGTTTCAGGCTTTAAAAAATCGAGAGACCTAATCAAAGACAAGTGTTAGAAAGTTAATTTCAGACCACTAGATCTTAAAGATATAGCATTCCATGGAGGGTCGTACAGGGTAGCAAGAGTAAGGTGCCCCTAAAAATTTATAAAAAATACACTTGCTCCATATGTGTCAGACATGGAGTCTTATTCCCCATCTAATTCCATGCTTACCAAGCAACTCCCTGATTATTAAATCAATGAAGTGCTTGCTGTGGCTAGCTCTCCAACATTTGTTCCAGCTTTCTTCCAATGAGCTGATTTAGAAGAAGTTTATAAGCTGGCTTCAACTTCAGATAAGCCTGGTAGGTCTAAGGTTTATCTTATTTTCCTTGCCAATTATTCATCCAGGAATGAGCTTGTGACCAAATTTTGGCTGAAGATATAAACATAATGTATTGGTAAAAAAGTTATTGGAAACATAACAACAGAAAGCCTAATTATTTCTTAATTATTTCCTAATTCTTTCTATTTTGCCACTTCTAAAAGTAAACAACCCAAAGTCTTACCAGTTACCGCACCTAGCTCCAAGTCAAACCTCTCTGGTTGACATTGAGTCTTCTCCATCAGGTCAGGAAGTGACCCAAAATACATGGCTAAAAGTTGAATAATCTATCTTAAGCACTTACAACGTGCAATGGCTGATAAAGTACAGAAGCTCTAGTAAAATCTCCCTTTCAGAAAATGAAAAGAATTGAAAATATCACCAGAGATCATCAGTCCATGGATATATAATCTATTTATGGGCAGGGAAAACAAAACTTCCTATTATGACAGTGAAGAGAATTCCAGAGTCACCCAATCTGGCATCCCACAGTTGTCTCTGAAAGAAACCCCATTTTCTTCCAAGGGCAACATCCAAGATAAACATTGTATTTTATTCTTGTAAGATCTTAATGAAAGATGCTAGTAGTAAACAGCCTGAATTTTTCTACCAAATCCTTTTATGCTACAGCTCTCAAAGGTACATTATTTAATTGGAGAATGACAAATGCTCTACTGTGGCATTGCCATGATAGAAAACCCAAGCTTTCCTCTGACTCACCTTCTCCACACAGCCAGTTCGATATTTTAAGATTTGTTGCCTGATGCATCCCACTGTGTAATATTTAGGATTCTTTAAACTGCATAAAATTGAAAACTGAACTCAAACTATCTTTATCAATAATAAAGTATATTGGTTATCCAAAGTAAATCCCCGCTGCAGAAGAGGCTATAGGGTTAATTGATAAGTGATTATTATCAAGGACACAGGTTACTTCCATCTGTCCATTCTGACACAAACACTGTCAGCTTCATCCTAAGGCTGATTTTCCTAGTGGCTATAGTATGCTACGTACAGCAACTAAGCCTTTAAATTGCTACTCATTCATATCCAGTGAGGCTGACTTCCTGTAGCTGTGCTTCATAACAAGAAAGTTGCACTTCCAAAACTTTCAAAAAAGTTATTTTTGTCTCTCATTGCATCTAATTGATCTGGGCCAGACTATCTACAAACTTGAATAGAAATTATTATATTAGTCTAATCAGAAGCTGAAGGGCTGAGGTCAACCAGATTCTCCTGAGGCATATGAACTATGTGTGGGAGCAAATGACACTTCAATAAAATAGATATTTAGTTAGTCAGTAATAGAAAAACAAGGAGTAAATGCCAAGATGACAACCAACATTTTCATCTACATGTGGTTCAGATTCTGGGAGGTAGATGGCTTAGATGGAGGATAGGATCATTCTGCTCATCAGAGAGCAATATTTCCTGCTGGAATGTAATATATTAGCATTCCATTTATATATCTGTCTCTTATGATTTCTTTTACTTTTAATCAACTCCTTGTATTAAAACCATGTCTGACAAGGCTAAAGGCCTAACCCAATTATTGCACCAAGTTACATTCACTCAAGTTAGTCTTCTACTCACCATTATGCTTTTTTCAGTCTACAGTACTAAAAATTGAATTCATCAGAATAAGAAAAAATGTAAAAACTAAGGTTGTATAATATTTCTTAACAAACTGCATTCACAAATATGCAACCACAAAATCAAAGACAGATTTGCAAACCAACCCTGATACCTATCTCTCATGTGATCTGTTCCATAAGCAGGTTCTTGGTGTCCAACTTAGATTTCTTGTTCTCCACTTTAAATGTATTTCCTATTGTTATTTCTTCAAAAGTGTTGTGAAATGGGATATATATTGTCATCTACATCACATATGTACTAAATGCCATGCTGAAAAGGATTCAGTCCTACATCAGTAAATGGAATCTCAAAATCCTTTTCAAGCTTAAGTGCCTATGAAATAGTGTTATGCTGATTATTAGAAGAAATAAACCTGAAATATCCTAGAGTATAAATGTCAAACATTGAGCCTATGTGCTAGCTCCAACCTGCAGAAGGTCATTGTTTGATGACACAACCTTACTCTTTAACTTCATAGCTTTACTTTAATTGGCATATTTTTGTGAAATATTAGTACAGCCCACAAGTGACACAGACACCAGCCAGCAGTGTCCGTGGCATTATGGATGAGACATGAGACACATTCACATGGACTACCAAGTCCTGTGGAGGAAAAAGGATGGTACAGCTACCCCCTCAAGGGGAGGGGGCCTTAGAGTGGCCTGGCCACTCTCTCTAGGGGAGAGCACCCTGATCCTTCCTTTCACAGGTTTTTATTGGTTTTTAAATTGCACAGGAATACAGGTAAAGTTCATTAATCATTGTCAGGCAGTAAGGATCAAGCAATAGATAGTATACAAAGAACTATTAGGGATCATTCTGAGTCAGGGTCTATCACCTAAAAGGCTACAAAACTTCAGGGATCAAACTCATTTCCTGCCTGGGCCTTTATGATTTAATTAAGAGCATTCTTAGCAAAGCAGATTTCACAGGATTTTATGTATTCTTTCTCAGGCCTGATTACCCAGGAAACTTGCCCTTTCTAGCACAGGGCTGCACCACACTCTGTCATTGTTTCAAGATTAAGTTAGGCAGAGGAGGCAAGATAGCCAGAAAATTAGGAGACTTCTCAAAGGCAGAAAGAGGACTCAGGCTTTGTCAAAGCCGAGGGGTGAGGGTCCATCACCCCCTTTTGCTGTAGCCCCCCAAGTTCTTCCCTGGGGCCTCCACATGATCATGCCTGTCTTAGATTGTTCCCCCCTTGGGGAATCTTACCCGTCATTGGCTAACTGATTAAGCATTGGCTACCAGTTATGGAAAAAGAAGCAGAAGCACCACTCCTGACAGGGAGATAAGCTTTGTCTCCTTAGTGGCTTATGGTCTGAAGGTTGCTCACTCAGCCTTAGCCATGGGGGTGGTGGTTACAGCTTCTGAAACAAGGCAGGGAGTTTCCCAACACACAAGGATTTCCATAAGGGGAAATTGGTCCATGAGCAAATTTGATTTGAAACTCTTGTCCTGAGGAAACAAAACTGAATTTTTGAATGTCAGCTTAATGCACTAAATGATTATTACTTACCCCAAACTAAAGGGCCATTGCCCTTGGAAATTCCAGAAAAAGTGAGCTGCAATTTCCTATCAGAAGCTGCAAAATACTGAAGGCAGTATGCACACTGCCACTCAGTGCCATGTCTGGACATGTATGTGTGTGTTTCCTAAATAGTAGAGTCTTCTAAACAACCACATTTGTACATTGAGCAACATTACATTCTGGTCCCAAATTTCTCAATCTGTTTTTTATACAATGTTACTCATAGTTTTGTCATAAAACTCTTCTAAATTAAAGCAAATTTTTTCAAGAGCCAATTCAAAATCAAGATTGGTCTTTGCATGATGTCACTAAAAGATGATGTCACTTTTTTCCCTCTCCTTTTCTCAAGAAAAATGGATACTAATGTTGAACTTATATCACCCTTAACACACAGACAGACAATCTCTGTAGACACGGTATCAATCCATCTGTAGTTATCAATGGAACACTGGATAAAGCAAAACTTTCAGGGATAAGATCCTTAACTCTCATGGGAAATTATCCATATTTTCAACTCTCTTGTAGACAATATTGTAGTGATTAAGTTAAACACCATTACTAAAACATAGCCTTTTACTTTATTAAAGAAAGTTAAAATTTGAAGGTAAAACTCCAAAGGAAGTCTGATGATAAAACTCAAAGCTTATCTCTAAACACTTCAGTTATAAGTTCTCTCTATTTTATCAACATATATGACTGCATTTCTCAACATGATATTATCAAGTGCTCAAATAAATTATAATTCACATCTTCAGTGGCCAGTGTTTTAGGAAAAATACATTTGCATGCCCATGTGACTTAGAAAAGTAAATAGTGTAGCAATACTCATATCTGAAAAAATAGGCTTCCAAAAAAGGGCCATAAAGAGAGACCCAGAAGGTGATTTCATAATACTCAAGGGAAGAATCCACCAAGAAGACATAAATATTGTAAATATATATGCACCCAAATACATAAAGAAAATCTTAGAGGACTTCAAGAAAGATATTTACAGGAAAACAATTATACTGGGGAATTTTAACACCCCACTATCAAAGATGGGCAGATCTTCCAAACAAAATATAAACAAAGATATCATGGCATTGAACAATACCCTAGATGAAATGGGCTTTACTGATATATAGAGAGCCCTCCATCCCAAAGAAGCTAAATACACATTCTTTTCAACTGTACACAGGACACTTTCAAAGATAGACAACATGACAGGACACAAAATAAGCCTCAACAATTTTGAAAAAAATTGAAATGATACCAAGCATTTTCTCGGATCACAAGGGACTGAAGCTAGAAAACAACCCCAAGGAAAAAAACCCAAAACACTCAAAATCATGGAGATTAAATAGCATGCTATGAAACAATGAATGGGTCAAGAATGATATTAGGTAAGAAATCAACAGGATTCTCAAAACAAATGAAAATGAACTCACAACAACCCAAAACTTATGGGACACAGCCAAGGCAGTCCTGAGAGGCAAGTTCATAGTTGTACAGGCCCACCTAAAAAAGTTAGAAACATTTCAAACAAACAACCTAACCCTACGTCTACAAGAACTCAAGGAACAACAACAAAGACAGCCCAGAGCAAGCAGAAGGAAGGCAATAACCAAGATCAGAACACAATTAAATGACATAGAGACTAAAAGCACAATTCTAAGGATCAATAAATCCAAGAGCTGGTTCTTTGAAAGGATAAACAAAATCGACAAACCTTTAAGCAGACTCATCAAGAAAAAAAAGAGAGAAAACCCAAATAAACACAATCAGAAATGAAAGAGGAGAGATTACAACAGATAGCACAGAAATACAAAGCACTGTAAGAAATTACTACAAAGAGCTGTATGCCAAGAAATTTGAAAACCTAGATGAAATGGACAAATTTCTAGAAACATATAACCTTCCAAAACTCAATGAAAAAGAAGCAGAAAGCCTGAACAAACCAATAACAGCAAAAGAAATTGAAGCAGTAATCAAAAAACTCCTGACACACAAAAGCCCTGGACCAGATGGTTTCACAGGAGAATTCTACAAAGCATTTAAGGAAGAGCTAACCCCTATCCTTCACAGACTATTTCAAAAAATCCAGAAAGAGGGAAGACTCACAAATTCTTTTTATGAGGCCAACATCATCCTAATTCCAAAACCAGATAAAGACACAACAAAGAAAGAAAACTTCAGGACAATATCACTGATGAGCATTGACGCTAAAATCCTCAACAAAATACTGCCAAACCGCATCCAACAGTACATTAAAAAGATCATAAACCATGACCAAGTGGGATTCATTCCAGGGATGCAAGGATGGTACAATAATCGCAAATCAGTAAATGCAATACATCAGATAAACAAAAGCAAGGACAGAAAGCACATGATCATATCAATAGATGCAGAAAAAGCATTTGATAAGGTACAGCACCCATTTATGATAAAAACACTCAGCAAAGTGGGAATAGTGGGAGCATTCCTCAACATAATAAAGGCCGTATATGAGAGACCTACAGCCAACATCATTCTCAATGGGCAAAAATTAAAATCTTTTCCACTAAGATCAGGAACAAGACAAGGCTGTCCACTTTCACCAATTCTATTCAATATACTACTGGAAGTTTTAGCCACAGCGTTCAGACAAGAAAAAGAAATAAAAGGCATCCAAATCGGAAAGGAGGAAACAAAACTGTCGCTGTTTGCAGATGACATGATTGTGTACTTAGAAAATCCTATAGACTCCACCAAAAAACTGCTTGACCTAATAAATGAATTTGGCAAAACAGCAGGATACAAAGTCAATATCCAGAAATCAAAGGCATTTCTGTACACCAAGAGTGAAACAGAAGAACCAGAAATCAAGGAAAAAAATCCCATTTGAAATAGCAAAAAGAAAAATAAAATACCTAGGAATAAACCTAACCAAAGATGTAAAAGACCTGTATTCAGAAAACTACATAACACTGAGGAAAGAAATCAAGGAAGACACAAACAAATGGAAACATATACCGTGTTCATGGATTGGAAGAATTAATATCATCAAAATGTCCATACTACCCAAAGCAATTTACTCATTCAATGCAATACCTATTAAAGTACCAATAGCTTATTTCACAAACATAGAACAAACACTTCAAAAATTTATATGGAACCATAAACGACCCCAAATAGCTGCTGCAATTTTGAGAAAGAATAGTAAAGTAGGAGCAATCACATTACCTGACACTAAACTATACTACAAGGCCACTGTAATGAAAACAGCCTGGTACTGGCATAAAAACAGGCACATGGACCAATGGAACAGAACAGAGAGGCCAGAAATGAACCCAAGTCTCTATGGTCAATGAATATTCAAAAAAGGAGGCAGCAACATAAAATGGAGTAAAAATAGCCACTTCAACAAATGGTGTAGGGAGAACTGGACAGCTACATGCAAAAAAATGATACTCGAGCACCAACTGACACCTTATACAAAAATAAATTCAAGGTGGATAAAAGACTTAAATATAAACCATGACACCATTAAAGTCCTAGAAGAGAATGTAGGTAGGAAAATCTCAAATATTTCACGCAGAAACTTTTTTACTGACATGTCTCCTAGAGCAAGGGACATAAATGAAAGAATAAACAAATGGGACCTCATCAAAATAAAAAGCTTCTCCACAGCTAAAGAAAACAGTATCAAAATAAAAGGAGAACCAACTCTATGGGAAAACATATTTGCCAATGATACCTCAGACAAGGGTTTAATCTCCAAAATATATATAGAACTTACATGACTCCACTCTAACAAGACAGTCAACCCAATTAAAAAATGGGCAAAGGACTTGAACAGACACTTCTCCAAGGAGGACATACAGAAGATCCAAAGACACATGAAATGACGTTCAATATCGCTAGGTATCAGAAAGATGCAAATTAAAACCACAATGAGATACCACTTTACACCCATCAGAATGGCCATCATAAACAAAGCAACAAACAACAAGTGTTGGAGAGGTTGTGGAGAAAAGGGGACCCTAGTGCACTGTTGGTGGGACTGCAGACTGGTACAACCACTATGGAAAGCAGTATGGAACTTCCTCAGAAAACTGAAAATGGATCTGCCTTTAGACCCAGCAATTCCACTCCTGGGACTATATCCTAAGAATACTAAAACACCAATACAAAAGAACCTTTGCACGCCGATATTCATAGCAGCACAATTTACAATAGCTAGATGCTGGAAGCAACCTAGATGCCCATCAGTAAATGAATGGATCAAAAAACTATGGCACATTTACACAATGGAATTCTATGCAGCAGAAAGAAGGAAGGAGCTCCTACCCTTTGCAACAGCTTGGATGGAACTGGAAAGCATTATGCTAAGCGAATTGAGTCAGGCAGTCAAAGACAAATACCATATGATCTCACTTTTAACAGGAACCTAAACAACAAAACAAAGAAACAAGCAAAATATAACCAAAGACACTGAAATAGAGGACAGACTGACAGTGACCAGAGGGGAGAGAAGAGGGAATTTCAGGGGAGAATGGGTAGGGTTTACAGGAACAAATTTAAAGGACACATGGACCAAAACTAGGGGGAGAATGGTAATGGGAGGGAAGTGGGGAGGGTTGGGTGGGTGGGCTGGAATGGGAGTAAAAGGGAGAAAACTGTACTTGAACAATGATTAAAGTAAAAAAAATAGGAAAAAATATTGAAAAATAAGAAAAGTAAACAGAGGTGATGAAGAGGAAAAAAGGAGAAAAGTGAGAAAAATGTTTAACAATTTTTAAATAGTATTAGCAAATAATTTTCTCCAAAATAATAGTAATAAATAATCTATAGCATGTAAATTTATATTTGTAATTGCTTATGCTTATTTCATCTTAAGTGTTTTGGTCCACCTGTGTTCCATCCATAATTGGGAATAAAACAAAGCACCATGTAGGCAGTAGTTATGGAGCAGGTGGCAAAACAAGGCAATCTTAGCCCCTGCTGGACATCACCCAACATGCGCACTGGTTGAGACTATGAATAGCTTGATTTTGCCAATACCTATTTGGGAAGGCCTATTAACAGTGCACCCCCAATATTACCTTAAAGAAAAAACAAGTCTGAAGGCTTTGACTTGAAGGGTGAAAGATACAGAAGAAATATGGAAGGGGCCTTAGTTATGATGAATATTCAGCTTCAGGAATGCAAGGAGGTACAGGATAAGTAGAGGCACAAAGCACTTGGAGGAGCAGAAGTAAATGAAAATGTCTGCCCTAAAATTTACTCATGTTGAATAGGGTGATTATCATCCTCATAAAAGCCTTAGTAATTGAGAAAACCCTAGTTGGGTTTTCATTTATTAAAACAGCAAGAAAACAACTAGGGTTCTAATGCCCATCTCATCCCAAATTGTCACATTTGCCTCTGAAGGCAGGGAAAATCCAAGGTTGCCTTGAGCTGGGTAAAGATCATGAAGAGATTTTCCTAGAAAGAATTCTCTCTACCCACAACCTACATGAGCCCTGGATTATGGAACAGAAGCTTTCCCCTTTTCTTACTAATACCTGTATTAGTCACCTACTGTTTAAATAAAGCTATGTGAAAAATAACCCCAAACTCAGTGGCTTAAAACAATACTCATATTGCTGACTCACAGGTCTATGGATTGTGTGGCATTGTGCTGGACTGTGCTAGGATAGGCTGGCCTTGACTCCAGGCTGTGAGTTGGTTCATGTCTGTGCCATGTGTCTCCTCCTTATAGGAGCAGTGGTTACACAGGCCATGTTTTCTCATGGTGATGGCAGAAGCCCAAGAGGGACCAACAAAAACATTCAATACCTCTTAAGGCCTGTGCTCAGAACTAGAACACTGGAACTTCCATTTACACTTCCTAGGCCAAAATAATTTACATGAAAAAGTGCGACATCAATGGGGTTGTGAAATACACTTCACTCATAACAGATCATGATAAGGGTGTAGAGGGTCGAAACAACTGTAAAAAAATACAATATACCAAAACTGAGGGATTGATGCAGACTCCAGCCAGCGGTGTCCACAGTGTTGTGGATGCAATGAACAAAATCACATGGACCACAGAAGTCCTGTGGAGAAAAGGAACAGCATGGCCACTCTCTGAGTGACAGAGCACCCTGACCCTTGCCTGGACAGGCTTGTATTGCTTTCTGGGAGCATTACATCAAGGAAGGTCCTCATTCATCATCGTCAGGCAGTAAGGATCAAAGAACAGATTACATTCAAAGAACTATGAGGGCTTATTCTGAGTCAGGGTCAGTTAGCTAAAGGGCCATAAAACTTTGGGAAACAAACTCATTTCATGCTTGGACCTTTATCAGAAAATTGAGGACATTCTTAGCAATGGAGGTTTCATAGGATTTTATGTATTCTTTCTTAGGCCTGATCACCCCAGGGAACTGGTCATTCCTGCCCAGGGCTGCACTGCCCTCCAGCATGTTTCAGGCTTAAGTCAGGCAGGAGAAGTAAGGCAGCCAAGAGATCAGGAGACTTCTTGCAGAGAGAATGAGGACTCAGGCTATGTCAAAGCCGAGGAGCAATGGTCCATCACCCCCTTTGTCTATGGCTGCAAAGTCCTTCCCTGAAGGCCCCTTCATGACCATGCCTGTCATAGGTCATCCCTCCCTTGAGGAATGTTACCCATCATTGGCTAACCAGTCATCTGCCCGGGGATAAGCAGGGTGAAGTAAAAGGGGGCAGAGGTGGCACCCCTGCCAAGAAGATAAGCTTTGTCTCCTTAGTGGCTTATGGTCCCAAGGTCTCTTACTCAGCCTTAGCCATGGGGGATTACAGCTTATGAGACCAGGCAGGGTAGTTCCCAACAAGACATCTACTCTGAAAGGTCCAAATGTAAGCTTTCTGGTCACTTGTATGCAACCTTTGAAGACTGTAGTCCGAATGTCCATTGGCAGTTGAGTGGGTAAACAAAATTCAATATATAAACAATGGAATATTATTCATCCCTAAAAAGGAAGGAAATTCTGATACATGTCACAACATGAACGAAACTTTCAAACATTATGGTAAGTAAAAAAAGCCAGAAGCAAAAGGGCAAATATTACATGATTTTATTTATAAGAGGTTCTTAAAATAGGAAAATTCATAAAGACAGATTATAGAATGGTGGTCTCCCGGAGCTGGGGAGAGGGAAAAATGGGGAGTTGTTATTCAATGGGTACAGAAGTTCTGTTTTGTGTGGTGACAAAGTTCTTGAGATGAATAGTGGTGATGGTTGCACAACAGTGTAAATGTAGTCAATGCCACTGAATTGCAGATATAAACTTGTTAAAATGATAAATTTTATATTATATATCTTTTACCACAATAAAGGAAGAATGTGAATAAGAAGAGTTAACCTATTCAGCAGCAAACTATGGGCTCACGCATGGATTGATCTATTTTATCTCATAGCCATCTTAGGCTAGGATTTATTCTCCATTCCAAAAGAGTCCAGATGCTGACAGGGCCACTTGAAGGGGAGAAGCCCACATCTTTCCCTTCACAGTTGAATAAAAAAGGTCAGAGTTGGCAATGACCTTGAATTAAGATGTACTTTAGTACTACTGAGCCCATAACTACTTGTCTAGGACATTTGGTGCTGCCTTTGACAATAAAGTTACATTCCCTCAAGTGGTTTATGCTAATATACACCAGATTGGCCTACAAAAATCCAGTATGCTATTATTCTAAATGCACTATATAACAAGAGTCTTAAAATGAAATCTCACCTGAGGTGTAATAAGCTAAACAAAAAATGTACTTTATTAATTCTAAGAAGTATTTGTCAAGTCACCAAGAAATTGGCATTTTGCTTATGAAAGGAAGAGTGCCATTGATTTTTTCCTTTTTATTTTACTACTGAGGTTATTAGCAAGTATTCTGTATTATCTTTTTTATCTCAACCTCACTCTGTTACTGAAAAGCATCTTCAAGACAGGAACAGTGTCAGTGCTTGATATTCTTGGAATTGTTTCTGTAGGTACTTCTCTACTTAAAGGGCTGCTATTTAAGAGCTGCTAATCATAGTCTGACAGACTATGATTTAGGTAAGAAATTGTAACTATATTTAATGGTAACTCTCTATATCTCTCTGCCACAGATATAACAAAGTAAATGGAAGAAATTCTCATGGAAAAGGGAAATAAGAAAGGAAGGGGAAATTACCTGAATTTCCAGATGAGTTTTATACATCATTCAGCCATCATTTGAGAGGCTTCTGCTATAAGACAGCAGGGCAATCTTTTTATTATAATTTTCATAACAAAAACTGATTAAACATTAAGCTAATTCCTAAATACACTGTACTACAGGCCTGCAAATTGAATGAGTGCTTCATTATTCAGTTATACCAAACAATATGCCAACAGACAACTGAATAACGCTATAGGTAGTGGACATCATGAATGGATTTTAATGCTATCATATGAATGTCTGAAACAGATTTTATTTAGTATGCTATATAAATGAGTGCCTTTCTTCATTGGAGAGAGAGGTACTAGCATAACTTGGCGCACTGTTAAGTGCTCTCTGATTTTCTTCCCTTTCATCTCCATCCTGCTTCTCTACTCAGATTGGAGCATGAAACTTCAAGAGATACTGGGGTTCCCTCTTCATAATGATAATCAACAAATTCCAGATATTTCTATAGCTATAGTCAACACTACTGTTTAAATGTTAATGTTACAGAGCAAGATATAAATCGTATAGGATCATCATAATAATATTTATTGACTGCTTACTATGTCAGGTACTATTCTAAGTGTTTTAAAGCTATTAAGTCACTGAGTCTTCACAATACCCTTATGGAGGAAGGTACTACTCTTACCCCACTTACACAAACAAAGAAACCATGGTACAGAGAGGTTAACTAACTTGTCTAATGCCACAGAGCTACTAAGCAGTACATCTGAAATGCAACCCCAGTCTGGGTCTTTGCTCTAACCTATACACTATATTTCCTGCTTAAGGAGCACAATATTCTAGGATCCTTGCACTCTGTGTAGCCATGAAGCATGACTTCATCCAATCAACATTCTCAAAGCAGTAATTCTCATTACCATCAGATCACAACTCAGTACTTTAGAATATGTGTGGGTATACACAAAGATCTGTCTGTAAAAAGTCCAGCCATTGTTAATATAACTAGAATAGTTTGCACAGCATCAATGTAACCTGACAGCCAAGGAGAGTGGATTGAAATGCACATGTGTGAACAGTGACAACTTCACTGTACTAGTCAGTGGCGGTGGTAGATGCCGTTGAGTGAGCATGTGTACAGGGTGGCTCTCATATCCAAAATGGCCTAGCAAATAGAGCAATGAGTCTGCATCAAATTTTGCATGAAACTTGAACATTCTTCCACAGAAACTATTTAGATGATTCAGAAGACTGCAGCTATGAGCAACTGATGATTGGCAGCTTCATTATGACAATGTGCTTGCTCATATATCACCTCTCCTGCAGTCTTTTTTGGCAAAACATCAAATCACCCAGGTGACTCACCCCTTCTACAGCCCAGATTTAGTGCTCTGTGACTTCTGGCTTTTCCAAAACTAAAATCACCTTTGAAAGGGAAGAGATTTCAGACTGTTGATGAGATTCAGATTCATGAAAATATGATAGGGCAGCTGAAAGCAATTGGGAGAACTGTGTAAGGTACCAAGGTGCCTACTTTGAAGGAGACTAAGGCATCATTGTCCTATGTACAATGTTTCTTGTATCTTCTATCTTCTTCAGTAAATGTCTCTATTTTTCATAGTATGTGGATGGATACTTTCTGGACAGACTACCATGTATCTCTGTGTCTATCTCCCTAAATCAGACTCTTTACCGCCAATGAAATATAGGAGAAATCCATGACTACATCCATAACTTGACCATAACTTGGTTTGTGGTCACCTACCTTAAAAACATGACCATCTCCTGTGGATATTAACTGAAATCAGAGGCAATGGGGAGATATACTTTCTTTGCTTAATGTTTTCATGAAATTGCTAAAATTCACTTTTAATGAACACTTTCAGACCAAATATGAATATAGAAAATATCTTATTTGATTTCTTCCATTATGAATAACTCATGAGATTCACTGAAAATAGAGAAAGCTGAAATAATTTACTAAAGAACAATTATCTTCATAAAATAACATTTAACCATTAAACAGAATCTAAAACACAAATAAATTTCCAGTAGATTATGTTCCTATAATTCTTTTTTTAAACCTTAATTTTTTTAAAGATTTTATTTATTCATTTTAGAGAGGGAAGGGAGGGGGAGAGAGAGAGAGAGAGAGAGAGAGAGAGAGAGAGACATCAATGTGTGGTTGCTGGGGCTTATGGTCTGCAACCCAGGAATGTACCCTGGCTGGGAATCGAACCTGGGACACTTTGGTTCCCAGCCCGCGCTCAATCCACTGAGCTACGCCAGCCAGGGCTTTGTTCCCATAATTCTTAAAAACTGCAATAATAACTTTTGAATTCGAATTATTAAAATTCAAATTTTAATACATATGAAACTGTTTCAATGTTATCATTATGTTCTAAAGATTTATTATTTTATTTCAATATTTAAATATAATAAAAATATGTGTATATTTTAATAAAATTTAATGGAAATATCTTTTATAATTATACTATTAATATTAATTCATGTAACAATACCTAAAATTTATTTAGCATTTATATGCCAGTCATTGGACTACACTCATTTTGCACATACTTCACATACACTTTATATAAGTCTTTTGAAGGAGGTATTATTACCCCCATTTTATAGATGGAAAAACACAGTCTGAAAAGTTGAATTATTTTCTCAAAGGCCTTTGCAGTCAGATCATGGGAAGAGCTAGGATTCAAGTCCTGGTCTTTCTGACTCTAAAGACACAGATATTAAATTATGTTATACTGCCTCAGAAACCATAAGAGAAAGATGAGATGAATTCATCTTAAAATTGAAAATTTTACCTGCATACCTCCAAAAATGATTACCAAATAAAAAGAGAAAACTCTTTCTTCCTGTTTTCTCTTTTCAGACTCTTTTTTTCAAGTCTGAAAAAAAACCCTGAAACATACATGTCAAAGAATCAATGTCTTCAACATATAAAAAGATTCACACAAATCACACTTTTGGCTGAGATGGAGGCATAGGTGGATACACCGTACGTCCTCACACAACCAAGATTGGAACAACAACAATTTAGACACAGAATAACATCCAGAGCTGACAGAAAATTGATCTGAATGGAAGTCGGACAACCAAGAAGTTGAAATAGACACGTTCTTCCAGACCGGTAGGAGGGGTGGAGACAAGCAGCCAGGTGCAGGTCACAGTGCAGAAAGCAGAGAGAGTTGGGCACATAAGGCATCCAGGGCACACAAGACCGCAACGTGTGGACCCTGAGTGCGCAGGTGGCAGATGGCAGACCCCGGCCGAGGGGTGGCAACTGGCAGACCCAGTGAGGCGGTGATTGTAAAGCAAGGCAGTGCACTCAACCCAGGATCTAAGCGCTGGGAAATAGAGCCTCAGGACACTGATTGAGGCCACCTGTGGGAGTTGAGGTGCACGGAGAGACACCCAGCCTCACAGAAAAGGTCCTTGGAAGGTCCCACAGCATGCACAAGCCCAGCCACACAGGAATTGGCACCAGAGAGGCCCAGTTTGCTTGGAGGAAGAAGCAGAAGGGACTGAGGTCCCACGTTGAATGGAACAACTGCCATTGTTCCCTCTCAACCCCGCCCCCACATACAACGTCACAATGCAGTGACTAGGGTGCCCAGCCCTGGTTAACATCTAAGGCTCCGCCCCTCACTGTAATAGTCTTGACCAGACCAGAGAGAGAGACAGAGAGAGAGAGAGAGAGAGATGGCTCAAACAGAAGAACAAATCAAAGCCCCAGAACCCATCCTTTTAAGCGACCAAGAGATAGCCAGCCTATCAGATGCACAGTTCAAAAGTTCAAAACACTGGTGATCAGGAAGCTCACAGAATTGGTTGATTTTGGTCACAAATTAGATGAAAAAATGCAGGCTACAATAAGAGAAATGAAGGAAAATGCACAGGGAACCAATAGCGATGGGAAGGAAACTGGGACTCAAAACAATAGAGTGGACCAGAAGGAAGAAAGGAACAACCAAACAGGAAAGCATGGAGAAATAAGAATTCAAAACAATGAGGAGAAGCTTAGGAACCTCCAGGACATCTTTAAACATTCCAACATCTGAATTATAGGGGTACCAGAAGGAGAAGAGGAAAAGCAACAGATTGAAAACTTATTTGAACAAATAATGAAGGAGAACTTCCCCATTCTGGCAAAGGAAATAGACTTCCAGAAAGTCCAGGAAGCTCAGAGAGCCCCAAAGAAGTTGGACCCAAGAAGGAACACACCAAATCACATCATAATTACATTAGCCAAGGTAAAAATGAAGGAGAGAATCCTAGAAGCAGCAAGAGATAAGGAGACAGTAACCTACAAAGGAGTTCCCATCAGACCGTCAGCTGATTTCTCAAGAGACCTTACAGGCAAGAAGGGGCTGGAAAGAAGGATTCCAAGTCATGAAAGGCAGGGACCTACATCCAAGATTGCTCTATACAGCAAAGCTTTCATTTAGAATGGAAGGGCAGATAAAGTGCTTCTTAGATAAGGTCAAGTTAAAGGAGTTCAACATCACCAAGCCCTTATTTTATGATATGTTAAAGGGACTTATCTAAGAAAAGAAGATAAAAAAATGTATAGTAAAATGACAGCAAACTCACAATTTTTAACAACCACACCTAAAACAAAACCAAAAGAAACTAAGCAAACAACTAGAACAGGAACAGAACCACAGAAATGGAGATCACATGGAGGGTTAGCAACAGGGGAGTGGGGGGAGGAAAGAGGGGGAAAAGGTATGGAGAATAAGTAGCATAGATGGTAGGTAGAAAATACACAGGGGAGGGGTAAGAAAAGAACATTATGAGAAATGTAGAAGCTAAAGAACTTATAAGTATGACACATGGACATGAACTAAAGGGGGGAATGTGGGTGGGAGAGGGTGTACAGGGCGGAGGGGAGTGAAGGGGGAATGGGACAACTGTAATAGCATAATCAATAAAATATATTAAAAAATAAAAATAAATAAATCGTGAACTTCTTTTGATGCCAAAAAATAAAGTGAAATAAAAAGATTCACACAAATCAATAAGAAAAATAAACAAAAACACAAAAATTTAAATATACTCATGAAAAGCTTTTTTACTTAAAACAAAAAATATAAATTATACTGTTTATCACTTTTATAAGATTATGAAAAATTCAGGATTGATACCAAAATGTTGTTAAGGATGTAAAGAAATGGGCATGCTCTATACACATGATAGAATAATATATGGAACAAGTATAAACATAACAGAAACAAAATTTATCAAGATCTAATTTACAGTTTGGGCATCTCATTACAAAAGTATGCTTTATGTGAAAAAAGCAGATTATCTCTCACACACACAGTATGATCCTAATTTTGACAAAGAAAATGAAAGTATTTTTAAACATAGAAAAATGCTAGAAGGCTCTGTGTCAAAAAGCCAAGCGCAGTTGTTTATTTTGGAGTTAATAGGGTTACATATTATTTTATTTTAACTTTATTATATTTTTCAATATTAACTAACTTTATGATTACACATATGCACATATTTAAATCAATCAATATAGCTACTGAGCAAACATTCTTGATGGTAGCTACTCTTGGAACTGTCAGTTCGAACTGATTCCACATTCTTTCTTGCCCTGATATTTTGAGGTATCAATGTGACTAATCACAGGAATGAAAAATAATGGCTCTATTCCAATCATGGAAATCTCATTTTCCTTGCTAGTAATTAGTCTACGGGTAGTCATACGACCCAGTTCTGGCCAAACAGACATACAGAAAATTTGCTGATGGCTTCAGGTTAAGATTTTTCCATAACAAAAAGAGAGTGGCAGATACGACAAGCAGTATACTCGAGCAGTTTACTCACATTTCTACATTTGTTTTTCTGCTTGGGATGATGTTATATGTGGGTGACATATTTAGAGCTGTGGCTGACTTTTGGAAACCATAAGGAGAGATATCAATGATGCATTGAAAGGTAGAATGGAAAAGATAGAAAGAACCAGCCCAAGAGTTTAGTTATAATAGTGAGCCACTGGAACTGTCAACTTCTAAGTTCTGAATTATGTAGATTAAATGTATTTGTTGTTCAACAGTCTGTTGATGGGGCATTTTATTCTTTGCAACCAAATATGGCTTCTTTCAATAATTCATGTAAAATAAAGATATAGGAACACATAGGTTTTAACTACATAAGTACATAAAGATATATTTGTCCCATTACTTCCTGTTTTCTCAAGAGTCTTAGTCTCCCTTATGCCATTTTTATTGTACATAAAAATCTCATCAGTTTTTTTTTATCAGTTGTCTTAATCAGTTCTCTTGCAACTCTCCTTTAGTTGTACTTCCCACTTCATATTCTGTCCTCTTGAAAGCCAAGCTCTTTAAAAAGGTTTCTCCTACACATCTCCATTTTTCTCAACTCCTAGTCCTCAACAAATTCCAGCCTACCTTCTCTATTCATCACTTCACCAAAACAGTACTGGTTACTTACTTATGAACTATGACCTCGATGTTAATAAATCCAATCTAACTTCTTCAGTTCTCTTCATCACTCCCTCTTTATTAAAATGTTCTGTTATCTCAACTGCTGATTTCTGGTCAAGATGACAGCATAGCTAAACACAGGTCACCTCTTCATACAACCACATCAAAGTTACAACTAAATATAGAACAATCATCACTCAGAACAGTCAGAAATTGAGGTCAGTGGAAGTCTGGCAACTACAGCATCGAACAAAATACATCCATCCAGACTGGTAGGAGGGGTGCAGATGCAAAATGGGCTGGTCCCTCACCCATGTGTGGTAAATAAAAATTCAAGAGGGAGTGCTGGCTGGTGTAACTCAGTGGATTAGTGCTGGCCTATGAACCAAAGGGTTGCTAGTTCAATTTCCAGTCAGGGTGCATGCCTGGGTTGCACGCCAGGTCCCCAGTATGGCGTACACAAGAGGTAACCACACACCGATGTTTCTCTCCCTCTCTTTCTCCCTCCCTTACCCTCTCTCTAAAAATAAATAAATAACATCTTTAAAAAATTGAGGAGGGATATCTTATGAGCAAGGAGACCCAGCCCCACACAAGACCCCCCCAGTCCAGGGTTCCAGTGCTAGGAAGATAAGTCCCTATAACTTCTGGCTGCAAAAACCAGCAGGGATTGAGTCAGTGGAAGAAACTGCTGGATCCCCCAGAATTTCCCCTTAAAGAACGCACATACAGACTGATCTACTCAGACTTATTCCCTGTGAGCTCCAGCACTGAGGTAGCAGCTTGACAGGCACCAGTGACATACAGGAAGAAAACTGAAGTGTCTGTCATCAAAGCAATCATAGTCCATTGTCCTTTTTGAAACCCTCCCTCCAGAGCTAGCAAGTTGGTGTCATAAATGAGACTCCATGAACCTGGTTAACACTGTTTGACCTGCCTTGGAGATTCCCAGAGACTCTGACCCACCCAACTTAGGGACCCACCAAAGCTCCTTTTCCGTATGAACAGTTTGTTTCAGCCCATGCTTCAAAACTTCCTAAATACTCTCAAACAAGCAACAACTGGCCTCAGTGAGCCACAGGCCAGGCACTAGCAGCAGCAGCCAGCCCAGATTCACCACTTGGATTCACCTGGGAATTTCCAATCCCAGCATAAGTAGAAGAAATCTCAGAGTCCTCTATAACTCATGCAGGGTGGCCCCAGGCAGAACACAGGTGGGGGCTGAACTTGGTCTGCACCACCTGGGGAATCTCAGAGCCTGCACAATCAGTGGATAACTATAGACCACGTAGGAACACCACTACCCTATCTGTGCACAGCTGATCATCCACTGAGAGCAAAGGTTGGGAGTCCATGCTCACAGCCAATCCTTACAGCTGATGGCCTGGGTAAATCCCTCCCATTTATTTGGCAACATCAATCAAGTCTCAACTATAAGAGGAATATGTACTCAGCTACATGAATGGCACACAGTGAGTACCCATATAGGGTGATAGGGGAGGCTGTGCCACTATGCCCTACAGCACTACATTAGGCCACACTACCAAGACACAAGGTGAAAGCAGCTCCACCTAATACACAGAAACAAACACAGGGAAGCTGCCAAAATGAGGAGACAAAGAAACATAACTCAAATGAAAAAAACAGATCACAACTCCAGAAAAAAAGCTAAACAAAATGGAGATAAGCAATCTATCAGATGTGGAGTTCAAAACACTGGTTATAAGGGCACTCAAGGAACTTAGCAAGGGCCTCAACAGAATAAAAAAGATTCAGGCAGAAATGAAGGATACAGAAAATGAAATAAAGAACAAATTACAGGGAAACGACAGGGAAGTGGATGAAGCTGAGAATCAGACCAATGATTTGGAGCACAAGGAAGTAAAAAACAACCAATCAGAACAACAAAAAAGAAAAAAGAATTAAAAAAATGAGCCCTGGCTGGCATAGCTCAGTGGATTGAGCATGGGCTGGGAACCAAAGTGTCCCAGGTTCGATTCCCAGCCAGGGTACATTCCTGGGTTGCAGGCCATAACCCCCAGCAACCTCACATTAATCTCTCTCTCTGTCTCTCTCTCTCTGTCTCTCTCTCTCTCTCTCTCTCTCTCTCTCTCTCTCTCTCTCTCTCTGTCCCCCCTTCCTTCCCTAAAAATTAATAAATAAAATCTTTAAAAAAATGAAGATAGTATAAGCAGCCTCTGGGACAAATTCAAGAGGTCCAACATTCACATGATAGGGGTGCCAGAGGAAAAGGGAAAGAGCAAGAATTTAGAAATCTATTTGAAACAAATAATGAAAGAAAACTTCTCTAATTGGGCGAAGGAAATAGACATGCAAGTCCAGGAATCACAGAGAGTCCAAAATAAGAAGGATGCAAAGAGGCCCACTCCAAGACACATCATAATTAAAATGCCAAAGGTTAAAGATAAAGAAAGACTCTTAAAAGCAGCAAGAGAAAAGAAGTTATGTACATACAGGAGAGTCCCTATAACAGTGTCAGCTGATTTCTCAAAAGAAACTTTGCAGGCTAGATGGGATTGGCAAGAAATATTCAAAGTCATGAAAAGCAGGACTTACATCCAAGAGTGTTCTATGCAAGGAAGCTATTATTTAGAATTGAAGAGTAGATAAAGAGATTCCCAGAAAAGAAAAAAATTAAAGGAGTTCATCATCACCAGACCATTATTACATGAAACATTACAGAGACTGATTTAAGAAAAAGAAGAAGATGCCCTGGCTAGCACGGCTCAGTGGATTAACAGCTGGACTGAGAAGGAAAGGGTTGTTGGTTCAATTCCAAGTCAGAGCACATGCCTGGATTGCAGGCCAGGTCCCCAGTAGGGGGCACGTGAGAGGCAACCACACATTGATGTTTCCCTTCCTCTCTCCTTCCCTTCCCCTCTCTCTGAAAATAAATAAATAAAATCTTTTTAAAAGTTCTTGCTACATACCAGTGTGCTGAAGCACACCAGTAGAAAATCACTGATCTAGAGGTTGCTGAGATCCAAGAACACAGCCTGTCCTGTTTTGGAGGAGTTGGTTGCAGCAGGGCCTGAAGCTATCCAACATCTGAGTCACAGAGCCACAGATCCAACTCCCAAGGTCTGATTCCATGCTTACCAAGCAGCCTTCTCCTAATTATAATTTGGGTTCCTTTACCAAGTTTTGGCCAGATCACTCCAGTATTTGGCAGATATATTTCTTATTATAAATATTTGATATGTAAACTATCTCATCTTATGAATCTGTTTTAATTCATACCTTTATGTTGGGGTCAGCCATCATCCCAAGCCCCCTTGAGCTCTAGATGTTGACTGCCACATGGATTCTGTAAACTGACATGACAAGGGGCAGGACTTCTGGAATCTGACTACCATCCTGTCACTGATGGGGACTCCATGGCTTTGTGTTAGACTAGAACTTCTTTAAATTGATCAAGTTGCAGTTTTAAAAAGTAAGAGTATTTACTCACCAATCTCATTTCTATCTAGAAGAATGGGCACCCTTCCCTCTAAGATAAGCAAATATACTCACTTCCATTTTGCAGGTAGAGAAAATAAAACTTTCCAAGGACAAGCACAAGATGGCAGAGGAGTGAATGGAAGCTACAATAACCTCCCAGAACCAATCTGGAATTACAACTACATTGTGGAGAAATCACCCAGAACAAGCAACTGGACAATAGCAAGAGAGAAGACTTATGACTTTGGACAGACAGAAGAATCTGCTTCAGCAAAATCTGACTGGTAAGGAGTGCAGTGGAGACTCCAGAAGGCTGGCTAGGTACCCACAGGAAGCAATGTCAGAGGGATAATTAAGCAACCAGTTGGATCCCCCTGAGAAGTGTGGGGTCTAAACCCTAAAGTGGGAAACCCAGCCTAGAGCACCAGAGGACAAAAAGTACACAGATAACAACCAGCAGCAAAAAGCAGCAAGGTTGCTCTCTGCCAGAGATGGACAACTGGGGACACAAAGAGCCATTTAAAGGGCCAATGCACACATTTTCATTTCCAGCCACTTATCCTGAGCTTCTGACACAGGTGGGAGCAGACTGGGCTAGAGACACCTGAGGAGAAAATGGGGACAGAAGCTCTGGGGAGACAACTGAGAGAGTAGAACCAGGGATCCTGGTACTGAGTCATCCCCCCATATGACAGCAGCTGTCCTGCTCAGGCAGACCACTCCCCTCTGAGCAGCTGCAGCCTGAGGGGAAACAATAGCACCAACGCCAGAAGAGACTTTGTCCCGGCTCTGTGCTGTTTAAGCCTGACCGCTGATTGCAGAGTGACTATATTAACAACAGAAGAAGTCAGGCACAGAGGTAGATGCTTGGCAAAGGAGAGGGTAGAGTGGAATGGAGACACTTGAGGAGAGGTTGAGGGTGGAGACTTTGGGGAGAAAACAGAGAGTAGGCACTGGGATCCTAATGTTGAGTCATCTCCCATATGGCAGTAGCCATCCTGCTCAAGCAGACCACTCCCCTATGAGCAGCAGCAGCCTGAGGGGAAACAATAGCCCTGCCCCCAGGAGAGACTCTGTCCTGGCTCTGTGGTGTTTAAGACTGACTGCTGAGTGTAGAGTGACTAGATTAATAACAGAAGTCAGCCACAGACAGCAGATCCCTGGCAGTCTCTGAGAATGTTGCCTGAGGTCAGAAGGGGTCAACATCTGACATCACCAGAGGAAGACCCACAAAGAAAAAACAGTGGTAAATACTAGAGGCTACTGAGATAAAATCCACTGTGGTCATCTCCATGATTTGTGATATTTCCTTTCAAGCATAGCTTTTTAACATTCATTTCTTGTTCAGCAAGTTCAGGCATATTAAGTCACTAGAATTCATACTATAGTTCATTTCTCTCCTTTCTTATAATAGTCTTAATCTCTTTACACCCTTATTAATATTGGTTCATTTTCTGCTGACAGTGGAATTGCAGAAGGGGGATTATTTTTGTGGATGTGGGTTTGTTTCCTGGGTTTCTTGGTTTTGTTCTGGAAGCACCTGCACAACAGCATATAAGATGTGGTAGGTGGAGGGACCTTCAGTCAACCAGCTGGATGGAAAGACCCAGGAAAGAATGACCCAACAACAATCAAAACCCAGTTACATCCAGAGAGCCAACATAAACAGTATAAAGGGCATCCTAAGAACATCGAATTCAGAAGCTCAAGTGGACTGTGCCACTGAATCTCATAGGTCTCCTACTATAGAGATTCACATCACAAACTCAGGAAGTCAAAACAGATAAATTTAAGAAGCAGAAGCAAACAAGTAGAGTCTCCCAAATAACAGGAAGATAAAGAAACAACCCCAAATGAATGGAAAGGAGGAATCCTCAGAAAGAATGATAAATGAAATAGAGGTAAGTCAACTATCAGTTATGGAGGTCAAAAACAATGGTTATAAGGAAGCTTGATGAGTTCAGTGTGAATTACTAAAAACTACAGGGAAACTATGAAGAATTTACTGCAATGTATATCAGCATGAAAAAGGATATAGAAACTATCCACAAGAGCCATGAAGAAATGAAGAATATAATTTCTGAATTGAAGAACACAGTAGAAGTAATCAAACACAGTCTAGATGAAGCAGGTAATTGAATCATCAAGCTGGAGGACAAGGTAGAAAAAACTCCCAGAAAGAGCAAGAAAAGGAACTCAAAAACAATGAAGAGGGGTTAGGGAACTACAGGACAACATGAAAAGTAATAATATCTGTATAATGGGGATATCAGAAGGAGAAGGAGAGAAGCAAGGTATACAAAACCTGTTTGAAAAAGTAATGAGAAAAACCCCATTTGAAAAACTAATGATAGAAAACTACCCTAACTTGATGAAAGAAAAAAAGTCACACAAATCCAGGAAGCACAGAGAGTTCAAATCAACATCTACATGAACTGGAAGAACAATAAAAAACAAATCCCAGAGTGAGCAGAAGGAAGGAAATAAGCAAGATCACAGCAGAATTAAACGACATAGAGACTACAAGAACAATTCAAAGGATCAATAAAACCAGGAGCTGGATCTTTGAAAAGATAAAAAACAATTGACAAGCCCTTAAGCAGACTTATCAAGAAAAAAAAAGAGAGGACCCAAATAAACAAAATCAGAAATGAAACAGGAGACATTACAACTGATACCACAGAAATACAAAAGATTGTAAGAAATTACTACGAAGAACTGTATGCCAAGAAATTTGAAAACCTAATTGAAGTAGACAAATTTCTAGAAAAAATATAACCTTCCAAAATTGAATGAAGAAGCATGAAGCCTGAACAGATCAATAACAGCTAGTGAAATCAAAAATCTCATGGAACACAAAAGCTCTAGGCCAGATGGTTTCACAGAAGAATTTCACAGAACTTTTAAGGAAGCATTAACCCCTATCCTTCATACACTATTCAAAAAAAAAAAATACAAGAAGATGGAAGTCTCCCAAACTCCTTTTATGAAGCCAGCATCATCCTAATCCTAAAAGCAGACAAAGACACAACAAAGAAAGAAAACCACAGGCCAGTATCACTGATGAATATAGATGCTAAAATCCTCAAAAAAATACTGACAAGCCTCATCCAGCAATACATTAAAAAGGTCATACACCATGACCAAGTAGGATTCATCCCAGAGATGCAAGGATGGTACAATATTCAAAAATCAATAAACATAATACATAAGTAAAACAAAAGACAAAAATCACATGATCATATCAATTGATGCTGAAAAAGCATTTGGTAAGGTATGGCTCCCATGTATGATAAAAACACTCAGCAAAGTGAGAGTAGAGAGAGCATACCTCAACATAATAAAGACCATATACTAGAAATCTACAGCCAACATCATACTCAATGGGAAAAAACTAAAAGCTTTCCCACTAAGATCAAGAACAAGACAAGGATGTCCACTGTCACCACTCCTATTCAACATGGTATTGGAAGTACTAGCCACAGCAATCAGACAAGGAAAAGAAGTAAAAGGTATCCAAATACAAAAGGAGGAAGCAAAACTGTCATTGTTTTCAGATGACATGATAGTCTACACAGAAAACCCTATATACTCCACCAAAAAACTACTGAACCTAGTAAGTGAATTTGGCAAACAGTTGAATACAAAGTCCATATTCAGAAATTGAAGGCACTTTTGTACATCAACAATGAAATATCAGAAATAGAAATCAGGAAAAAATCCCATTTGCTATAGCAAAAAGAAAAATAAAGTAACTAGGAATAAATTTAACCAAGCAGGGAAAAGATCTGTACTCAGAAAACTACACAATGCTGAAGAAAGAAATTAAGGAAGACAGAAATAAATGGAAGCATATACCATGATCATAGACTGGAAGAATTAAGATCACCAAAATGAACATACTACCCAAAGCATTTTACATATCCAACACAATTCCTATTAAAATATCAATGACATATTTCACAGATATAGAACAAACATTTCAAAAATTTGTTTGGAACCATAAACAACCCTGAATAGTCACAGCAATTTTGAGAAAGAAGAACAAAGTAGGAGCAATAACAACACCTGACATCAAACTATACTACAAGGCCTCTAATCACAACAGTCTGGTACTGGCATAAAATCAGGCACATAGACCAATGGAACAGGACAGAGAGCCCAGAAATAAACCCAAGTCTCTATGGTCAATTGACATTCAGCAAAGGGGTCATAAGCATAAAGTGTAGTAAAGTAGCCTCTTCAATAAATGATGTTGGGAGATCTGGACAGCTACATGCAAAAAAAAAAAAATGAACCTCTATCACCAACTTATACCATACACAAAAATAAACTCAAGATGGCTAAAAGACTTAAATATAAGTCATGACACCATAAAAATCCTAGAGGAGAACACAGGTAAGAAAATTGCAGATATTTCACACAGCCATATTTTCACCAACATGCCCCCTAGAGTAAGGGACATAAAAGAAAGAATAAACAAATGGGACTTCATCAAAATAAAGAGCTTATTTACAGCTAAAGAAAGCATCACCAAAATGAAAAGGGAATCAACCATTTGGGAAAATATATTTGTCAATGATACCTTGGACAAAGGTTTGATCTCCAAAATATATAAACAACTCACATGACCTCATGCCAGGAAGACAAACAGCCCAATTAAAAAATGGGAAAAGGTCCTGAACAGACACTTCTCCAAAGAGGACATACAGTGGTCCCAAAGACATATGAAAGAATGCTCAGCATCACTTCATATGAGGGATGCAAAACCACAATGAGATAGCACAGCCCACCAGTAAGAATGGCCATCATAAACAAATCAACAAACAAGTGCTGTTGATGTTGTGGAGAAAAGGGAACCCTAGTACACTATTGGTGGAAATGCAGACTGGTGCAGCCACTGTGGAAAACAGTATGGAATTTTCTCAGAAAACTAAGAATGGAACTGCCTTTTGACCCAGCAATTGCACTGCTGGGGTTACACCCTAAGAATCCTGAAACACCAAATCAAAAGAACCTATGCACCCCAAGATTTATAACAGCACAATTTACAATATCCAAGCATTGGAAGTAACCTAAGTGCCCATCAGTAAATTCGTCAGTCAAAAAACTATGGTGCATTTACACAATGGAATACTATGCAGCAGAAAGAAAGAAGGAATTCCTACCCTTTGAGAGCATGAATGGAACTGGAGTGTATTATGCTAAGTGAAATAAGCCAGGCAGTGAAAGACAAATACTATATGATCTCATCTATAAGTGGAACCTAATCAACAAAGCAAGGAAGCAAAATATAACCAGAGACATCAAAATAAAGAACAAACTGACAGTAACCAGATGGGAGGGGTTAAAGGAGGGAAAAGAGGAAGTTTCATGAAAGAACATGTATAAAGGACACATGGACAAATCCAAAGGTGTGTAGAATCGAGGGTGGGAGGTAGGGATGTGTGGGGAAGGGGAGAGTGGAGGGGGTAAAATGGAGAGAACTCTACTTGAACAACAATAAAAGATAATAATTGTTAAATAAATAAATGAGCAAGGAAAATAAATAAGAAATGTTTCCAGTGCTAATCAATTAAAGCATGGCTGCTTATAAGTTCTTTTTTAATTTTTTTAATTGTTGTTCAAGTACAGCTTTATGCCTTTTCCCCCAATCCCACCCGCACCCCCCAGTGCTTATCAGTTCTTGAAGTCAGGGCTTATATATCTATTTCACATTTATTTTTTCTGAAGTAGCTGAGAAAGAGTCTTGGTTAAGCTCTGGTTAAATGTAAATAGTTGAGAGTCTAAATCCAAGTTAGTCTTTTGGGTCTAATTTAAATGGGCTAATATTATTAATTTTCTTTTAAAAAAGAATGTTTTAGCCATTTTTGTGACCATGAGAAATACAAATAACACTTTTGGTTGTGTGTTATGTGGCACATTAAGTTACTGATCCCAATTCTTCATCCCTTTGTAATAAACATTAATCTTGCCATGTCCACATGGTAAGAAGTGTGATCTTCACTGCCCCTTGTTTTGGCCTGGTTCACCTGACTTGTTTTGGCCAATGGGATGTTAGTAGATGTAATGAAAGCAAAGGTTCAACATGTACTTTCATTATGGTTTGGTTAACTTTCTTGTTCTCTCTAGCAATCCACCATGAGAACAGCATCAGCCAGTTAACTGCTTTATCTTTCAGCTTGGTACCAGAATCAATACATATAAAGTGAACCTAAGCTTAATACAAACCCTAAAGCAGAACTACTACTTCTAGTTCATGGACCTACAATCTAAAGCACAGCTGCCCTAGCTGACCTGCAGAACTGTGATCATAATAACAATTGATTATTGTGTAATATCTACTTTTAGGCTGCCCTATTATGTAGCATTATTGTGGCAGGTCCTGGCTGGTGCATCATCATAAACATCCTAACTATTGCAGACATTAGTTAAACAATCATATAATTAAATATAATTCTTTCTCACCAGATTACATGGTCCAGAGGGCAGCAATTGTGTATTTTTTGCTCTCCATGGTATGCCAGCACCTAGTACAATGGATTGCATAATAAATATGTATTGAATGAATACTGTTAATGAGGAAGAAAGGCTGAAATAATATACACAAAAAAATTTAAATCAGGTGATAGAATAAGTAGTGGTTTTATCTTTATTCTTTTTTGTATTTTAATAATACTTTTCTGTATTGTAATAATGCTTTGTGTAATACTCATGAATTGCTTTTTATAATCAGGAATAAGAGCAAAAAAAGCTATTTCCATTAAAAAGAGAATATATAACTACTTGGAAAGAAATACTGTCATGAGTCAGAAATAAGCCATTTGTATGAGTTAAGGCTACATGCAGTTCTAGGTTCAGGTGGCTGTAAATTCACAAAAGAACATGAATATTTAGGTTTCAGGATGAAATATTTAGGTTGTAGGTAAGTAATCACTTAGTTAGCACCAAGTTTTAAGACGTGATTAAGGCACTCAGTGCTTTGATTTGCTTTGCTTTGCTTTGCTTTGCTTTGCTTTGCTTTGCTTTGCTTCCTAGGATCAGAGAGGAATGTCTGAAGTAGGCACAGAAATTTAGGAAGACTGACAAATGGAAATGCTAGTCAGGTACTTGCTGATGAGCTCTTTCCCTCACACTCATTTTACAAATTTACAGTAAGATTCCTGAGGGCAACACTATAACCACATCTCACCTTCCATGTACTTCTACCTCAAGTTTCTCTGCTCACCCCATGCTCAAAGGTGGAGACTTTGTTCTCTTCTCATGTTCCTTCAGGTCTCTCCTGCTTTCATTTGGTTCCTTCGATGACTGGATCTCATGTTTCAAGGATGCTGCATTCAAAAGCAAGGAACTTGATTGCAGATAGACACATGGATCATTCTTAAAAATATAGCACTGGAAGGAAAATAAAATTAAGGAAAAATTCAATGTATTATAAAAGATAGTTTATACGAATTTAAAATCTATACATTCACATGTACCTCTTAGATTATTTACACATATAAAGACACATGACAAACATTTGAGAGAGTGCCTAATGGGAGAGAAGAATGAGTGTGGTCATAGAGAGAGGACAGTCAAAGGAAGGAAGGAAGAAAAAATAGAGAGCGCACATTTGTTAAGAACAGAAAACAGACTTTACTCCAAGTGTTTTAAATGTAAATGAAGGGGTGTTAATAAAGGGACTATTTACACTGGTGTAAGGAGGGCAAATTAAAAAAAAACAAAGGAAGGAAATGTGCATTGGGTTTCTGTTGTTGCTGTAACAAATTACCACAAATTTAGTGGCTTAAAACAACATAAATTTATTATCTTACAGTTTTTTAGGTAGATCAGGAGGCTAGCATAGATATGAATGGGCTAAAATCAAGCTGTTAACAAGGTTGCATTTCTTCTGGAGGCATCAAGAGAGAATTTGTGTTCTTCCTTTTTTAGCTTCTAGAAGCTTTCCACATTCTCTGGCTCATGGCTCTCTTTCTCCATCTTTAAAGGCAGCAACATCTAAACTCACTCTGAATTTCTTTTTTTCATATTTTTTATTGTTGTTCAAGTACAGTTGTCTCCATTTTCCCCACACTACTTCCCACAACCTCAGCCATTTCATTGTCAATCTCTTTTTTACTTCAGCTTCTTTTAAAGACCCATGTTATTAGATTGGGCTCACCCAGATAATCTAGCATAGCTTCCACATTTCAAGGTTCACAATCTTAATCACGTCTGTAAAATTGCTTACCATGGAAGGTAACATACAGGTTCCAGGGATTAAGGTGTAGAAACATTTGTGGGACCATTATTCTGTCTACCCCAGAAGGAAATAGCAGGAAGCTATTAGCATTCTTAGGGCTGAAGGGCCGTGGTGGGGAGGGAATAGTATTAAAGGAACCCCAAAGGAGCTGGAATCTAGGAACTGTCTGAAAGGTGCTTCAATGAGGAAGGTGACAATTATTGCTAGACACTGCTCAAAGTACCAAGTAAATGGGGGAAAATACCCTCACCTCTTTTACTTCATTCTCATACTCTTGCAAGTGCCTCTAATTGGGCAAAGCTAACTAAAAAAATGAAGAGCAAAAGAGCTTGGGTAATAGAATCTATAGTAGTTGACTTCCCAAAGCAGACAGGGAAGGATGATATCTGATATTAGCAGGTGTAGGGGCTGGGGAAAGAGTTCAGGGAAGCAAATTAGGAATAACCAGAACATATGCCCTGAACTGGGAAGAGTGATACTTTCAATTGTTTGCACTTGGTATCAAAAAAGACAAATAAATGCTCTTCTAGCAACATTAGCTGCTATTTCAAAGCAGAATCAAAAGTGCAAGAGGGAGCAATGTGGAGGAAATGTTTCTTGTTTTTGTTTCTTAAAATGAGCAAGGAAATATTTGGAACAAGAAAAAACAGTATTCAGGTTACAGCATATGTGTCTCCTCGTTCCTTACCTTGTCTCACAGTGGAGCCAGGTAGAAATCACCAAAGCAAAAGATGGTAGGGAGAAGTGCAGGAAAGAGAATGAAGACATAGGAAGAATAGAGGCTGATTAACATCTGTGTGGGGTGCTTTTTTAAAACAAATCTTTTCCAAAGTTGTACAAGTAGCAGAACTTGTTCTTCACAATGTCAGTGTGTACTTTTCACTTGAAGTCTTCGTGAATGTTACATATTTATAAAGTTCTGAGAGTCTGTGTGGCTAGAACAGGATCTTTTGCTCTATGAACTGCTAATTTAACGATGAGCTGGATTCCATTGTGAATCCCTCTCAGAGGTATTGCTTATAAGGCCATTGCTCCTGTCCTCTGATTTTGTTATTTTTAGAGGACACTTGGTCCCATTTGCTATCCACTTTATTTATATCCAGACTGTAAATACCTCCTAAGCTACGTGTAGTTCCTGTCTGATTTTGAAGCTCTGAAAAACCCAATCATAGTTGGCTAAGAAGTAAATTTTGACAGACAATGTGAAAAGGAAGAAAAAGCTCTTCCTGTTGCATACACACCATTGATCTAAGACCATCCTCAAAGCCGCTTTACCTTCATTCAGGGGCTCTAAGTGTTTGGAACCATTCCCATGTACAGAGCAGTGACTCTGAAGGGCACCCAACTTGCAACAGCTGGTACTGAGACTTTTATACATACAGCCAGTCCAGAAAGCTCAAAATCAAGTAAAGGACGTAGAAAAGACCAGGTAGGGAAGCCACACTGCATGCTGAAATCTGAAATAAAACAGAGCAAAGAGCCAGAAGATCTTACTTCCAGCTCAGCCTTAAACAACCTGAACAAGTCTTATACCTAGTAAGTGGCTTATTGGTTTATATCAGAGTGTCTAGCATTTAGTCCATAGAGTAGATTGCATTTATTTATTTACTATGTATCAGGCACAGTAAAAATCCTATTTAATCCTTCTCAATAAACATGAAGTCACTTCTACTGGTATCTCCACTTTAAAGATGAAGGCAAATTGGGAGTTTAAATGACTGTGGCACAAATTATCATAGCTAAGTGATGGAGGCAGGATCCTCACACTATGGAGCCTGAGCATTTAACCATCACACAGAAAATGCAATCCATTTGACCCTGGAAAAGATTCTTCTTGGGCTTTTAGTGGAAAAAAATAACCAACAAAGAAAGAAAGTCTAGTGCTTAGTTTGCTCACAAAAACAGCAAGTGACTAACAGTACACAAATAGGAAATTCTTAGAGTTTAACCTACTATAAAAAAACTGAATTCACTTGCTACATAAATGGCCCTGGTAATGAAGGCATTATTCAAATGCTATTTTTATTTTTAATACCTTTATTGGGGTATAATTTTAAAAACATAAAATTCACTTATTTTTCAAGTACAATTCAATAGCTTTTAGTAAATTTACAGTTATGAAGCCATCACTATTATCTAATTCTGGAACATTTCATTATCCCCAAAAGAAACCCCATACTAATTAACAATCATTCCTCACTCCCCAGCTCACCCCACACCCATCCTGTGGCAACCACTAATCTGTCTCTATGCATTTACCTCTTCTGAACATTTCATATAAATGGAAGCATACAATATGTGGTCTTTCACAACTGGCTTTTTCCACTTGGCATAACATTTTTGAAGTTCAGTCATGTTGGAAAATGTATTGATATTTCATTCATTTTTTGTCCTATAGTATCCTATTGTATGGACAAACCACATTTTGCTTATCCATTCAGCAGCTGATAGACATTTGGGTTGCTTCTCTGATGACTAATGATATTAGGCAGTTTTCAACGTATTCATTGGCTATCTGTAAAATTTTCTTGGAGAAATGTGTATTCAAATCAATTTTTCATTTGGCTATTGTTATAATTAATTACTATTTTTATTATTTATTATGGAGTTGCAAGAGTACTTCATATATTCTATATTAGAATCCTTTACTAGTTATGTGATTTGGAAATATTCTCCCAGTCTATCACTTCTTTCATTTTCTTAATAGTGTCTTCTGAGTTTTTGAGAAAGTCTAACCTAAGGTCATAAGGATTTATTTGTTTTCTTTTAAGAATTTTGTAGTTTTAGCTCTCACATTTAAGTCTATAATCCATTCTAATTAATTTATGTGTATTATATAAGAGCCTGAATTCATTCTTTTGCATGTGGCTTCTAGTCGTCCCTAAACCACCCTTTGATCAATATATCTATACTTATATCAGTACCACACTGTCTTGCTTACTGTACCTTTATACTAAGTTTTGAAATCATGAAATATAAGTTGTTCATCTTTGCTCTTTCTCAAGACATGTTTGGTTATTTTGGTCCCTTGCATTTTTGTATAAATTTTAGGATCAGCTTGTCGATTTCTGCAAAAAATGAACAGAAAATAAAAACAGCAAGCAAGCTAAAATTTTTATAGAAATTGCATTAAATTCATAGGTCAATTTGGAAAGAATTGCCATCTTAATAACATTGAGTCTTCCAATTCATAAACATGCAATTTCTTTTCATTTACTAAGATCCTTTTTACTTCTTTCAGTGATGGAGTTTTCACTGTAGAAATCTTGGTCTTTTGTTAAATCTGTTTCTAAGTATTTTTTGCTATTGTGAATGAGATTTTTCTCTTAATTTTATTTCTCAGATATTTTATTACTAGTAAATAGAAGTTATATATATGTATATATATAATATATATATTTTCCTATGACCTTACTGAAGTTGTTTTTGTGGATAACTTAACATTTTCTACATACTGATTCATGCAAGTCTGCTAATGACAGCTTTACTTCTGCCTTTTTAACCTGGATGACTTTTATTTCCTTTTCTTGACTTATTGCACTAAGACTTCAAGCATGAAGTTGAATAGGAAGAGTAAGAGAAGACATACTTTCCTTAAAATGGAAAGGAATACTTCTCTTGTTCCCAATTTTTAGAAGAAAGCATTCAGTCTTGCACCATTAAGTATGATGTTAGCTGTAAGGTGTTTATACATCCTCTTTATCTAGCTGAGGAAGTTTTCTTCTATTTCCATTTTGTTGAAATTTTTATCATGAATGGATGTTGGATTTTGTCAAATTCAACTGCACTTATTTAAATAATCGTGTGGTTATAACTCTTTTCTTTTGAATAAAAACAGAAGGTAATTATTTCTTTCTTCTACTACAACATTTGTAAGGAGAATTTTATCCTATTAAATTTTCAAATAAGTTCCATTGCATAAGAAATGAACAAACTTGTCAAGAACTGTTAATTTATTCATGTGAGTATCCTCATTGAAAATCTAGAAAGATAAGTCAAAATATGCCACTCATAACATCTCTTCAGCAAATGTATATAATCCAGCCATCCAAATTTATTCCACAGATTAAGTATTTTTCTATACAAAAAGTTCTACAGGGATGAGGGAAAGCATATTTGGCTGTTTAGTCAAGTGCAAGTTTTCACATTCAAACAGATTGAGCAAATTGGCATTAAGACTACATTTACTACTCTGGATGATGTGGCTTAGTGGATTGAGCACCAGCCTGTGAACCAGGGGATCGCTGGTTCGATTCCCAGTCAGGCTGGGTCCCCAGTGTGAGGCGCGTGAAAGGCAGCCACACATTAATGTTTCTCTCCTTCTCTTTTTCCTTCACTTTCCCTCTTTCTAAAAATAAATAAATAAAATCTTTTTAAAAGACTGCAATTGTTTTGCATAGATTACATTGAATTTGGTATAGTTTACCAGATTTTAAAAATTATACACCTATTATGTAGAAATAAAATTGCAATTTCAAAAGAGTCACACTTTTATGCATTAAATTATACCTTTAATTTTCATAGCTTTCTTTGAAAGAAACCTCACAATGTATCTGAATTATTAAGCACCTGTTTTATAAGTGTGGCTCAGTTTCAAGAGGAACTGTTTAAGCTGAACATGAACTATGCCCCCCTAATAAGATACATAATCCCTGGAATTTGAAGATGCACTAGGTCTGTCTGGAAAATGTCCAGCCATTGCTAATATAACAAGAACGGTTTACACAACATTGATGTAACCTGGCAGCCAAGGAGATTAGACAAGAATGCACATGTGGAACAAGGATGACTTCGGTGTACTAGTTAGTCGGGAAGATAGATGCTGTTGAGTGAGCATGTGTACTGTGTGGCCATTGCATTCAAAATGACTGAGTGAACAGAGCAATGAACCTGCATCAGATTTGGTGTTAAGTTTGAACATTCCTCTGCCAAAACTATTTGGACAATTCAGAAGGCCATAGCTATGGGCAATTGCTGATAGGCAGCTTCATCATGACAATGTGCCCACTTATACATCCTGTCTCCAGTAGAGTTTTTTGGTGAAACATCAAATCACCCAGGCGACTCAGCATCCCTATAACCCAGATTTAACATCCTATGATTTCTGACTTTTCCCAAAATTAAAATCACCTTTGGAAGGAAAGAGAGTTCAGACCATTGATGAGATTCAGGAAAATATGACAAAGTAGCTGACGGTGATGCCAATGAATCAGGGGTGTCAAACTCATTTTCACCAGAGGTCACATCAGCCTCACGGTTGCCTTCAAAGCACCAAATGTAATTTCAAGTCCTTAACAGTTAAGGAGTAGTTACATTTATACAGTCCTAAAATTATTTTGACCCTTTGAAGGCAACCACGAGGCTGATGTGGCCCCTGGTGAAAATGAGTGTGCAATGAGTGACCCCTGCAACAAAGGACTTTGCAGAATGTTTTGAATAGTGGAAGAGACACTGGGAGAATAGTGTGAGTTCCCAAGGTGCCTACTTTGAAGGGGACTGAGGCATCATTTTCTTATGTACAATGATTCTTGTATCTTGTGCCTTCTTCAATAAATGTTTCTATTTTCCATTATTACATGGCTGGATATTTTATAGACAGACCTTTTATATACTGAATAAAGAGTGCAGTGAGATCAGGAGGAAGGTGGTATATAGGAGGGAAAGTAGAAAAGTCAACACATTAAGGGTGTATTTGAGCAATAAACTGGAAAGTCAGAAAATTAAAAATAGAGCGAGGTATTCAATGAGTAAACATGGAGTTGCTGTGGTTTTCTGATAATTGTGTCCTTGTGACTATGGAATTGGGTGGTTGAGGGAGACTGGGAGAGAAAGCCATTGAATATGAAGAGGTCAAAGAACAGAGCAGCCAGGGTGTTGAAGGGTTCTTTATAGAACATTTAATTTACCCCCATAATAATGGGTATGAAAACTGTGACATAGGGGCTAATACATTTTAATAAATGAATACACAGAAGGTTAACAGATAATTCCAAGGTAAAAATGAGAGACTAATACACCCTAAAAAATATGGGGAGTGGACAATGATCTAGAAGTGACAAATGAATCAGAAACTACTTTAATTAAACATTTTTTAAGAAGTATAGATCTGGGGGTGGGGGGAAGATGGTGGCTTTACTCTAGGCAGCGTGATTCTCGGCTTCTGTGAAAAGGAGGGAAACTCGCGGATCGGTGGAGGAACAGAGCAAGGGGCCTAGGTACCGAAACATTTTTGAAAACAGGACATCAAAAATTATTGCGATCATTGAAAAACCAGACAGTAAGGAGACTGCTTCAGGACAAAAGGGACCCAGGGATCAGCGCAGGGATCTGGTGGGTTGCAGTCCCCAGGCCCAGTGCTCCCGGGTCTGCCTCAGGGCTCCTGGGAGAGGGGAGTTGCTGCTCCCTCCCTGGAATACAGGGGTTGAGCAACACCAGGGGAGACCTTGTTGCTTGAAGGCACAGAGAGGCCAGTTGGGCTGGGAAAAAAATCACCCAGGGACTATGAACACCCACCCATAACCTTGGGAGAAGTGAGTGCCTCCAGCCAGCATGACCAGGGGCGGCCTGGAAGTGTGCCCACACCCCTAGCCTGGTGAGAGTGTGGATCTGTGGAAAACCCAGACATTGTAGCCCCGATCCAGGAAACGGCGTGGGCATCCTCAGGTTTCTGGAGCCTGCGGTGCTGAACTGTGGAAGCTTGCACCCCATCGGGAATCCTGACTCTTGCGCTGTGAACCCAGAAAGGACGCGACAGTGCATTCCTAGAGCCCGAAACTCAAAACTTTGGTGGATGGGCACGCCCTTTTATGATCCCCAGAGATGGCACAGTGAATCCCAAAACATCACAGGTGCTTCCTGAGATCATAGAGCTCGCTGTGACGCAATTTGGCAGAAGGGCAAGTCTCCTTGCAATTTCAGGAGCTTGCATACTGAAACTGAAAAGTCGCAGGAACCCTGCAGGGACTCCGGAGCCCGGCAGAACATGGCAGTGAGCTCTGGAGAGCGAGCAGGCTCAGGAGCACCCAGGGTCCTGTAGGGGAAAGTCAGATTGGCCCTGGGGATAGTACCTGAGAGACTTACTGAGATTTGGCTGGGAAGAGTGATAAGCATTTCAAACATTCCTCAGCCAGATGAAGCCAGCAAGATCAGAAAAATTGGTCTGGCCAGTTAGAAACCAACAAGAGGTTGTTTTGTTTTGTTTTGTTTTGTTTTGTTTTGTTTTGTTTTGTTTTTGTGGCTGTTGTTGGTTGATTGATTTCATCTTGCATTTTAAGTGACTTTTTATTTTTCAATTCTTATTATTTTTATACCTCTCAATTCCTTATGTTTCTCTTCCATTCATCCTAGTATTATTCCTTCCACTCCATATTTATCTCTCCTGCACTCCATCTTCTGCTTTTTTTTTCCTTTTTTTTTTTTTTTGATCTTGCAAGTTACTGTAAATTTGTATTATCTTTTTCTCACTTTTCTGACATTTTTTATTATAATACTATTTTGGTATTCTTTTTCTTTCTGTATAATCTTCTTTGCTTGGCTTGACTGTCATTTTATAGGTTCTCCCTGGTATCTCAGTCACAGTGAGTTAATAATTTGCTATCCTTCATATGTGTTCCATTAATACACCTCTCAAGGTTCTATACTCCTTATTCTTGTTATCTAGATCTCATCAATTCTATCACAAGACTGCTGCTTTACTATTACTGTTAATAAGACCTAGTTCATACAATTGTAAATACTACTCAACACCCCTACCTGATCTCAGCCCACTTTGCAATTTCCTGAACTATACTATTGTGGGGGTTGTCTCTATTCTTTTACACACTACTCCTATTTACTAACCTTTATTCCAATCCTACCTTAGAATCTGACCTCCCACAGCCTCACAGCTTGCTAGATGCAACTAACAATCCTTTTGTCCCCAATAAGAGTCTTACCTTCTTTCCATTCTTTCTAAAACATGGATAGTGGGTGGAGGATCACAGTTAACACTATAAGGAGCCAAAGGATAACTCACCTCTTCTCTACTGGCTTCTAATGTAAATATCACAGTGTACTGTCTTGCTGTCTTAAACCATTTTACCTTCTCCTCGAACTGATCACAGAAAATAGTAGGGGGAAGTTGTGAACACCAGGATACATGAAGGAGACTGCAACACTGAATCTCACAAGTATTCTACCACAGAAGTTCACACCATAATTAGAGGGAACCAGAACAGATCAATTTAAGAAACAGAAACTAACAAGAAGAAACCCACGAACAATGAGAAAACAAAGAAACAATCCCAAATTGAAGAAAAGGAGGAAGCCTCAGGAAAAATGCTAAATGAAATAGAGGCAACTCAACTATCAGACACTGAGTTCAAAACAATGATTATCAGGAAGTTCAATGAACTCACAATGAGCTATCAGAAACTAGAGGGAAGGTACAACAATCTCACTGCAAACTATATAAACATGAAAAGGAAATAGAAATTCTCAACAAGGGCTGAGAGGAAATGAAGAATGCCATTTCTGAACTGAGGAAAACAGTAGAAGGAATGAAAAGCAAGATTGGTGAAACAGAAGATCGGATTAGTGAGCTAGAGGACAAAGTAGAAAACAACAACCAGAAAGAGCAAGAAAAAGAAAAGAGGCTCAGAAAGAATTAAGAGGGATTAAGAGAAATACAAGACAATATGAAACATAATAATATCTGTATAATAGGGATACCAGAAGGAGAAGAAGAAGAGCAAGGGATTGAAAACTTAGTTGAAAAAGTAATGAAGGGAAGCTTCCCTAATTTGATGAAAGAAAAAGTCACACAAATCCAGGAAACACAGAGAGTCCCAATCCAGAGAAACCCAAAGAGGCTCACCTCAAGTCACATCATAATTAAAATGGCAAAATTTCAAGACAAAGAGAGAATCTTAAAGGCAGCAAGAGAAAAACAGGAAGTAACATACAAACGAGCCCCAATAAGGCTAACACCTGACTTCTCAATGGAAACATTTCAAGCCAGAAAGAATGGTAAGAAATATTCCAAGTAATGAGAGCCAGAGGTCTGCAACCAAGGCTACTATATCCAGCAAGGCTCTCAATCAGGATAGAAGGCCAAATAAGCTTCCCAGACAAAAGAAGTCTAAAAGAATACACCTTCACCAAACAAACTCTGCAAGATATTCCAAAGGGACTGCTTTAAGGAAGGAAAGGAAAAGAGAGAGAGAGAGGAACACTCATACATAAAAGACAATGAATAAGCACCTATCAATAATAACTTTAAATGTAAATTGATTAAATGCTCCAATCAAAAGACATAGAATAGCTGAATGGATAAGAAAAAATGATGCACATATATGCTGCCTACAAGAGACCCACCTCAGTATAAAAGACCTGCACAGGCTGAAAGTGGAGGACAGGAAACAAAACTTCCAAGCAAATGGAAAAGACAAAAAGCTGGGGTAGGAATACTCATAGCAGACAAAATAGACTTCCAAAACAGGGCCATAAAGAGAGACCCAGAAGGTCACTTCATAATACTCAAGGGAAGAATCACCAAGAAGACATAAATATTGTAAATATATATGCACCCCACATAGGAGCACCCAAATACATAAAGAAAATCTTAGAGGACTTCAAAAAAGAGATTGACAGCAACACAACTATAGTGGGGAATTTTAACACCCCACTATCAAAAATGCACATACTTTCCAAACAAAATATCAACAAAGATATTGTGGCATTGAACAACACCCTTGATGAAATGGATTTTACTGATATATACAGAGCCCTCCATCCCAAAGAAGCTAAATACACATTCTTTTCAAATGTACATGGAATATTTTTAAAGACAGACCACATGATAGGACACAAAACAAGCCTCAACAATTTCAAAAAAATTGAAATCATACCAAGCATTTTCTCAGATCACAAGGGACTGAAGCTAGAAACCAACCCCAAGGAAGAAAACCCAAAACACTCAAAATGATGGAGATTGAATAGCATGCTATTAAACAATGAATGGGTCAAGAATGACATTAGGGAAGAAATCAAAAGGTTTCTCAAAACAAATGAAAATGAACTCACAACAACCCAAAACTTATGGGACACAGCAAAGGCAGTCCTGAGAGGGTAGTTCATAGCTGTACAGGCCTACCTAAAACAGATAGAAACATTTCAAACAAACAACCTAACCCTATGCCTACAACTACTCGACAACAACAACAAAGACAGCCCAGAGCAAGCAGAAGGAACAAATAACCAAGATCAGAGCAGAATTAAATGACATAGAGACTAAAAGCACAATTCTAAGGATCAATGAAACCAAGAGCTGGTTGTTTGAAAAGATAAACAAAATCGACAAGCCTTTAAGCAGACTCATCAAGAAAAAAAGAGAGAAGACCAAAATAAACACATTCAGAAATGAAAGAGGAGAGATTACAACATATACCACAGAAATACAAAGGATTGTAAGAAATTACTACAAAGACCTATATGCCAAGAAATTTGAAAACCTAGGTGAATTGGACAAATTTCTAGAAACATATAATCTTCCAAAACTCAATGAAAAAGAAGCAGAAAGCTTGAACAGACCAATAACAACAAAAGAAATTGAAGCGGAAATCAAAAAAACTCCTGACACACAAAAGCCCTGGACCAGATGGTTTCACAGGATAATTCTACAGAGCATTTAAGGAAGAGCTAACCCCTATCCTTCACAGACTATTCCAAAAAATCCAAAAAAGATGGAAGACTCCCAAACTCTTTTTATGAGGCCAACATCATCCTTATTCCAAAATCAGATAAAGACACAACAAAGAAAGAAAACTTCAGGCCAATATCACTGATGAGCATAGATGCTAAAATCCTCAACAAAATACTGCCAAACCGCATCCAACAGTACATTAAAAAGATCATACACCATGACCAAGTGGGATTCATCCCAGGGATGCAAGGATGGTTCAACATTCGCAAATCAGTAAATGCAATACATCACATAAACAAAAGCAAAGACAAAAAGCACATGATCATATCAATACATGCAGAAAAAGCATTTGATAAGGTACAGCACCCATTTATGATAAAAACACTCAGCAAAGTCGGAATAGAGGGAGCATTCCTCCACATAATAAAGGCCATATATGAGAGACCTACAGCCAACATTCTCAATGGGCAAAAATTAAAATCTTTTCCACTAAGATCAGGAACAAGACAAGGTAGTCCACTTTTACCACTTCTATTCAATGTAGTACTGGAAGTTTTAGCCACAGCAATCAGAGAGGAAAAAGAAATAAAAGGCATCCAAATCAAAAAGGAGGAAACAAAACTGTCACTGTTTGCAGATGACATGATAGTGTACATAGAAAATCCTATAGACTCCACAAAAAAACTGCTTGACCTAATAAATGAATTTGGCAAAATAGCGGGATACAAAGTCAATATCCAAAAATCAAAGGCATTTCTGTACACCAAGAGTGAAACAGCTGAAGCAGAGATCAAGGAAAAAATCCCATTTGAAATAGCAAAAAGAAAAATAAAATACCTAGGAATAAACCTAACCAAAGATGTACAAGACCTGTATTCAGAAAACTACACAACACTGAAGAAAGAAATCAAGGAAGACACAAACAAATGGAAACATATACCATGTTCATGGATTGGAAGAATTAATATCATCAAAATGTCCATACTACCCAAAGCAATTTACACATTCAATGAAATTCCTATTAAAGTACCAATGGCATATTTCACAGACATAGAACAAACACTTCAAAAAATTATATGGAATTATAAATGACCCCAAATAGCTGCTGCTATTTTGAGAAAGAAGAGTAAAGTAGGAGGGATCACAATACCCAACACTAAACTATACTACAAGGCCACTGTAATCAAAACAGCCTGGTACTGGCATGAAAACAGGCACATAGACCAGTGGAACAGAACAGAGAGCCCAGAAATAAGCCCAAGTCTCTATGGTCAATTAATATTTGACAAAGGAGGCAGCAACATAAAATGGAATGAAAATAGCCTCTTCAACAAATGGTGTCGGGAGAACTGGACAGCCACACGCAATAAAATGAAACTCGAGCACCAACTGACACCATACACAAAAATAAATTCAAGGTTGATAAAAGACTTAAATATAAGCAGTGACACCATTAAAGTCCTAGAGGAGAACGTAGGTAGGAAAATCCCTGATATTTTACACAGAAACTTTTTTACTGACTTGTCCCCTAGAGCAAGGGACATAAAGGAAAGAATAAACAAATGGGACGTCATCAAATTTAAAAGCTTCTGCACAGCTAAAGAAAACAGTATCAAAATAAAAAGAGAACCAACTGTATGGGAAAACATATTTGCCAATGATACCTCAGACAAGGGTTTAATCTCCAAAATATATAAAGAACTTACATGACTACACTCTAAGGAGAGAAGGAATCCAATTAAAAAATGGGCAAATGACTTGAACAGACACTTCTCCAAGGAGGACATACAGAAAATCCAAAAACACATAACGATGTTCAATATCTCTAGGTATCAGAGAGATGCAAATTAAAACCACAATGAGATACCACTCCACACCAGTCAGAATGGCCATCATAAACAAAGCAACAAACAACAAGTGTTGGAGAGGTTGTGGAGAAAAGGGGACCCTAGTGCACTGCTGGTGGGACTGCAGACTGGTTCAACCACTATGGAAAGCAGTATGGAATTTCCTCAGAAAACTAAAAATAAGTCTGCCTTTCCACCCAGCCATTCCACTGCTGGGACTATATCCTAAGAATACTAAAACACCAATCCAAAAGAACCTATGCATCCCAATGTTCATAGCAGCACATTTTACAATAGCTAGATGCTGGAAGCAACCTAGATGCCCATCAGTAAATGAATGGATCAGAAAACTATGGTACATTTACACAATGGAATTCTATGCAGCAGAAAGAAAGAAGGAGCTCCTACCCTTTGCAACAGCTTGGATGGAGCTGGAAAGCATTATGCTATGTGAAACAAGCCAGGCAGTGAAAGACAAATACCATATGATCTCACCTTTAACAGGAACCTAAACAGCAAAACAAAGAAACAAGCTAAATATAACCAAAGACACTGAAATAGAGGACAGGCTGACAGTGACCAGAGGGGAGAGAAGAGGGAATTTCAGGGGACAATGGGAAGGGATCACGGGAACAAATTTAAAGGACACATGGACATAAACTAGGGGGAGGGTGGTGATGGGAGGGAAGTGGGGAGGGTTGGGTGGGTGGGCTGGATTGGAAGTAAAAGGAAGAAAACTGTACTTGAACAATGATTAAAATAAAATTTTTTAAAAAGTGTATATCCCATTCAATCTGAAAAATGTCAAGATTCACATCAACTTTCTCAAAAATCGATTAATGACCAGCACTCGACCTACAAATGTATGAATTTGTATGAATAAAGTTGATTATACTTACTTTGGACTAATTTAATATTTATATATAAATCAACATTTTTATATAGCTAACAAACTATGTTTCATTGATGTTATTTAATTTAGAAAAACTCATGTAGCTGTACCCATACAGAATTCTAATCACATGGGTACTGCATTCCTTGCCTGAACTAGCTGCCTTTACTCATCTCCTTTCTCACTCTAGAAGAGATGAGATTATAAGGAATGTCCTTGATTTTTTAAAATTTATAAGTAAGTAAATCTTAAATATCTACATTTTAAGTATTAATAACACATTACTTGCCTCTAACCTTACAATTAAATACAATGCACCAATTTGTAAAGATTCTTAGTGCTATCTCTCTGACTGCTCAGGCTACTCTTTGTGAAATTTTTTTTCCCATTTGTTGTTTCTATTGCCCCATATGAAGATGGAGTTGGATGAAGGTCAAAAGTAGTAATTAGTTAAACTTCTACAAGGTTTTCTCTGTTCTCAAGCGCTGGCCTATACATGCCTATGGTTAATCATTTAGAATTATTATTTCCTTTACCTACAATAAGCCAGAGGCTTAATTTCAAATTTGTCCTTGGACATGACTTCTTTCAAGAAACTCAGATTTTTACCTGACTTTGGTGTGGCTTTCGAATGTGCCATTTAATACTCTGTGATTTAATTTTATTTTCATGAAAAAATGATTAATTGGCTTTAAAGTGAGAAATCTGAGGGTAGAACAGCTTCCTGAAGTTGTTATTTTCTGGGTGCCTTCCCATTTCCTTTGATTATCTCAACCCCTCTCCACCTCAATAAGCTCCCTATTAAACACTTCCATTAAATCCCTCTGAGAGTGCCACTTATTCCCTGCTGAGATCCTCAGTTTGCCCTTACCAAAAAAATTCTAATTGTGTTCAGTGTTCTTCAAACTCTGCTTACCCAGACGGGTGTTAGGGAACCAGTAATGACAGGTAAAAATGTGCTCCACAGAGCTCTATTTCTAGAGTCCACCTTGGCCAGATAATATCCTGATTTTCACTTAAACCTCATAAGGAACTAAGCAAGCATGTGTGCCCATTGTCTGGTCTTCCTCATGCAGTTGCAATGCCAGTGTACATGGGTGATGTTTGCTCATTGTTATATACACAGTGGGCAAAGGAGCAAGATGGCACTGGGTGGGCAGAAATTGTAGCCAGATGACAGATGACGGTGATGTAGTTTGCTAAAGACAACTTTTGTAACCACACATACAGGTTGTATTTTAGGGTGATATATTTAGAAGCGTGAGGAGGTTAGTTCTGTGACCTGGCCAAGTCCCTCTTCAAAGAGACAGAATATTTCATTACCATGAACCAGAGCAAGTCTCCTGCCAGAAAAGGAGGAAACTCAAAATTTATGCTCACCAAATATCCCTCCTCAGCCCCTTCTTGGTATGCTGTGCTGGGGATATATACTTTGCACTGATCACAGGAAACCATGACTTTTACAAAACATGTCAAATGGTTCATTTTCACAGAGCCATTGACTCAGTCTTTCATGAGATATTTTGAGCTCTTTGGGAAGCTGTTAAAGGTTATTAGAAAAAATAGGCAGTATGGTCAAACATATCTAAAAAACACTGTGTTGAACAAAATGAATCAGTTTTCTGTAGAAATGCTCAGAAGGTTTGATATGCTACTGTGCATTACAAATTTGGTATGTCATGTTTCCCAGCCTGCACAAAACAGGGAACCTTTTTGTCAGAGTGCACCCATGACATGTTGGTCAACATTCTCCTGTGATTGGAAACATTGTAGGTGTGTGGGTGTGGTGGGGAGGTGTTATTGAAAAGAGTAGGATAGTAAGCAGGTATTCAGTGGAAGGAGTTCAGTCTCTATCAATCCTCTGGCTGTTGTTGAACCAGAAACAGGAGTCGCTGTGAAAGCTGACTGAATTGTACAGCTTATTGAATTTACTCTGAGCACTTCATTTCAAATTCGGCAACATCCCTGATTGTCAGAGGTTTTTAATCTGGTACAAAAGGTTACAGAGAAATGCTGCTGCCCAAATCTGGCAGCCCATGGAAGGCTTTTTAATTAACTTTAAAAGGTCTTCATGAGTCCTGCTCATGGCAGGATATATAAAACACCCACACCCATCACTGGAGAGAGAGAAGCAACTGGAGTTATTCCAAACCCATTTCACTGACATTTTTAGAAAGAGTGAATTTCTTGTTTTTAAATTCAAAGTTTGCAAATGATTTGATTTTAATTATAAAATAAAATCTTACCAATAGGTCAGTGAAGAGTTTATTCCAATTTTGTTGTCCTTTCAGAATTAAATTTATACTGAGACATTTATTCTCTTCCATGTATAGGTAACACAAGCAAGAGAAGATCTTCATGGGATACTATAAATGATGACAGTGGAACAGAATGACCTTAAAACTTAATAAATCTTCAGTGAAGATGAAACAGCAGAAAGTCATCCTAAGCAAAGCCTGGTGACTCTCTGGCAATGCAATGTGGACCTGACATGGTGACACCAGGCTTAAAAATTTGCACAATGACCCGAGTTGGGTCCTAGTTTTTCCCTGTTGCTATGAATGGGCAGACTATTATAGTTGTTTCAAGGACATTTTCTGCACCTTATCCCTGTAACTCCAGAATGCCAGTGAAGGGATTCAATAAACTGTGTTGTTAAAGATGGAAGTATAGGGTTGGCTATTAAATATAAAAGAGTTCACTCTGCAAAGCCATCTAATTTTACATTTCCAACAGCTAGCCTGTGGGAGTAAAATTGGTTGAAAACTATTAACTCATCTATGGACTAGTTAAATAAACTACATACCTCACACATACTTGGGCTACTATTTTGTTTTCAAATTATATGCAGATGCTGTTGTGATGAGTAAAATTAAAAGCCTAAGTAAATAAATTAAGTAATGTTTTTGAATGATCATATGTGCTATATATTTTCTCAATCAGTGGATCCTAAAAAACAGCCACCACCAGCAGTTTCTCTAAATATTTGGATGTTTAAAAATAAACTTTCTTATACCTGAAAAACTCAGAATTGCAGGTCTAATCTCACCCTGATTTTTAGTCAAATCTGCTCTGAAACCTCCACACACAGGCTTTCTTAAACACCCCCTCAAATGGGAAATTCTCCGTAGCCAAGGTGGAGTGTGTTATTCAGTGTTGAATTGCTCATCATTTATTGTATTGAATAAACACCTATAACTCAGTAGTTGTAAACTACACATTAATTAATTTTCACAGGTTTCCTATAAACCTGTCGACAGAGTACCACAGTCCAAGGGAGTATCTGGAAATGTAAGGAGAGAATAACCCTGCCCACTATATTGAAACAGGAGTCTGCCTTCCAAATATTTCCCAGTGCTGAATACAAAAGTATCCCCTATGCTTAATTCACTGAATAAATCATCATTTCTGACAAACTGGTTATGAAAGAGTGTGCTGAGGCCTGCTACTTCCAAGTAGAGGTAGTTTTTGTTTAACATTTATTGCTGACACGAAAAAATCCAAAGCTGCACATCAGCAGGCTCCTTTCGTAATTACCTGAAGCTCTCCTGTAGTTATTACCAGTCCAACTCTCCAGCCCCAACTGCTATTTGCCTTGATGGAGAGAACAGCCTGATTTATTAGCTGCAGTGGAATTATCCACCCTGAGATCTGTACTAATTTTCTTACATAACAAAAAGGAAAGGGTTGCAATTGAGACACTACATTATAACTTTTCCAAAGAGGTATTCATGATAAGAAAATGGCCAAGCCTGAAGTTAGATGACAGTGAATTAAAGAAACACACAATTAAACCCACAAAAGTGACTTGGCATGGTGAACACACAATGCAATATACAGATAATGTATTATAGAATTGTACACATGAAACCTATATAATTTTATTAACCAATGTCATCTCAATAAATTCTAAATAAATAAATAAATAAATAAAGCCACAAAGGCAAGGAAATGTTGGTGCAAGGCTGGCAGACCAGCCACAATCACTATGTATAATTTCTTCTATTGGTCTCAGAGCTTGCATTATTTAACATGAATTCAGAAGGCTCCATGACCTTTTTTTAATTATATTTTATTGACTATGGTAATACAGTTGTCCCAGTTTTACCCTCTTTGTTCCCTTCTACCTAGCACCCCCTACTTCCTCAGGCCATCCCCATACCACTGTTCATGTCCATGGGTCATGCTATAAGTTCTTTGGCTACTCCATTCCCTATACTGTACTTTACATCCCCATGACTATTCTGTAACTACCTATTTGTACATCTTAATCCCTTCGCCTCTTCACCCATTCCCCCACACACCACTCCCATTTGACAACAATAAAAACACTTTCCATATCCATGATTCTGTCTCTGTTCTTGTTTGCTTAGTTTGTTTTTAGATTCAACTGTTGATACATATGTTTTATTGCCATTTTATTGTTCACAGTTTTGATCCTTTTTTTAAGTGTCTTTAAATTTCATATAATACTGGTTTGGTGATGATGAACTCCTTAGTGTTTTCTTATCTGGGAAGCTATTTATTTGAGCTTCGTCTCTAAATGATAGCTTCCTTGGGTAAAACAATCTTGGCTCTGGGTCCCTGCTTTTCATGACTTTGTATGTCTTGCCAATCCCATGTAGCCTGCAAAGTTTCTTTTGAGGAATCATTTGACAGTCTTATGGGAACTACCTTGCAAGTAACTAACTGCTTTTCTTTTGCTACTTTTAAGATTCTCTCTTGATCGTTAACCTTTGTTACTTTAATTATGATGTATCTTGGAGTGGGCCTGTTTGCATCCATCTTGTATGGAACTCTCTGTGTTTCCTGGACTTGCGTGTCTATTTCCTTCACCAAATTAGGGAAGTTTTTTTATTATTTTTTCAAATAGATTTCCAATTTCTTGCTCTTTCTCTTTTCCTTCAGGCCTCCCTATGATGTGAATGTTGTAATGCTTAAAGTTGTCCCACAGGCTGCTTGCACTATCCTCATTTTTTTGGATTCTTTTTTCTTCTTGTTGTTCTGATTGATTATTTATTGCTTCCTTGTGTTCCAAATCATTGATTTGATTCTCAGCTTTATCCACCCTACTGGTGTTTCCCTGTAAATTGTTATATATTCATTTAGTGTTTCCTTCATTTCTGCCTGGATCTTTTTTATGCTGTTCACTTCCTCACTAAGTTCCTTGAGCATCCTTATAACCAGTGTTTTGAACTCTGCATCTGATAGATTGCTTATCTCCATTTTGTTTAGCTCTTTTTCTTGAGTTTTGATCTGTTCCTTCATTTGGGCTATGTTTCTTTGTCTCCTCATTTTGGCAGCTCCCTATGTTTGTTTCTATGTGTTAGGTGGGACTCCTTGTTTTGGTAGTGTGGTCTAATGAAGTAGATATCTTGGAAGGTCCAGTGGCCCAGCCTCCCCTATCACCCAAGCTAGGTACTCTAGTCTACATTTTGTGTGGGTTGAGTGTACTCTCCTTTTGTAGTTGAGCATGATTGCTCTTGGCAGACCAGTGGAAAGGATTTATCCACGCTAGCCAGCTGCAAAGAGTAGCTTTGATAGCCTATCACCAACCTCTACCCTCCGCAAAGGATCAGCTATGCAGGGACAGTGTGGCAATGTTCTGACGTGGTCTGTAGCTGTCTAGGGGTTCATAGGATCTGGGATTTCCCGGGTGGTGCAGGCCAAAGTCAGTCCCTACTTGTGTTTTGCCCAGGGCCACCCTGCTTAAGCTATAAAGCAGTCTGAGATGGATGCTACTTGTGCTGGGCTTAGAGGTTCCCAGGCGAAGCCAAGCTGTGAATTTAGGCTGGCTGCTACTAGTGCCAGGCCTAGGGACACTTAGCAAGAAGTACAGTGTGTAGGGACTTGCTGAGGGGAAGTGTTGCTTCTTTGAGAGAATTTAGGAGGTTTTGAAGCATGAGCCAATACCAGCCATTCACATGGAAAAGCCACTGTTAACAGATTGAGTAGGCCAGTAAGTTGGGTGGGGCAGTCTTAGGGGATCACCATGGCAGAACCAACCGTGTGAGCCAGGTTGACAGAGTCTCAGATATGGCATGCACTTTGTGGTTCTGTGGCTTCTGGGGGAGGGTTCAGAATAAGAACAATGGCCTCTGCCCACCTTTCTGTCTGGGAGAAAGCTGTCCTCCAGCTCTCACCTTAATCCTAGAAACTTCAGTTCCTCTCCATATGTCACTGGTGCCTTGCAAGCTGCTACCCTGGTGCTGGAGCTCAGAGAGAGTAAGTCTGAGTAGGCCTGTGTGTGGGTTCTTTAAGAGGAATTGTTTGGGTCTCCAGAAGTTTCTTCTACCCACTCAATCCCTACTAGGTTTTACAACCAGAATTTATGGGGACATAACTTCCTGGTACTGGAATCCTGTATTGGAAGGCCCGGTGTAGGGCTGGGATCCCTTTTTCCTGAGATATCCCTCACAGATTTTTATCCACTGCACATGGGTGTAGGACCAGCCCATTCTACATCTGTGCCCCTCCTGCCAGTCTGGATGGATGTGGTTTCTTTAATTCTGTAGTTGTTGGACTTCCATTCAACTTAAGATGGTTCTTTGTGATTGTTGTTCTATAGTTTAGCTGTAATTTTGATGTGCTGTGCAAGAAGGTAATCCATGTTTAACTATACCACCATGTTGACAGGAAGTCTCTATGACATTTTGTGAAACCGAGGGTTTGTAAGCAAAAGAATTGTGTCCCATCTTCCACTCAGGGTTCCTTGCCTCCTTAAAACTGCAGCCCAGCTTAGTTATATTTCTATAATATAAGTGCATTTTATAAATATATACCACACAGACATATAGGTATAGGTATAGATAAACTTATAAATATATTATAAATAAAATGGACCCCATAATAGCTACCACCATCATTTTAAACTTAGATGGAAATGCTTCCACTTTCAAAATTTGCTAAGGTTTTGCTATTCAATTGCAAAGAGGTGCAAATAAATATCTCTAATCACACAGCATTCTCTCTCTACATAGGTTTAGAACAGAAATTGAATGCTAGAGGCACACTCCCACCTCAGGACATCTGTTTAATTCTTCCAGCCTTCCCCTTGGAATTTTCATTCCCCTAATTACCTGCTCTGTTCACTCCCTCATGTCCTCTAAAACTTGATTCCAATATTACTTCAGCTAAACCTTTCCAGGTAAACTATTTAAAATTGCAGCCCCCTCCCCTACCACCTCTTCTGCTTTGTTTTTCTCCATAGCACTTACCACCTTCTAATATACTATTTAATTTATTTAGTTTTTAACAGTGTCTTTCTCACACACCCCAGCATCTCTTTCTCTCACAGACACATACATACCACACATGCATGTGCACACACATGCATACTAGAATTCAAGCTCCATGAAGACAAGAAATTTTGTCTGTTCCACTCCCTGCTATATCCCTAACATCTATAAGAGTATTTGGCACATTACAGATGATCAGTCAGTTCCTGTGGTGTTGGAAAAAAAAGAAGTAGGCAATAGCAGTCTATAGAAGTACAAGACTAAAAGTTATCTTCTAGATGATTTTAAAATTTGTCTTCATATTATACCTACTCAACACCAGGACTAATAAAGGAATGCTTGTTTTCATTTCTTTTCTAAACCTGGTATACCTGAAGTAAACTTTATGAATTAGATCTATTGTTTGATTGCTGAAATCACAGGTACAAGTGAATGATCTGGAATGAAGCACATATTTGTTAGACTTTAGCTCACATCAGAATCCCTGGTTGTTAAAGCACAGATTGCTAATCCTCACCCCTAGAGTTTCAAATTCAGCAGGTCTGGGATGTTGCCCCAGAATTTTCATTTCTAACAAGCTTCCAGGTGATGTTGATGCTGCTGGTGTGGGGAACCACATTTTGATGTTTCAGAGTAAATACAGATCAGCTACTGATGCTTTCCTGATTGGTTTTCTCCTGTGTATTTTCTTTTTGCAGAAACCAATATTATTTTCTTTCCTTCCAATACCTGAAAGTAAGTAAATATTAATACAGTCTGGGTGTCTTAGGATTTCACATCAGTACTTATTTTTTTACATGCCTAGCTTGACACAGAAGAAAAAGAGGACCAATAAAATGATCGCTCAGCCAGCTAAGCAGGCAAGTACTCAAAAAAGACCTTTTAATTGTTCTTTTGACTTTTTTGCATCCTTTCTTTACACTGTCAGTTTTGACACACACACACGCACACACACGTGTGAAAGGATATAGGTCACCCTGAAAATCCACCCCCAACCATAATATAGGAGCTCCTCTGACTCGTCAAATTAAAAGGCTGGTGCTCTTCCCCTTAGTGGCAGATACTTTGGATTCTCCACACCACAAATCCTCAGCCACCTCTGATTTTGGCTGAACTGTGAAAGTGTTTTGCAGGCTGCCAAGCACCCCATCCCAAATACCTGCAGGGCCTCTTTGATTTTCTACTATAGTAAGGTATACTCAGAAACCCTGAGAAATAACTCAATCTGTGCACAGGACAACCAGATGGCTATGGAGATTAGTGTCCCTAGAGACAACCATTAACTGACTTGGAACAGCAGTGTATGAATAAATGCCCCAGCATCCCCTTTTTTGTTGAGACAAATCTGAGCCATATTCTACGAGTTCCTCATATATCCCAAGGGATCGATCCCCAGGTACCCACAGCAGTCACCAGCTCTATAATGCACCTCATACTGGCTTTTTTTCCTTTCCTATTTCACCCTACTGCTCCCTCACCCTTGATACTTAGGGTCACCTCCCTAATAAACTACCTGTACCAAAGTCTTCCTGAGGCTCTGGTTTCTGGGAACCCAATCAAATATACTGTCTTATATTGGGTTTCCTGGAAGTTAACTCTGAAATGGAGAGTTGCATATAGAATGTTCAGCAGGGAAAAACCTCAGGAGACAAACTCATAAAGGGTGAGGAAGGTGAAACATACTGACAAGGTAATTGCAACTGAAACCACAGCCAATCCTAATGGGGTTCTTGGGAGCTGGGATGGCCTCTCAGATCTGTACCAAATTTAGGTAGGGGATTCAGCCAGTCATTGACCCCAGGCAAAACCTGAAAGAGAGGCCAACTTTGGGTGAGGAAATTCCCTGAGGCTCTCTGAGGGTTTCCAGAGAGGGGCTCACGTGTGAGCCTTCAGCGGTCCATGTCCCCAGCAGATGGAGGAGTGTGTTAGCCATGAAAAGGGATCTGGTCTGAGCACTAGGGATCCCCTGAATTGTTGCCTTATCACCCATTCTTGACAATTTCCACCAGCCTTGCAAGTTCAATCATTTCCATATGTCTCCTGTAGCCAGTCTTGACTTGGAGAGGGAACTTCCCTGCATACTCAGTGTTTTAAAAAAATAAGTCACATTTGGCACACTGAGTAAATATATTAAAGAAATTTAAAATCACAAGTGTAAAAACTGGCTACAAGGTGTTAAACTTAAGTGTTCATATATAATTAAATTCTATCAACAATATGATGCTATATTCAAAACATCCTTTCTCAGAAGGTGTTTCTTCTAAGTTGTATGGTGTTTCAGGTTGTGGATTTTTTTGTCACACATCCAGTGAAGACAAAAGTGTCTGTCAAGGCCCTTATTATAAAAGGACAAATAAAACATCCTGGATCCGGTATGACTAACAGTTAAGAGGCCTAATGCTCCTGAAAATACTTCACCAATTACAGTCTCATTTAGTGGCAGGCCCAAACAAAAGCAGGTTACCTCATTTTTCAAATTTAAATAAAGAGCATTAAGTTCTTAACTCTTTTCAAGGGCAGGAAAGTGTGGCTGCTTGCATCTCACATTCTTTCAAGGAAAAGGCCACAGTCACTGTCCTCTTTAGGAATGAAGAGTGGCCCTCACGCCCTTGAACATCTGTGTTTCCTAGGGTCCAGGTATGTGTCCACCATCTAGCTCCTTGTTTCTGAAATGCTCTTCTTAATTAATTGAACTCTTTATTGAGATAAGTGTATATTCTCATGCAGTTTTAGGAAATAATACAGAGAGATCCTGTGTGACCTATACGCAGTTTTCCCCAATGGTAATACATTGTAACACCATGGTACAATTCCACAACTATAGTGGTGACATTGATAATCCACCCATCTTGTTCAGATTTCCCAAGTTTTACTTGTACTCATTTGTGCATGTGTATGTTTAGTTTTAATACAATTTTATCCCATGTATAAGTTCCTGTGGCCACCACCACAATGGAGATACAGACTAGTCCATCACAAGGATCCTGCTGCCCTTTTATAACCACACATACTTTTTCTAAACACTCCCAATACTCTCCCCACATGCAGGTTCTGAACCCCTCACCCCTGAAAACCATTAATCTGTCCTCCTTTCTAAAACTGTGTCATTTAAAAAATGTTGTATAAAAAAATGTTGTATACGTGGAATCACACAATATATAACCTCTTGAGGTTGGCTTATTTCACATATCATTTTCTGGAGATCCATCCAAATTGTTGTGTATATCAACAGTTCATTCCTTTTTAATGGTTACTGGTACTCAATGGTATGAATGTATCACAATTTATTTAACCATTCACCATTTGAAAGACATTTGGGTTGTTTCCACTTTAGGGCTCTTACACATAAAGTTGCTGTTAATATTTGTGCACGGGTTTTTGTATGACACATAAATTTTAATGTTTCTGGGATAAATACCTAAGAGTACAATTGCTGGGTCATATAGTAGTTGCATATTTATTTTTTAAGAAACTGACGAACTGTTTTTCTAGAGTGGTTATATCACTTTATGCACCCCCAACAAAGTATCAATGATCCAATTTCTCTGTGTACTGTCCAACATTTCACGTCATCACTATTTCTATTTTAGACACACTGATAGGTGTGTGATGATATCTCATTGTGGTTTCAATCTGCATTTCCTTGATGACTAATGATATAAACATCTTTTCATGTGCTTATTCACCATCTGCATATCCTTTTCTTTGAAATGTATGCTTGATTTTCTGTTGAGATTTTCCTTTTTTCATTTGTGTGTTACCTGAGAGGGCAGAAGGGGTGTCCTTAGGCCAGATACATAGGTACCTCTGAGTGGTGGAGAGGGGTCATAAGCCCAGGGTACAAAGGGGTTTCCTGGCCTACTGGGCCACTTGTGCCATTAATCTTCCTTGCTGGTGCTGCTCCCCTAAGTATCTCTCAATTTCTCTCACGAGGGAAGGCTGTACAGAAAAGGAGACTGTGTCTCCTGACCATTTACTGTTGGCAGAGCTCCCCATCAGTCCCTCTTAATTGATGGTGTTGTTCTTGCCTGGGGTTGTCAGAAACACTTCCATCTGACCTGGGGGGAGTAACAAGCCTGCCTTGGCTGTCTTCTATTTCTAGGTTATGGGTCTGGAAACACTAGGCCTGGTCACCTTTTGTTGGGTGGACAGATATAAGATGTCATTTAGCCATGCTCTTCTTCCAGTTCTGGGGTTCTAAACCATTTTATCTTTCTCTTACTACTTTTCAGACTTCTCCTCTGGTTTCTTTTCCTATTATTTCTATAGTGTGTAATTGTACTGAGCTAGGAGGAGCAGGAAGAGATGTGTCTACATCATCTTGTCTGGACCAGAAGTCTGAAATATCCTTTTGAAGGCACTTACAGCTTAGTTTCACCTTCTGCCATATGTAAAAAAAAGAAAGGCCACTTGAAGGACACCAAGATGGACTCTGTGATGGTTAGGCTCCGGGAACTCATGGTCCTTCAGATACCTAAAAAGAAAAGCAAACCAAACCATAATTTTCCATCCCTACTTACCATCATCAGGGAGGAAACTCTAAGTCCCTATTTTGTCCTCAGGGAATTGAGTCATGGCTCAGATGTGAGCTGAGGGCAACTACATGTGGGCTGAGCAACGCATTCGGAGCACCCTCAATAGGGGGACATTTCTGGGCCAAGAAGCCACTCAAATCCTCTCTCCATCCATTCAATTTCCCTTCTGGAATTTCAACAAGAATGAGGTGGGTTCCTTTTCTCCCGACCATGGCCCCAAGCCATTTAGTACTATTCTCCAGATTACCAATGAAGCCTACAGCTCATACTTCAACCAAGAGAATTTAGCTCTCATAGGATTATGTTGCTGAAGGGGCAATTTCTTATCCCACCACAAATTCCTCTGTACCATCAATCACAGATTACTTTTGGTAATGGATATTTATTGTATTATTTCCTTAGGATACTTATAAATCTGACCACCTAGCCTGGAGAAGCCCCAGTCACAAGATAAATTTGCCTTCTAGGAGGCATAGGAAAAATAGAAGCATGCAAGGATAAACTGAGGGCTGGTCAATTGATACAACTCTCTAATAACCCTCTGCTCACTTCAAAAGACAAGCAAGGCCTCCATCTCATTCTACCCATTATTCCTCTTGGAAAGATGTATCAAAATCAAGGTGTTCGCTCTGCCCACAGGAATGAGTATTGATCTGCTGGGTCAAATTGCAAGATTCTCAATGGATCATATTTTCTAACTGGTGGAATTATAGTGGGTTATGTGGGAGGCAGGAAGGGCAAAAAAGAGGAACCAGGGAGACAAGAGTGATTTTTTTTTAAATAAGTTGTATCATGATGGCCTATGCTGAGCTCTAAAGGTCGATATTGCTGACGTCCTAATCTTTGATTATGAATAATTTTGGATTTTACCCTGTTCAGCCTGTTCTTCAGTTACAAGCAACAAGAATCATCCCTGGCTAACTTCAACCAAAAGGACTTTGCAGAATTGAAAGAAGGCTGAAAAATCAGGCCTTGGGAAGGGCAAGAGATTCAGTGGTTCTAGGAAGCTCAGTCAGAGGGTATAAAACACCCTCTCTGTGTGAAGATGTCACAGTGACTTGGCCCTCATGATTTTTTTATCATTGGTCATACTGCTTAAGATTGAAATCCTCAAGACATACAGGGGGTGGCAGGCAAAAAAAAATTATCATCTGGAACACAGAGGGAAGACCATGTGAAGATATTGGGAAAAGATACAGTCCATCTCCAAGCCAAGGAAAGAGACACTCGGAAGAAACCAGTCTTGCTGATACCTTGATATCAGACTTCTAGCCTCTGGAGTGGAGGAAGATGGTGACAGGGTAGGAGGAAGCAGATTCCACTTCCTCCTACACACGGGAGAAAAACCTAGCTGATCTACTGAGGAACAGAACAAACAGTAAACAGTATCCCAGCATGTGAAAATAAGAGACCAAAAATTGTAGTGGCCACTGAAAAGCTAGACAGTAATAAGGGTACTTCAGGCCAATAAGATCCCAGGGACTAGCTAGGGAACCAAGGCGGCTGCAGCCCCAGGCTGGGTACCCGCCACTGGGCCTGCTGCAGAGTCCTTGGGAGAGATCCAGGTCAACTGCTTCCTCCCTCCCTTCAAGGTTTAAAAAGCCAATCAAAGTTTAAATAGCACTGGAAGAGACCTGGTTGCTTGAAGTGGCAGAGAGGTGATCACCTTCAGAGTCTGTGGATGCTGGCTTGGGAGAGTTGAGAGTCCCGCAGTGACAAGCACTGCGGATAATCATTGGTCTGGCTGGAGAATTGGGCTGTATGGAGCCGCAGGCTCTAGTAGGAGCAAGTTCCCCAAAAAGGAAAACTGTTTGGGGGAATACTCCAGCATCAGCCACTGGGCCTCCTCCCCAACCAGCAGGGCAGCGATCCCGAGGTGGCAGGGAAGTTTGTACAAAAGTCCTTGCGCACCTCCATACCATTAGGAAGGGTGCACTCCCAAGCCCATGGCACCAAAACAGCCTGACCCAGCGAGCACGCACTGCACCCCATTCCACAGCAGTAACCCAGGGTGTGGGGGGGGGGAGAGAGCACTCTCAGGAAAACCAGAATGTGACATCTAAGGCTCTGGAGAGAGGCGTCAGACTAGCTCTGGGGAGAGTGGGCGCAAGACTGGCTGAGTGCAGAACGGGAAGGAAGAAAAGCCATACCAATCGCCCTTCAGGCAGCAAGACAAGAAAAACCTATTTGCGGTTTGGCCACTTTGAAACCAACAAGAGGTGTTTGTTTGTTTCTTTGTTTGTATTGTTTTGTTTTTTTAAATCTTATTTTTTAATTTTTATTATTGTTTTATCTTTCAATACCTTCTTCCTCTCTATCCTTCCTCCTTTCTTTCCAATTTTATCTCTCCTTCCTTTTTTTTTTTGAATACCCACAAGTGAGACCAAAACAAAAACAAAAGCAAAAACCCTGGAACTGTGAAAAGAACAGTGTTGGACCCAAAGAGGGGGCAACCCAACAGCTGAGACACTGAGAGAAAATTCACTTTCCTATTACAGAGAGCCTGCAAGTTATTGCATATTTGTATTATTTTATTTTCATTATTCCTACATCTTTTATTTTAATAGTATTTTTATACTCCTCTTCTTTCTGTATAGTCTTCATTGCTTGACTGGTTATATTGTATCATTTGACAGGTTTCCCTTGTCCTCTCTGACATCGTGTATTGCTAATTTACTGTCCTTGATGTCACTTGTGTTCCTTTAGTACACTACTCAAGGTCCTATACTCCCTATTCTTGTTCTCCAGATCACATAGATTCTGTCATATGGTTGTTGCTCTAATATTATTGTAAATAATAGCTGTTCCATACAATTGTAAATACTTCACAACACCCATCCTGGATCTCAGGTCACTTCACAGTTTCCTGAACTCTGTTACTATAGTGGTTAGCTCTATTCTCTCACACACTACACCTGTTTACTATCCTTTACTCTCACCTTACCTCAAAATCTGACCTACCACAACCTCACTGATTTCTAGATCCAACTCACACTCCTTCCCTCCCTAATAAGAGTCTTATCTTCTTTCCATGCTTTTTAAATAGTGACTAGTTGGGTGGAAGGTCACAGTTAACTCTATACACAGCCAAAAGATCTCCTATATCTTCTCTACTGGCTGCTAATGTAAATATCATAGAACACTCTCATGCTGTCTTAAACAATTTTACCGTCCCCCTACAAGTGATCACAAAAAAAAAAAGAGTAGGTGGAAGCTGTACACACCTGGATACCCGAAGGAGACTGCTCCACTGAATCTCACAAGTATTCTACCACAGAAGTTCACACCATAAACCCAGGGAACTAGAAGAGGTCAATTTAAGAAGCAGAGGCTAAAAAGAAGAGTCTCACAAACAATGGGAAGACAAAGAAACAATCCCTAAATGAAGGGAAAGGAGGAAGCCTCAGAAAGAATGCTAAATGAAACAGAGGCAACTCAACTATCACGTATTGAGTTCAAAGAAACAATTATCAGGAAGCTCAACAAGTTCACAATGAGTTACCAGAAACTACAGAAAAGCTACAATGAACTCACTGCAAATTATATCAACATGAAAAAGTAAATAGAAACTATCAACAAGGGCCAAGAGGAAATGAAGAATACAATTTCTGAACTGAAGAACACAGTAGAAGGAATAAAAAGCAGGATTGATGAAGCAGAAGATTGGATCAGTGAATTAAAAGACAAAGTAGAAAGAAAACACGCAGAAAGAACAAGAAAAGGAAAAGAGGCTCAGAAAGAATGAAGAGGGATTAAGAGAAATACAAGACAATATGAAACATAATAATATCTGTATAATAGGGATACCAGAAGAAGAAGAAGTAGAGCAAGGGATAGAAACTCTATTTGAAAAAGTAATGATGGAAAACTTCCCTAATTTGATGAGAGAAAAAGTCACACAAATCCAGGAAACACAGAGAGTCCCAGTCAAGAGGAACCCAAAGAGGCCCACCTCAAGACACAGCATAATTAAAATGGCAAAATTCCAAGACAAAGAGAGAATCTTAAAGGCAGCAAGGGAGAAACAGGAAGTAACATACAAGGGAGCCCCACTAAGGCTAGCAGCTGACTTCTCAATGGAAATGCTCCGGACCAGAAGAGAATGGCAAGAAATATTCCAAGTAATGTGAACCAGAGGTCTGCAACCAAGGCTACTTTACCCAGCAAGGCTCTCAGTCAAGGTAGAAGACCAAATAAGAAGCTTCTCAGACAAAAGAAGTCTAAAAGAATATACCTCCACCAAACCAGGTCTGTGAGAGATGCTAAAGGGACTGCTTTAAGGAAAAGAAAAGAGGAGAGATAGAGAGAGAGAGAGAGAGAGAGAGAGAGAGAGAGAGAGAGGGAGGTAAATGGCAATGAATAACTACCTATCAGTAAAAACCTTAAACATTAATGGATTAAATGCTTCAGTCAAAAGACAAAGAATAGCTGAATGGATGGGAAAGCATGATCCACACATATGCTGCCTACAAGAGACCCACCTCAGGATAAAAGACCTACCTAGGCTGAAAGTGAAGGGCTGGAAACAAACTTTCCAAGCAAATGGACAGGAAAAAAAGCCAGGGAAGCAATATTCATATTAGACAAAATAGACTTCCAAAAAAGAGCCATAAAAAGAGACCCAGAAGGTCACTTCATAATTCTCAAGGGAAGAATCCACCAAGAAGACCTAAATATTGTAAATATATATGCACCCAACCTAGGAGCACCCAAATACATAAAGAAAATCATAGAGGACTTCAAGAAATATATTGACAGCAACACAATTATAGTGGGGGATTTTAACACCCCACTGTCAAAAATGGACACACCTTCCAAAGAAAATATCAACAAAGATATTGTGGCATTGAACAATGACGTAGATGAAATGCAATTAACTGATATATACAGAGCCCTCCATCCCAACGAAGCTAAATACACATTGTTTTCAAATGGACATGGAACATTTTCAAACATAGGCCACATGACAGGACACAAAACAAGCATCAACAATTTCGAGAAAATTGAAATCATACCTAACATTTTCTCCAGACACAAGGGACTGAAACCAGAAACCAACCCCAAGGAAAAAAAAACCCAAAACACTCAAAATCATGGAGATTGAATAGCATGCTATTAAACAATGAATGGGTCAAGATGAAAATTAGGGAAGAAATAAAAAAGTTTCTGGAAACAAATGAAAATGAACTCACAACAATCCAAAACTTATGGGACACAGCCAAGGCAGTCCTGAGAGGGAAGATGATAGTGACACAGGCCTACCTAAAAAAGATAGAAACATTACAAACAAACAGCCTAACCCTACGCCTACAATAAGTCAAGGAACAACATCAAAGACAGCCCAGAGCAAGTAGAAGGAAGGAAATAACCAAGATCAGGGCAGAATTAAACAACATAGAGACTAAAAGCACAATTCTAATGACCAATGAATCCAAGAACTGGTTCTTTGAAAAGATGAACAAAATCAACAAGCCTTTCAGCAGGCTCATCAAGAAAAAAAGAAGACCCAAATAAACACAATCAGAAATGAAAGAGGAGAGATTACAACTGATACCACAGAAATACAAAGGATAGTAAGGAATTACTATGAAGACCTATATGCCAAGAAATTTGAAAATCTAGGTGAAATGGACAAATTTCTAGAAAAATATAATCTTCCAAAACTCAATGAAAAAGAAGCAGAAAACCTGAACAGACCAAAAACAGCAGATGAAATTGAAGCAGTTATCAAAAAAACTCCCTGCACACAAAACCCCTGGAGCAGATGGTTTCACAGGAGAATTCTACAAAGCATTTAAGGAAGAGCTAACCCCTATCCTTCACAGACTTTTCAAAAAAAAAAACACAAATGATGAAAGACTCCTAAACTCTTTTTATGAAGCCAGGATCATCCTAATCCCAAAACCAGATAAAGACACAACAAAGAAAGAAAACTTCAGGCCAATATCACTGATGAACATAGATGCTAAAATCCTCAAAATTTATGGGCAAACCTCATCCAACAATACATTAAAAAGATCATACACCATGACCAAGTGGGATTCATCCCAGGGATGCAAGGATGGTTCAACATTAGCAAATCAGTAAATGCAATACATCACATAAACAAAAGCAAAGACAAAAAGCACATGATCATATCAATAGATGCAGAAAAAGCATTTGATAAGGTACAGCACCCATTTTTGATAAAAACACTCAGGAAAGTGGGAATAGAGGGAGCATTCCTCAACATAATAAAGGCCATGTATGAGAGACCTACAGGCAACATCATGTTCAATGGGCAAAAATTAAAATCTTTCCCACTAAGATCAGGAACAAGACAAGGTAATCCACTCTCACCACTTCTATTCAATATAGTATTGGAAGTTTTAGCCACAGCAATCAGACCAGAAAAGGAAATAAAAGGCATACAAATTGGAAAGGAGGAAACAAAACTGTCATTGTTTGCAGATGACATGATAGTGTATATAGAAAATCCTATAGACTTCACTAAAAAACTGCTCAACCTAATAAATAAATTTGGCAAAACAGTGGGATACAAAGTCAATATCCAGAAATCAAAGGCATTTTTGTATGCCAACAATGAAACAGCAGAAGCAGAAATCAGGAAAAAAAAATCCCATTTGATATAGAAAAAAAATAAATAAATAAAATACCCAGGAATAAACCTAACCAGACAGGTAAAAGACCTGTATACAGAAAACTACATAACACTGAGGAAAGAAATCAAGGAAGACACAAACAAATGGAAACATATATCATGTTCATGGATTGGAAGAATTAACATCATCAAAATGTCCATACTACCAAAAGCAATTTACACATTCAATGCAATACCTATTAAAGTACCAATGGCATATTTCACAAACATAGAACAAACACTTCAAAAATCTATATGGAACCATAAACAACTCCAAGTAACTGCTGCAATTTTGAGAAAGAAGAAAAAAGTTGGAGGGATCACAATACCTGATACCAAACTGTATTACAAGGCCACTGTACTCAAAACAGCCTGGTACTGGCATAAAAACAGGCACATGGACAAATGGAACAGAACAAAGAGCTCAGAAATAAACCTAAGTCTCTATGGTCAATTAATATTTGACAAAGGGGACAGCAGCATAAAATGGAGAAAAAATCGCCTCTTAAACAAATGGTGTTGGGAGAACTGGACAGCTACATGCAAAAAATGAAACTCGAGCACCAACTTACACCATACACAAAAGTAAATTCAAAGTAGAGAAAATATTTAAATATAAGCCGTGACTCCATTAAAGTCCTAGAGGAGAACATAGGCAGGAAAATCTCGGATATTTCACGCAGCAATATTTTTACTGATGTGTCCCCTAGAGCAAGGAACATAAAAGAAAGGATAAACAAATGGGATCTCATCAAAATAAAAAGGTTCTGCACAGCTAAAGAAACAGTATTAAAATAAAAAGAGAACCAACTGTATGGGAAAACATATTTGCCAATGATACCTCAGACAAGGGTTTAACCTCCAAAATATACAAAGAACATACATGAGTCCACTCTAAGGAGACAAGGAAACCAATTAAAAAGTGGGCAAGGGACTTGAACAGACACTTCTCTAAGGAGGACATACAGAGGATCCAGAGACACATGAAAAGATGCTCAATATCGCTAGCTATCAGAGAGATGCAAATTAAAACCACAATGAGTTACCACTTTACACCCGTCAAAATGACCATCATAAACAAAGCAACAAAAAACAAGTGTTGGAGAGGCTGTGGAGGAAAGGGGACCCTAGTGCACTGTTGGTGGGACTGGAGACTGGTACAACTACTATGGAAAGCAGTATGGAACTTCCTCAGAAAACTAAAAATGGATCTGCTTTTTGACCCTGCAATTCCACTGCTGGAACTATATCCTAAGAATGCTAAAACACCAATACAAAAGAACCTTTGCATCCCGATGTTCATAGCAGTACAATTTACAATAGCTAGGTGCTGGAAGCAACCTAGATGCCCATCAGTAAATGAATGGATCAAAAAACTATGGCACATTTACACAATGGAATTCTATGCAGCAGAAAGAAAGAAGGAGCTCCTACCCTTTGCGACAACATGGATGGAACTGGAAAGCATTATGCTAAGCGAAATAAGCCAAGCGGTGAAAGACAAATACCATATGATCTCACCTTTAACAAGAACCTAATCAACAAAAAAAAGAAACAAGGAATATATAGCCAAAGACGCCGAAATAGAGAACAGGCTGACAGTGTTCAGAGGGGAGAGGGGAGGGAATTTTAGGGAAATTTCAGGGGAAAAGAGGAAGACTTTACAGGAACAAGTATAAAGGACACATGGAAAAAACTAGGGATGGGTGGAAATGGGAGGGAGGTGAGGAGGTCTGGGTGGGTGGGTTGGGATGGGAGTAAAAGATAGAAAATTGTACTTGAACGATAATTAAAATTTAAAAAAATTATTTACTCAAAAATTGAGTAAAACAGATGTAGCAAAAATTTGGAAATGAAACTTCCAAAATATGAAAAAAAAGAATTATCCTCTGGATGTCAGCCCCTTGTAATACAGGCTTCCCCTGCTAGGTGAGTGTTCTAGGAACCCATCTATATCAGTGTCCAGCTGGTGTTATTGTGAGAGGCTGCATTTGACTTCAGTGAATTTTTTTGAAGACTCAGCACAGTTGCCCATTCCATGATGGGTGATTTATGAGCGCACCTGCCCACAATGCACTGAGTGTGTAGCAGTTTTTGACCAAAAAAACAGCATGAGCCTCATGCCCTGCCCTCCCTATTCACTCGGTCTTACCCTGAGTAACTCTTTTTCTTTTCCCAGATGAAAAAAGTCCTCAAAGGAAAATGTTTTGCCAATGTGAAAGAGGTGAAACAAAAAACACCAGAAGCACTAAAAGGTGTCAACATCTATGAGTTCCAAAACTGGTTTGAGCAGTGGAAAAAACATGTCAAGAGGTCTACTGCATCAAATGGAGAGTACTTTGAAAGTGGCTGAAGTTTAACATGTAAGAATAAATACACAGTTTTTAGTAAATAAATTCTGGCTTTTCTTAGGTCCTTTCTAGTACACTCTGATTGGCCTAGCATGTGTGATGTCCTCAATTTCTTGGCTACTGGGACCATATAGAATGAGGGAAGTGGGTGTGTCACATTATCAAAAAGGGGGATAACCCTCACATTTGTCATTAGTCTTAAAGGCCTATAGCTCTACCCATAGCTATGTCCCATAGCTCTACCATTGATATGCCACTTGCCCCATTTCCCATACCAAGGTCCAATGTTTGCAATTCATCAAACTCTGTCTGCATGCCTTGACTGCATGCCTTCACACTTACTATTTTCTCTTCCTGGAATACAGTTCATCCCAATCTTCACCACATTAGCTCCTTCTCTCCTCTAAAGTCTGAGTGATCCAGCTATGAACCTTTTCCTCTACCTCCAATCTAAATTAGATCCTTTTCTTGTTCTTCAGAGCACATAGTATAATTTATTCTTATCATTGTGCCTTATTCTGTTTAATGTCTGTATCCTGACCATGCTGTAAGCTCCAAAACAGCATGATTCACATCTATTTGGTGCTCAACTCTTTCCCCACTGCCTGCCAAGTAGATAAAACTCAGCACATATATTTTAAGGAACACAGGGGAAGGACAGGGTTCCCACTTTCCTCTGGTACTGGAGGTAGGAGTTGGAACGCCATTTTCCCTTTGAAGAGTAAGATTCTGGTTTGGAAGAAGACCCACTAGGCCTCTAGCCAGCTCCCTGAAATCCAGTGTAGTTCACCAAAGTTCAGCGTTGGGGTTTGGAAACAAAGCCACAGCTCACAAAAAAAAAAGAAAAAAAGTACTGCTTTGCCACTGTTTGTCAGTCTTTCTCCTGGGTATATTATTACTCCAGGTATCTCATGAGTAGGGGTAACAGATCATGGTAAGACTGAGATATCAAATTCCCAGTGTCATTTCATAATATCTGAAATCACCACAATCTATATCATCTACCCCTGAATGTTTTTATATTAAACATAAAAATAAGGTAAGGGAAAACATTAATCCATGCCCCTTGTGGTACTGGCTCTAAAGAAGGGATGGATAAATATACACATATTTTCAGCAATGACCACTGGGAATGAGGCCTTACCACCTGCAAATATCATCATTTAAGTAAAGAGGTATTTTAAAGATACTGCTAGTGTCCTAGTTTTTTTTTTTATTTTATTCTTTTTTATTGTTGTTCAAGTACAGTTGTCTCCATTCTCCTCCAACTCTCCCCCACCCCAGCCACCCCTACGTCTGACCCTCAATCCTATTCCCCTTTGGCTTTGTCCATGAGTCCTTTATACATGTCCCTTGACAACCCTACCCCTTTTGCCCCCATTATTCCCCCCTCACCTCTGGTTATTGTCAGTTTTCTCTTTATTTCAGTCTCTGGTTTTATTTTGCTTGCTTGTTTGTTTTATTGATTAGGTTTCTGTTAAAGGTGAGATCATATGGCATTTGTCTTTCACCACCTGGCTTATTTCACTTAGCAATATGCTCTCCAGATCCATGCATGCTGTCACAAATGGTCGGAGTTTCTTCTTTCTTTCTGCTGGGTGGTATTCCATTGTGTAAATGCGCCACAGTTTTTTTTTAATATATTTTATTGATTATGCTATTACAGTTGTCCCATTCTCCCCCTTCACTCCCCTACCCCCCGTCCACCCCCTCCCACCCACATTCCCCGCCTTTAATTCGTGTCCATGTGTCATAAGTTCTTTTGCTTCTACATTTCCCACACCATTCCTGCCCTCCCCCTATTTTCTACCTATTGTCTATGCTACTTGCTCTCTAAATATTTTCCCCCTCTCTCCTCCTCCCACTTCCCTGTTGCTAACCCTCCATGTGATCTCCATTTCTGTGGTTCCGCTCCTGTTCTCTTTGTTTGCTTGGTTTGCTTTTGTTTTAGGTGTGCTTGTTACTAACTGTGAGTTTGATGTCTTATTTTACTGTTCATATTTTTTATCTTCTTTTTCTTAGATAAGTCCCTTTAACATTTCATATAATAAGGGCTTGGTGAGGATGAACTCCTTTAACTTGGCCTTATCTGAGAAGCACTTTATTTCCCCTTCCATTCTAAATGAAAGCTTTGCTGGATAGAGTATTCTTGGATGTAGGTCCTTGCCTTTCATGACTTGGAATACTTCTTTCCAGCCCCTTCTTGCCTGTAAGGTCCCTTTTGAGAAATCAGCTGACATTCTGATGGAAACTCCTTAGTAGGTAACTGTCCCCTTATCTCTTGCTGCTTCTAGAATCCTCTCCTTCATTTTTATCTTGGCTAATGTAATTATGATGTGCCTTGGCATGTTCCTCCTTGGGTCCAACTTCTTTGGGACTCTCTGAGCTTCCTGGACTTCCTGGAAGTCTATTTCCCTTGCCAGATTGGGGAAGTCCTCCTTTATTATTTGTTCAAATAACTTTTGCACTTGTTGTGTTTCCTCTTCCCCTTCTGGTACCCCTATAATTCAGATATTGGAACGTTTAAAGGTGTCTTGGAGGTCCCTAAGCCTCTCCTCATTTTTTTGAATTCTTGTTTCTTCATTCTTTTCTGTTTGGTTGTTCCTTTCCTCCTTCTGGTCCCTTCCATTGATTTGAAACCCAGTTTTCTTTCCATCACTATTGGTTCCCTGTGCATTTTTCTTCATTTCACTTGCTGTAATCTGCATTTTTTCATCTAATTTATGACCAAAGTCCACCAATTCTGTGAGCATCCTGATCACCAGTGCTTTGAGCTGTGCATCTGATAGGTTGGCTATTTCTCGGTCGCTTAAAAAAAAATGGCTCTGGGGCTTTTAACTCTATTTGAGCCATCTTTTTTATTTTATTTTATTTTTTTCCTTTGGTCTGATGGCACCTGTTACATATGAGGGGCGGAGCCTTAAGTGTTCACCAGGGTGGGGCACCTCAGTAGCTGGGTTGTGACATTGTGTGTGGGGGCGGGGTCTGAGAGGGAACAAGGGTGCCCACTCTGCTCCCACAGGGACTCCAGTCCCCCTTGCTGCTTCCCACAAGCAAATTGGTCCCCTCTGGTGCTGGCTCCTGGGCGGGTGGGCTTGTGCACTCTCTCAGACTCTGTGGGTTTCTCCAAGGAGCCTCCTGTGAGGCTGAGAGAATCTCCCAGCCTCAACTTCCACAGGTGATTTCAATCAGTGCCTTCAGGCTTTGTTTCCCAGCGCTGGGTCTCAGGGATGTGCGGTCTTTGTCGCGCTGCCCATCTTCACTAAGTTCTGCGTGCAAAAATACGGCTGCGAACAGCCAGCTGCCTTGTGTGCCTCACTGGGTCTGCCGGTCACCTCCCGGGCCCAGGGTTTGCCATCGGTCCATCAGCTGCAGTCTGCGGTCTGTGCCCTGCATGTGTGAGTCTGCCAGCCACCGATTTTTCCTGCTGGTACCCCTCGACCCCTCTCCATAGGCCTCAGATTCCGCCCCTCCTTACCAGACTGGATGTATGGTATTCAGACTTCTGTTCAGTTCATTTCTCTCTGTTCTGGTTGTTTTTTGTTTGTAAATTCTTGTCCTTTGTTTTGGTTGTTCAAGGAGGTACAGTGTGACCACCTATGCTTCCATCTTGGATCCTCTGCACCACAGTTTTTGATCCACTCATTTACTGATGGGCACTTAGGCTGTTTCCAACACACGGCTATTGTAAATTGTGCTGCTATGAACATTGGGGTGCATAGGTGATTTTGAGTTGGTGTTTCAGGATTCCTAGGGTATAATCCCAGCAGTGGGGTTGCTAGGTCAAAAGACAGTTCCATTTTTAGTTTTCTGAGGAAATTCCATACTATTTTCCACAGTGGCTGCACCAGTCTACATTCCCACCAACAGTGTACTAGGGTTGGTAGCTATGATGGCCATTCTTGACCAGTGTGAGGTGGTATCACATCACATTTTAATTTGCATCTCTCTGATGACTACTGATGCTGAGCATATTTTCATATGTCTCTGGGCCTTCTGTATATCCTCCTTGGAAAAGTGTCTGTTCAGGTTCTTTACCCATTTTTTAATTGGGTTGTTTGTCTTCCTGGAGTGGAGTCGTGTAAGTCTTTATGTATTTTGGAGATCAAACCCTTGTCCGAGGTATCATGGCAAATATATTTTCCCATACAGTTGGTTCCCTTTTCATTTTGCTGATGCTTTCTTTAGGTGTGAAAAATCTGTTTATTTTGATGAATTCAAATTTGTTTATTTTTTCCTTTATGTCCCTTGCTCTAGGGGACATAATGGTGAAAAATATTGCTGCATGGACTATCTGATTTTTTTCCTGCTTGTGTTCTCCTCTAGGACTTTTATAGTATCATGACTTAAATTTAAGTTTTTTATCCACCTTGAGTTTATTTTTGTGTATGGCATAAGTTGGTTGTTGAGTTTCATTTTTACATGTAGCTGTCCTTAGCTCCCAACATTTGTTGAAGAGGTTATTTTTACTCCATTCTTTCCTTCTGACCCCTTAGTTGAATATTAATTGAACATAGATATTTCGGTTTTTGGGGGGCTCTCAATTCTGTTCCATTGATCTTTGTGTTTGTTCTTATGCCAGTACCAAATGTTCTGATTACTGTGACCTTGCAATATAGTTTGATATCAGGTATTGTGATCCCTCCTACTTTGTATTCCATCTCAGAATTGCTGTGGCTATTTGGGGTCATTTATGGTTCCATATAAATTTTTGAAATCTTTATTCTATATCTATAAAATATATCATTGGTATTTTAGTAGGGATTATGTTGAATCTATAAATTGTTTAGGTTAATATGGACATTTTGATGATATTTGTTTATCCAATTCATGAACACAGTACATGCTTCCATTTGTTTGTGTCTTCCTTAATTTCTTTCTTCAGTGTTGTATAGTTTTCTGAGTAAAGGTCTTTTACTCCCTTGGTTAGGTTTATTGCTAGGTACCTTCTTTTTCTTGTTGCTATATCAAATGGCATTTTCTCCTGATTTCTATTTCTGATATTTCATTGTTAATGTACAAAAATGCCTTCAATTTCTGAATATTGTCTTTGTATCCCACTGTTTGCCAAATATATTTATTAGATCAAGTAGTTTTTTGGTGGAGTCTATAGGATTTTCTATATACACTATCATGTAATCTGCAATTAATGATAGTTTTGCTTCCTCCTTTCTAATTTGGATGCCTTTCATTTCTTGTTATTTTCTGATTGTTGTTGCTAGGACTTCCAATACTATGCTGACTAGAAGTGATGAAAGCAGACATCCTTCCCTTGTTCCTGATCTTAATGGGAAAGCTTTTAGTTTTTTTCCCATTGAGTATGATGTTGGCTGTAGATTTCTAGTATATTGCCTTTATTATGTTGAGGTATGCCCCTTCTACTCTCACTTTGCTGAGTGTTTTTATCATAAATGGGTGCTGTACCTTATCAAATGTTTTTTCCAAATATGTTGATATGATCATGTGATTTTGGCCTTTCATTTTATGTGATGCATTACACTTACTGATTTGCAAATAGAGTACCATCCTTGCATCCCTGGGATGAATCCCACTTGATCATGGTGTCTGATCTATTTCATGTATTGCTGGATGTGGTTTGGCAATATTTTGTTGAAGATTTTAGTGTCTATGTTCATAAGCAAAATTGGCCAGGAGTATTCTTTCCTTGTTGTGTCTTTATCTGGTTTTGGAATTTGGATGATGCTGGTTTCATAAAAAAAGTTTAGAGTCTTCCCTCATCTTGGATTATTTTGGAACAGTCTGTGAAGGATGAGGTTAGCTCTTCCTTAAAAGTTTTAAATCCTCCTGTGAAACCATCTGGTCCAAGGCTTTTGTGTGCAAGGAGTTTTTTGATTACTACTTCAATATCATCAGCTATTACCCATCTGTTCAGTCTTTGTGCTTCTTCTTCACTCAATTTTGGAAGATTATATTTTTCTAGAAATTTGTCAATTTCACCCTGGTTTTCAAATTTCTTGGCATATAGTTCTTCATAGTAATTTCTTACAGTCCTTTGTATTTCTGTGGTATCTGAAATATCTCTGTTTCATTTCTGATTTTGTTTATTTCAGTCCTCTCTTTTTTTCTTGATGAGTCCGCTTAAGAGCTTGTCAATATTGTTTATCTTTTGAAAGAACCAGCTCATGGATTATTGATCCTTTGAATTGTTCTTTTAGTCTCTATGTCATTTAATTCTGCTCTGATCTTGGTTATTTCCTTCTTTCTACTCACTCTAGGCTTTGTTTGTTATTGTTCCTCTAGTTCTGGTAGATGTAGGGTTAGGTTGTTTATTTGAAATGTTTCTATCTTTTTTAGGTAGTCTTGTATCACTAAGAACTTCCCTCTGAAGACCATTTTGCTGTGTCCCATAAGTTTTGGACTATTGTGAGTTCATTTTCATTTATTTCCAGTAACTTTTTTATTTCTTCCTTGATCTCATTATTAATCCATTCAGTGTTTAATAGCATGCAATTCAATGTCCATGAATTTGAGGGGTTTTTTAGTTTTTTTTTTTTTCCTTCAGGTTGGTTTCTAGATTCAGTCCCTTGTGGTCTGAGAAAATGCTTGATATGATTTCACTTTTCTTGAATTTGTTGAGACTTGTTTTCTGACCTATTATGTGGTCTGTCTCAGAAAATGTTCCATGTGCATTTGAAAAGAATGTGTATTTTGTTTCTTTGGTGTGAAAAATTACACACACACACACACACACACACATATATATATATATATATTAAATCCACTTGATCTAAGGCATTATCAAAGCCACAATATCCTTGTTCATATTTTGTTTGGAAAATCTATCGATTTTTGACAGTGGGGTTTTAAAATCCCCTAGTATAAGTGTGTTGCTGTCTATATCTTTCTTGAAGTTCTCAAAGACTTTGCTTATATATTTGGATGCTCCTATGTTGGGTGCATTTATGTTTATATTGTTTATGTCTTTTTGATCGATTCTTCCTTTGAGTATTATGATGTGTCCTTCTGTGTCTCTTTTTATGGTCTTTGTTTTGAAGTCTGTTTTATCTGATGTAAATATTGCTACCCTGGCTTTTTTTCCTGTCCATTTGCTTGAAATATTTTTTTCCAACCCTTCACTTTCAGTCTGTGTAGATCTTTTGTTCTGAGGTAGGTCTCTTGTAGGCAGTATATATGCAGGTCATGTTTTCTTATCCATTCAGCTACTCTCTGTCTCTTGTTTGGACCATTTAGTCCATTTACATTAAAGATTATTATTGGCCCTGGCTGATGTGGCTCAATGGATCAAGCACTGACTCCTGGTCAGAGCACATGCCTGGTTTGTGGGCCAGATCCCCAGTTGGGGTAATGTGGGAGGCAAGCACACACTGATGTTTCTTTCCCTCTCTTTCTCCCTCCCTGCCTCTCTCTCTAAAAGCAAATAAATAAAACCTTTTAAAATTGATTATTATATGTACTTATGCATTGCCATTTTACTCCCTTTGTACCAGCGTTCCTCTCTCTCTCACTTTTTTTCTTTATCTTCTTAAAGCAGCCCCTTTAGCATCTCTTGCTGAGCTGGTTTGGTGGCGGTATATTCTTTCATCGTTCTTTTGTCTGGGAAACTCCTTATTTTACCTTACATTTTAATCAAGAGCCTGGATAGTGTAGTCTTGGTTGCAGGCCTTTGCTTTTCATTACTTGGAGTGTTTCTTGCCATTCCCTTCTGGCTTGTAGTGTTTCTGTTGAGAAAGCTGCTAGCCTCATCAGGGTTCCCTTGTAAGTTATTTCCTGTTTCTCCCTTGTTACCTTTAAGATTCTCTCTTTGTCTTGGAATTTTGCAATTTTAGTTATGATGTGTCTTGAAGTGGGACTCTTTGGCTTCCTCTTAATTGGGACCCTCCCTGTTTCCTTGACATCCATGGCTTTTTCTCTCATCAAGTTAGGGAAGTTTTCCATCAATACTTTTTCAAACAGGGTTCTTTTTTAAAAAAGATTTTATTGATTTATTTTTTAGAGAGGGAAGGGAGGGAGAACGAGAGAGAGGGAGAGAGGGAGAGAGAGAGAGAGAGAGAGAGAGAAACATCAGTGTGTGGTTGCTGGGGTCATGGCCTGCAACCCAGGCATGTACTCTTGACTGGGAATCGAACCTGCGACATTTTGGTTCGCAGCCCGCACTCAATCCACTGAGCAATGCCAGCCAGTGCTCAAACAGGTTTTCTAACCCTTGCTCTTCTTCTACTTCTGGTGTCCCTATTATATGGATATTATTACATTTCATGCTGTACTGCAGTTCCCTTAATCCCTCTTCATTCTTTTTGAGTCTTTTTTTCCTTTTCTTGCTCTTTCTGGGAGTTTTTTCCTACCTTGTCCTCCAGCTTGCTGATTCAACTCCCTGCTTCATCTAGCCTGCTTTTGATTCCTTCTACTGTGTTCTTCAATTCAGAAAGTGTATTCTTCATTTCTTGGCTCTTGTTGATAATATCTATGTCCTTTTTCATGTCAATATAGTTTGCAGTAATTTCCTTGTGGTTTCCCTGTATTTTTTGGTAATTCTCAGTGACCTTATTGAGCTTTCTTAAAACCATTATTTTGTACTCAATATCTGATAGTTGATTAGCCTCTATTTCATTTAGCATTCTTTCTGAGGATTCCTCCTTTCCATTCATTTGGGGTTTCTTTTTTTTCCCATTGTTTGTAAGACTCTTCTCGTTTGCCTCTGCTTCTTAAATTTATCTGTTTTGACTCCCTGAGTTTATGGTGTGAACTCTATGGCAGGAGACCTGTGAGATTCAGTGGTACAGTCTCCTTGAGCTCCTGAACTTGGTGCTTGTGGGATGCCCTTTATGGTGTTTATGTTGGCTCTCTGGATGTAACTGGGTTTTGATTGTTGTTGGGTCATTCTTCCCTGGGTCCTTCCCTCTAGCTGGTTGACTGAAGGTCCCTCCACCTACCACATCTTATATGCTGTTGTGCAGGTGCTGCCAGAACAAAACCAAAAAACCCAGGAAACAAACCCACATCCACAAAAATAACCCTCCTTCTGCAATCCCACTTCAACAGAAAATGAACCAATATTATAAGGGTGTGAAGAGATTAAGACTATTATAAGGAGGGAAATGAACTATAGTATGAATTCTAGTGACTTAATATATCCAAACTTGCTGGACAAGAAACAGATGTTAAAAAGCTATGCAAGAAGGGAAATATTGCTAATCATGGCGAAGACCACAGTGGATTTCATCTCAGTAGCCTGTAGTATTTACCACTGTTTTTTCTTTGTGAATCTGCCTTTGGTGATGTCAGATGTTGACCTTGTCTGACCTTAGGCAGCATTCTCAGAAACTGCTGGGGATCTACTATCTGTGGCTGTCTCCTTCAATTTTTAATGTAGTCATTCTACACTCAGCAGTTTGGCTTAAGCCCCATAGGGTGGGGCAGAATCCCGCCTGGACTTGGGGCTTTTGTTTCTCTTTAAGCTGCTGCTGCTTGGAAGGGAGTGGTCTGCCTGTGCAGGATGGCTGCTGCCATATGGGTGATGACTCAGTACCAGAATCCCAGCGTCTGCTCTCTCAGTTCTCTCCCTAAAGCTTCTACCCCCAGTGTCTCCTCAGGCATCTCTAGCCCACTCTGGCCCACCTTTGCTGGAGCCCTGGGTAAGTGGCTACAAATTAAAATTTATGCATTGGCCTTTTAAACAGCTCTTTGCATCTCCAGGTATCCATCTCTGGCAGATAGCAGCAACCCTGCCACTTTTTGCCACCGGTTGTTATCTGTGTACTTTTTGGGCTCTGGTGCCATAGGCTGAGGATCCCGGCTTAGGGTTTATACCCCATTCTTCTCAGGGGGATCCAACTGGCTGCTTATTTATCCCTCCAGGACTGCCACCTGTGGGTACCCAGCCAGCTCTCTAGAGTCTCCACCACACTCCTTACCAGTCAGTTAGTGCTAAATCTGATTCTTCTGTCTGACCAAGGTTATAAGTCTTCTCTCGCTATTGTTCAGTTGTTTGTTCTGGGTGATTTCTCCACAATTTAGTTGTAATTCCAGATTGATCCTGGAAGGAGATTAGTGTGGTTTCAATTCACTCCTCCACCATCTTTCTCAGTGTGGTTAAGCTTTTGGCCTCTGTACTAGATTGCCCTGAGTTTGAGTCCTGACTCAGTTACCTAACTGTGTAATCTGAACAGTTTACTTAATTTCTTTGCACCCAAGTCTCCTTATCTGTAAAATGAGACTAAGGGGCTGTTGAAATGTCCACTTGTGGAATAAATACATATGGTTTAACACATGAGCCTGATCCATGGTGAACAACAATAAATGTTAGTTAGCCATTATCATGAGCCTAAGGTGGTAAGTATGGTCACATGTGTAACAGAGTATTTTAATGAGTTTTGTGGAGGGGGCTATTAAAGTAGGGTGAAAGGCATTTTGAGGTAGGTGAGAGAAGCTGAACTCTTCTGCTTTAGTAATTAATAGAAGAGTTGGTGTCCAGAGGCTGGATACCAGAGAAGAGAGATAGGAGAACATCAAAGGTAGGAAGGATCCACTGGGAATTTTGCACTTGTAACAGTATATATTTGTAATAGTCAATTTTAAGGGTTTTTTTTTCTGTGGTTACTTATACCATCAAAGGGCTGCTACACACACTGCCTTGGATGGATGATGCTTTGAGAAAATTGAGGAAAGGGAGACCTTTCCCTTTAGGGGTCAAAGTTAAAGGGTCAAAGAGGGCAATAGCCACAGAATCTAGAGTGAGGAGCTCAGGGCTACCAAGAAACTGGGACAGTGTCTTAGACTCAGGAAAAAGTAAGCTTCCCTTTAGAGGAAGGTTGTTGGGCTTCTGGACATATGCAGGGTGATCCTTATACTTTGATTAAGCATAATTCATGTAGTAATGAAAGCTCAACTTGACTATTATTTTGTTTTCATACTTCCCCTTTAATGTTAATTCAATGAGAGCTACTTTCTGTGCCCTTGAATGAAAATACCCATGAATTTTCTGCTCAATCTTAGGTAAAACACAGTCCTGTGCTCATTTTGCACCCCCAAAGAATCACAATTTAGAAACTGGAATGTCCAGTCTAAGACAGGAAGCAAAACTACACTTGACTTAGCCTTATAACTTCTCACATTCCCAGCTGGAGCTTCAGATTGGAATCTTGCAGAGGGAAGATGTGGAAGGTTGGCCTTGCTCTACTTCTTCACCTTGCACATCACGTCTCTTCCCTACTCCCCCCACCCTGAAAAGATGTCTGGCCAAATTCTAACCCCTCCAGGGTAGTTGTTTTTGTTATCTGTTGCTTCATTAAAAAACTTCAAAACTTACTGACTTAAAACAACAATGACATTATAGCTCATACTTCTGCAATCTGGGCTGCATTCAGCTGAACAGATTTTCTTCATGTGGAATCTGCTGAGGCTATAACATTCAAGATAGAACCTTAGCTGGGATGACTGAAACAGTAGGGGTCTAGCCAAATATGTGTCTCACTCCTCATTACCTCTCCACATGGCTAGCTTGAGCTTCCTCAAAACATGGTACTCTCAGGATATTCAGACTCATTACCTGACTTCTGACTTCTAAATAAAAAGTCCAAGCTACCAGTCATTTTAAAGCCTAAGAGCAATTTCTGATACATTCTATTGGTCAAAGCAAGTCAAAAGGCCAGCCTACTTTCAAAAAGAAGAGATATAGACTCCAACCTCCCAGTGAGCAGGGCCTGATATGTATAGAGATGGGAAGAATTGCTGGTGGCCATATTTGGAAACTATATGTCACAGTGCTGGAAGTAGCAGGTAGGAGTAAAAAATCTGAGTTAAATAATTTGTATTCTACTTTCTGGTCATGGCATATGTTTGAAAATGACTCTTTCTTTCACTATGTCCTCCGGAAGTCCAGTAACCAGGCAACTCTTCCTATGCTTCTCATTCAGGCAACTGTATCTCTGAATTCCATGATCACTTGTGATTACTTCCTTAGTCACTAAGAATCTCAAATAAAAGAAAAATTAATCCAAATCTGGTATGGGACAGAATCTTAAAGGATGTATTTCACAATTTCCTTTCTGATAAAAGTACTTAGTCAATTTTCCAATAAACTCAGTAAGATTGTCCTGGCTCTAGGAAACTAATTACTCAACCACCCAGTTGACTGGCAGAAGACTGTAAGTCAAGAGTCTAGTGATTTTAAACTAGCTGGCTATTGTATTTTGTACCAACAATTATCTAACCATTCTCTGTTCCTATAAAATGTCCCTACTATGAGTAAATCTTCAAACTGGTCCATGAAGTTCCTCTTCATTCACATGCATGATTATAAAAAAGTTTTAAATGCATGCTTTTAACTAAATTGAATGAAATTTTCTTTAATTTTAGTGTGTACATCCAAGTTGTTGGTGCTTATGTCTCTCTCTCTGTTAGAAAAAATCCTGGAGGACATCATGCTAGTTCTCTAACAGACTGCATCTATCTGGTTCTTAAGACAGCCTTGCCCATCCCTTGCCTGATCAAGGCCAGTACAGGACAGCATAGCTACCTCTACCCTGACACCCCAGACAGCTCTAGCTTTCTCAGGTGAGGGTCAGGCCCCAGTCAATATGTACCCAGCTAAATGAAACACATGTCAGACCCTCTGAGTCATCCTGCAGAGGAGCCCCTTGCTAGACTTTACCTAAAGGAAGAAGTCCCAACTTCAGTACTTCCCACTCACTACTGAGAAAGGTGGATTTCCAAGGATAAGGTAACCCATTCTTAAAAATATAATTTTAAAATTGCATTTTGGTTTTGCACTTTAATTGAGAATTTTATGTCTGTTTCATCTTGGAGGCTCAAACTTAACTTTTATCCCATAGTTACTTATGTAATAAAAGCTTAAGCTATTTTTATTTTACTATTAAAAAGAAGAGCTACCCCATATAGCTAAAGGTGTTGAAGAGAACCAAGCCACCCATACCTGGGATAGCCATATAAGTTCACTTAACTTCAACCAGCTTATATAGTAAATAATTAAGTTCATACTTAAATAACTGCAATGAGAACATTACTCTCTACTTACTTGCAGCCTGAAAATTATAGATCCCACTTTTCTACCAACTCTCAATATAATTACCTTCTAACCTCATGGACAGGCCCATTGTCTTGAAAGTTCGAAATATGGGTAATATTCTCCCATTACTTATAATTGAGAAATATTCATTTTCTCCCTTTTATGTCCCAGAGCTACAGAAGCAAAATTCCCAGGGTTGTAGAAGCCAAAGAAACCTTTTTAGAGTTTATAGTTTTCATCTGACTAGTTGAACCACACTCATAGATTTTTTTTTTCCCCAACATGCCACTATAGATACAGGAAGCTGCTGACTTATGATTCTTCAATACCTAGCTTACAAATTTCTGTTTAAGCATTCTTCCCTCTGTGTTATAAAAGGTCTGTAGCCATGAAGACAAAGCAAGGAAGAAAGGAATAAAATTATAAAAGCATCATAAAGGGCACCAGAATTTCCTAACTACCAAAATTTGGACTTTTGTTTGAAAAAAAAAAAACAGTAAAGGAACCCAAAAGATAAAACACATATATATTCCAATAACTGAATACTCATCTCTGAGTAATCCTTTAGAGATAATGATTAACTTTATATCCCCTGTCCCTTCCCCATCATCCACTATTGACATCATATTTGAAGGAATTTAAAAAATCTTATAGTGTTGGGTTCTGGCCAAGATGGAGGTATAGGTAGAAACACTTCACTTCCTCACAAAAACAAAAGGAGGATAACAGCTAATTTAAAAATAATAAACAACCAGAACTACCAGAAAAGCAAATTGCATGAAACTCCAACAGCCAAAGAGTTAAAGAAACATTCATCCAGACTGGTGTGCCAAGATGAAGAAATATGGCCTAAATGAAAGAACAGATCAAAACTCCAGAAAAACAGCTAAGCAATGAGAAGATAAACAACCTATCTGATGCAGAGTTCAAAACACTGGTAATCAGGATGCTCACAGAATTTACTGAGTTCAGTCACAAAATGAGGGAAAAAATGAAGGCTACACAAAGTGAAATAAAGCAAAATATACAGGGAACCAACAGTAAAGGGAAGGAAACTGGGACTCAAAACGATGATTTGGAACAAAAGGAAGAAATAAACATCCAACTGTAACAGAATGAAGAAACAAGAACTCAAAAAAATAAAATGAGGAGAAGCTTAGGAATCTCTAGGACAACTTTGAATGCTCCAACACCTGAATCATAGTAGTGCCAGAAGGAGAAGAGGGAGAGAAAGAAATTGAAAAATTCTTTGAAAAAATAATGAAGGAAAACTTCCCCAATCTGGCAAAGGAAATAGACTTCTAGGAAGCCCAGGAAGCTCAGAGAGTCCCAAAGAAATTGGACTCTAAGAAGCACACACCCAGGCACATCATAATGAACTTACCTGAGATCAAAGATAAGGAGAGAATCTTAAAAGCAGCAAGAGGAAAGGAGAGAGTCACCTACAAAAGAGTTCTCATAACACTACCAGCTGATCTCTCAAAAGGAACCTCACAGGCATGAATGGGCTAGAAAGAAATATTCGAAGTCATGAAAGGCAAGAACCTACATCCAAAATTACCCTATCCAGCAAAGCTATCATTTAGAATGGGAGGGCAGATAAAGTGCTTCCCAAATAAAGTCAAGTTAAAGGAGTTCATCATTACCAAGCCTTTATTATATGAAATGTTAAAAGAACTTATCTAAGAATTAGAAGACAATCAAAAACCTATGAACAGTAAAATGACAACAAACTCATAACTATCAACAAGTGAACCTAAAAAACAAAAACTAAGTAAACAACTAGAACAGGTACAGAATCACAAAAGTGGAGATCACATGGAGAGTTATCAGTGGGTAGAGGAAGGGGGAGAATGAGAGGGGGAAGGTAAAGGGAATAAGCATAATTGGTGGGCATAAAATAGACAGGGGGGAGTTAAGAATAGTATAGGAAACAGAGAAGCCAAAGGACTTATATGTACAACCCATGGACTTGAATTAAGGTGGAGGAGAATGCTGGAGCCTGGAAGGGTACAGGACAGAGAGGGGATAAAGTGGAGAAAAAAAATGTGACAACCATACTAGCATAATCATAATAAAATATACTTAAAAATAAAAAAGAAATCATGAAGTTTAAGCTCCCAATAATTCATCCTCATTATAGTGTCTATGATCAATGGTTGTCTAAGCTATGAATGCCCTCAGAGAAGGTTAGCTAACTACCGCACAAAATAACTTATTTCATTATTGACATGAACTCATTATTGGTTCTTCTATCTAGCTAAAAACGTTGCCTCCATCTGAGCTCCACCCTGGGGCAGGTTTTAGTTCTGCTCTTCAGGGCAACAAAGAACGAGTCTATTCCAAATTTCCTATGACAGTCATTTAAATAAGGACAATAAAAAATCCATATTTCCACATTTATTATGCATCAATTATCTATTATTGTATAACTAACTACCCCAAATTTTAGTTGCTAAACACAAACATTTTATTGCTCACTATTTTCTGGGTCCAGTATTTGGACAGACAGGTTAACAAAATAGCTCATCATTGTTCTTTGTGACTCCACTGGCCCTGAAGTATCTAAGAGAGACCCATTTATATATCTTCAGCTTTTGTGCTATATGTTGGGGGCACTTGTTTTCTCCTCCACTTGGATTCTCTCTTTCCACTTGGTCTCATCATTCAGTCAGACATCTTGAGTTTCATTTTGTAGTAACTATCTTCCAAAAGGGTAGAATCAGAAGTTGGAAGATATTCTAAGTCTTAATCTGGGAAATTATATTGTCACTTCTGCCACATTCTATTGGTCAAAGCAAGTCACAAGGCCAGCCAAAATACAAGGAGGAAAAATCAACTCTACCTCTTGGGAGAAGGAGAGGCAAAGTCACATTGCAAAAAGGCATGTGGCCTGGGAGGGATTGTTTTAGCCATTTTTGGTAACAACCTACCATTGAAATTTATAACCTAGAATGAAATGATAGAGTGTTTGCCATTAAGTTCAGCATCTTCTAGAAACACTCTAGTTTAGGTGCCACATTTTATAAAGGGTTATTAGTGAGCAGAAAAATCACAGAAAAATTACAAATAGTCCATAAACATAATGCAGAATGCTTAATGCCAGTAGTAATGAAAGCTGAAAGTAAAAGGACATACATGTGATTTCAATTACTTGAAAGCAACCTTGCACTTATAGCACTAGACTTTACCTGTAGTAATTTGAATTAATGCTGAGGCCCAGATTTGAATACCATGTGCTAGAAATGAAGAATTGAGTCACTGGAACTAAAAATGAAGCCTTGGAGAGCCCCTGAAAAATAAATCTCAATTCAACTTTGCTATTTTATGTTACTTCTGCAGGAAATGAATATGCGAAAATATCAAGAACACTTGAATACTGGGTGATTTATACTGTCTTCAACATTTTTTTGGTAATTTTCACATACTTTGTTTCCAAATATTTTATTTTTATATTCAGTTAAAAAGAGTAAATTCTAGGCCTAAGCTCAAACACAGTATTCCAATTAGGGCTTGTTTCATTTTTCTTGAATAACACAAGAACACCTCTTGTCAAGGTCTTTGTATTTGTGTTTCCCTCTGCCTGGAGTGCTCTTCCCCAGTTACTATTTATTTATTTATTTATTTAATATATTTTATTGATTGTGCTATTATAGTTGTCCCATTTTCCCCCATTTACTCCCCTCCCACCTGCATATTCCCCCCCTTTAGTTCATGTCCATGGGTCATACATATAAGGTATTTGGCTTGTACATTTCCTATACTATTCTTACCCTCCCCCCATCTATCTTCTACCTACCATCTGTGCTACTTATTCTCTGTACCTTTCCCCCTCTCCCCCATTGATAACCCTCCATATGATCTCCATGTCTGTGTTTCTGTTCTTACTTTATTTTTTACTGCCCTCAAATGTGACCAAATGTCACCTTGTCAATGAAGTCATCCCCTGCCACACTATTTAAAATAGCAAGTAACCCCTTATACTTACAGTACTGCCTTGCTACTTTCCTTGTCTATTTTTCCATAGCTCTTATCTCTTTCTAATATCTGATATAATTTATTTGTGTATTGTCTTCTCACCCCCAACACCCATAGAATTTATACTAGAAAGGGCAAGAAAGTTGTATACCCAGAGTCTAGAACATAGTAGGCTTTTAATAAATGTTGTTATATAAATAAATGAGCTTTTAAAAATGAGATTCAGTCCAAGGCAAGGCCCAGAGAGTCTATGGCCTCATTAGAGCTGCATCTTACATTTCTCTTCATTCAACCTCCAACCATTTCAGTTTTCTTAAAAGTCACACTACAAAGTTACCTCTTTCTTATTAAATTTGTTGTCAGTGAAACTTTTAGACCTTTTGCACAGGAACCGCTCTCATATCTGTCCTAGTATAAATCATGACTCTACATTAATTTTTTTAATTAAATGTTTAGTTCAAGTCCCTGAATTTATCTTGCAAGTGTTGGCCATCCCTCTGGACATTCAAAATCTTTCTTTTCAATTTTGATTCTAACATCTCTTATATCAGCTATACCTTTCAGGTTTGTATTTGCAGATCTGATAAATGTCTTAAACATCCTCATTGGACTTTTGTGGGGCAGAGACTAAGGAAAAGTCCACCTGATCAAGTAGTAAATAAATGTTGACTTGTAGCAGATAATTGTTACTCCATACATTGTATCACTTAATCCTTTCAATGAGACTGTTAAGCATATGTTACTTCAAATTTATAGGTACAACAACTGAGACTCAGATAAGTAGGCAACTTGCTCATGGCCTCACTATAGTTAAGTTGTAGAACCAGGATTCCTGCTGGAGTCACCAAAACCCATATACAGCTGTAATCTAAAGTCTGTCCCAAGTCTTTATGGCCATCAAGAAAGAACCCTTAAATTCCAGAAGTAGATTGCTGACTGCAGTCCTAATTGAATTTAGAAGCACTGTACTTAAAGTAATACTTCTGGGCCAATGGTTAATCTCCACTGTGCCTCAGGAACACTTAGCAAGTTTTAAAAAAAATAAAACAAGGATGCCTAGGATCCAGATCCCAGAATTTCTGATTTAACTGGTGTGTAGTAAGGCAACCTATTTTATAAAACTTCTCCAAGTGATTCTAATGTGCAAATAAGGTTGATAACCACTACATACAGACAGAGAAGTAGAGGAAATACAAACCTCCAACATTTAATTTTATAAATGAGAGAAATAGTGTATTTGCAGAACTATCCAGCTGCTCCTCAAAACTCCCAAACCCAGTCATATGTTATATACACATATATAAAATAAAACCCCCTCTTTTTTCCTTTGCTTGGCTCTACCTAGATTTCTACTGTCACTTTCTTGGAATGGTCTATTCTCCTTTCATCTTTTCCATCTCCATACACACTCAGCAGGAGGTTCTTGTTATCCTATGGAGTAAGTCGCAGGTCAACTACTTTGATACCTTGAAGTCCTTCCTTGAGGGGAACCAACCTAATGCCATTTGGTTTTCTTCCAAGATTGAACAAAACATATCATGCTTTTGTGTTTTGCAAAGAACACCAAATGCAAAAAACATTTACACCAATGGGTATTAAATGAACTGATCTATCTCTTCACTATCCTTGGGATTTTGCTTTTTTGCACAAATATGTTTTATTCCTTATATGCTTAAATTTACTTATCTCTAAAATACCATTTGAATTTTAGCATACCTCTATCTTTTAATAATTTTTAACTGTTTTTATTATTTTACCACTCTACTTTATTTCCCTAAGTCATATTGTCTCTCACTCCATTTTACACTGTGATTTCCACAGCCAAAAATCTAAACAAGCAATCTAGAGAAACTAAAGTTTTTCCAAACATTCAACTGAACTAGCTGTGAAATAACAAAAAAGAATAATTTTCAATATTACATTGGTAGAAATGTATTTTCCAAGGATATTTTGTTTTTCTTTTCTCTCTAATATCATAAAGCATCAAATCTTTAGCCAAGTGACTTTGAAATGGTCAATCTAAAACTACTGTAAACATGTTTTCAGGTGAGCAAAAAGTAGCTTCAGAGAACATAAAGAAATTAGAGTGAACATCAATCAAAATCCTCTAGAGTAGGATTTTGAGTAGAGTCTATTCCTTCTTGAGGATGTCAAAATAGTGGAGTCTATTCCTTCTTGAGGAATGTCAAACTCAAATACTCCGTAATATTGAGACTTCAGCTGTGCATGTTCTACATCCTGGGAATTATGGAATGTAAGTTGTGTCTCACTTTATTCATCTGATCAGTACAAAGAAATTAGCACAAGTACTGTCTGATGGCAAAAAGAAACAAAGTGTGAGGTCTGTCCAGAAGGTATCCAGCCACATAATATGAAAAATGGAGAGAGATTTATTGAAGAAGATACAAGATACAAGAAACATTTTACACAGGGCAATAACACCTCAGTCCTCTGCAAAGTAGGGACCCTAGGATGTCACACAGTCCTCTTATCTTTATTGATTGCAACCTGTAGACATCAACACTTTCAGGTGTCCTGCATTTTGCAGGCCTTCCAGAAAGTGGATCACTCTGAATAGATTCTCAACCATCTTTGAAACATTTGTGCCAAACTTTCACTTGTGCTGCACTAATTTCATTATCCCTGAGAGCCTTCTGAGCCATCCAAATAGTTTCCAAAGAGTAATGTTCAAGCTTAAAGCAAAATTCAATGCAGATTCATTGCTCTACTAGCTCAGTCATTTGGAATGTGATGGCTACACAGTGCACGTGCTCACTCAACAGTGTCTACCACCCCCACTGACTAGTACAGTGAAATCATCATTGTTTATGCATGTGCATTCTAGTCTACTCTCCTTAGCTACCAAGTTACATCAATGTCACACAAACCATTCTCTTTATATTAACAATGGTTGGACTTTTTCCAGAGAGACCTCATATATCAATGCCTTTTTCTCACATTTCTGGCCTCTTCACTGAGAGATAGACACAATCGAAGACAGAGTTTCTGTTGAAAAATATGTTTTCTCAGGGACTCCCCTCTTTTCCACATCTTTCTCCTCATCACAATCCCTCTAGCAGACAAGCACACATCATCCCCCAGTTCTCAAGCTGGTTCTTTGCCAAAGTCTACCTAATGAAACATTCATTCAATTCATTCATTCAAGTAGCTGTCCTTGATCCTTCATTAAGTGCAGAATACTGAGCTAGGTACAAATTATAGGTAATAAAAGTAGTTTCTTGGCCCTTTATATAGCCAGTGGTGGTGTGAGATTTCAAAATAATATGTGTGTCATCTCCATTTTACAGATGAGGAAATTGGGGTTTAAAGAGGTTACCTCCCTTGTCCAAGGTCATACACAGCTAAGTAGTAGAGTAGAGATGGGAGTTAAGGTCAGTCTGACTCTAAACATATCATTCTTCCTTGGCTGGCCAGGTGGCCCAATTGATTGGAGCACCATCCAGTACACCAAAAAGTTTCAGGTTTGATCCTTGGTCAGGGTACATACAGGAATACAGGAGGCAACTGATTGATGTTTCTCTCTCACATCAATGTTTCCTTCTCTCTCTCTCAAATCAATGAAAATATCCTTGAATGAGTATTATAAATAAATAAACAAACAAATATCTCCTTCTGACTCTCCTGCATAAACTCTTTCTGCTGTAACTATAGAGGGTCAGAGGCATGTAAACAATTTTGCCAGAAATTTAAGTATGGTTCTGAGTTCAAAGGTTAATGTTTCCATTTCAATGAGAAGATTAAACGTCTTTGAGAAGTAGGTTTTTGTAGGCTTTGGGGTAGAAAAATGTTGTAGTCAAGTTAGATTTTATAGAACCTTATCTAGCAGTGGCCTGAAGAGGGAGAAATGAGTCTTAACAGAGACCAGTTAGTAGGCAGCCGACATAGAAGTAAAAGCCTACCTACCCTTTGAGGTTCATTAGATCTAGGTGTCGATTCTAACTCACCAAATACAGGCTGTATGATCTTGAGCACATCTCTTAACCTCTATGATCCTCAGTTTCCTTATTTTCATCCTATAAAAGGAAGAGTGTGATACCTATCTCACAGAACTGTTGAGAAGATTACATGAGAAAATATTCTTAAAACTCTTAACACAATGCCTAGCACATAGTAAGGGCTTCCTTATTGTTCAATGTGAAGGCATGGTGAAAGAAAGTAATGGGAAAGAGAAGGATGTGAAAGAAACTGGACCAGTAGTGAAAGAAAAATTGAGCATATTCAATAAATAATTGATGAGAAGTTTGAGGGAGAGAAATGAAGCAGACAGGACTTGGCTTTGGGGCCCTGGTGAACCCCACTTCAATTGTATATCCTAATAAACAGAACCATAATGCTGATCAGAACAGGACTGGTCATCTGTATAGCAATTTTGACTTTACAAGAGCCCTTTCAAATCTCTTCTTTTGTTTTACTATAATGTTGTGACCCATATTAGCTTAATGAGATAATCCATTTGGGGAAGATCCTGATAAATATTTGCATGTTAATAAGAGAAGTAATCTTTAATATTCCTTCCATCAGTCACTACGTTTGGTCAAGGTATGAGGTATGTCCAGAAGGTATCCAGCCATGTAATATGAAAAATGCAGACATTTGTTGAAGAAGATACAAGGTACAAGAAACACTGTACACAGAACAATGACACCTCAGTCCTATTCAAAACAGGCACCATGGGACCTCACACAGTTCTCCCAATAGCCATCAGCTGCCCTGTTGTATTTTCCCGAATCTCATCAATGGTCTGAAATTTCTTCCTTGTCAAAGGTAATTTTAATTACCTTTGGGAAAATCCAGAAGTTACAGGGTGCCAAATCTGGGCTGTAGGAGGTCCAGGTCACCTGGGTGATTTGATATTTTGCCAAAAAACTATGCATGAGATGTGATGCATGAGCAGGTGTGTTGTCATGATGAAGCTGTCAATCACCAGTTACCCATAGCTGCATCCTTCTGGATCATCTGAATAGTTTCCTCAGAGGAATGTTCAAGCTTAATGCAAAATTTGATGCAGATTCATTGCTCTACTCACTCAGTCATTTTGAATGTGAGGGCCACACAGTACACATGCTCACTCAACAGCATCTACCACCCCCACTGACTAGATCAGTGAAGTTATCATTGTTCCAGTCTTCTCTCTTTGACTGCCACATTACATCAATGTTGTACAAACTGTTCTTGTTATATTAACAATAGCTTGCCTTTTTCTGGAAAAACCTCATATACACATTGTGTTAAATATTCACAGTTGGTCCTTTTGGGAACTTCAAGCCCCTAACCCATCCAATAATTATTGGCCACCCAATTATGAGTCCACATGCTCTCCTAATAATATTCCCACAACTATGTAAATACATTACAGGCTGTTTTTTGTTGTGCGATTTGAAATAGCAGAAAAAGGGCAGATAACCTAAGTAACAATCAGTAAGGAACAGGTTAAATAAATTATGGTGCATTTATACCTAGAACACTATGTCACTTTTAAAAAGAACAAAGTAGCCCTGGGTGCTGTGGCTCACTTAGTTGGGCATTGTTCCACAAACTGAAAAGCCCCTGGTTCGATTCCCAGTCAGGACACATGCCTGGGTTGCTGCTTCAATGCCAGCCTGGAGCATGAATGGAAAGCAAGCAGTTGATGTTTCTCACATTGATGTTTCTCCCCCTCTCTTTCTCACTCCCTTTACCTCTCTCTGAAATTAAAACTTAAAATTTAAAAAAAATTTAAAGAACAAAGTATGTAAAGATGTACTGTTATAGAATAATTTCTATGACACATTATTAAGGGGAAAGGAAGGTAAAGAATAATATGATCCTATTAGTGTTTTTTCAAAGGATATATAGGTATAAGTATCCTATATGTGCACCAAAAATGTTTAGAAGGATTCCAAAAATGACTAACAGGGTTATTTCTGAAGGGTGGAGTGGGAGTAGAGAAAAAATACTCTATGCAGCAATTTTCATTTTATAAAAGTTCTGTTTGACTTGAAATATTTACCATGTGGATGTATTAGTTTCATGCTAAAAAAGGAAGGAAGGACGTTTTAAAAAATCTCTATGGTTCTGTGAAGGGTTGCAGGCTGGAAACACTTCATCAAATCCAACAGCTTAAATTAAAGAGACAGATAAGCCTCTTTCCCAAGTCAATGATTGTGTTTGTTTTCTCTATGCTATTAGGTGATTTTTTTTCCTTCAGAGAAAGTTTACTTGATTTTAAATTAGAGATAAGTGAGTTATATTCATAGGGCTTTTGTATTGATACAGAATGTGGGAACTGAATGCCTATTACCAAAGGCAGTCAATTTTTGATAGGTCTCATGAGCAGACCTCTTTCTGTAACAAGGTACAGCCAAGGTGGGGGCACAAATGGAGATTTGTAATGGGGTCCAGAACTCAGGGTGTCCAGGAAATATTGGAAAAAAATATGTATAGGATGTCCTTACACCCACAAGTCTGAGCTAGGGGATAGGACTCATTGAGCAGGACCATTGAGAGTTGTTTTGAATAGAAACAGTTTTGCAGATAACCTCTAGAATGGTCATTTAACATATCTATAACCTTTAACTGATTTCATAGATATGTTAAATAGCTGTGGTCATGCTTTGAGCCAGGGGGATGGGAGTGACTTCAATCCATGATGTAAGTGGGAGGCAACTCCCTCTGGGTACAGTTCCTGCATAAAAGCTTGCAGATGATTGACTCCATGCCATGGGGCCACACCTGCCCGGACTTACTATGGAAGCCCAGTAAAACTGGAAGAATATGGGAGTGCTGGAAAGTGTAACTGATTGTGGGAGGAGTTAGAAATGGGGCTGCAGAGGAAGATTGACACTGGGATTTAAACCCAGGCATGGCAGCCATGTTTCCTTTTTGGGACCATGTGGCTTTGGCAAAAGTTGGAACCCTGCAGCTTTAGGGTGTGCCCTTTTTGCCACGTGGTTTAAGAAGCAGGAGAGACTTTGCCTGGAAGAAATGTGGTGAAAGGATTCTTGCTGGTGGGCCATGAAAAGATGCCACATGGTTTTGGATTAACTGGAGAATGCAGCAGCAACACAGCTGATGGTGCCGGAGCCGAGGGGCTGCCTGAACCACTGACTTCTACTTCTTTTCCTGAGATTTGGTACCCCAGATTTGGCAAAGGGGTACCATATCTCAGGGGAAAAGGGAGTGTCAGGATGGGCAGGGTAGGACAAAATGATGGCTGGACTACAATCCATCATGGCGGCCAAAACAAATGTGGTGCCTGAACTACAACCCGGAAGAGACGGCTGACGTCAAACCAGGGCACAAGGAGAACCACCAATGATATGTTGCCGCTTTGTTCGGAGGGGACCAATCCCCAGCCCCCACGAAGAGGGCCAACCAGAATAAAACCCTGCCATATTCCCTGCACGGCGGGGCTTTTCTTGGCCTGCTGTTGTGCGGGCTGGGGGTGGAGGGGATCTTGCCTGTGAGTGCAAAGCCCAATAAAAAGCTCTATACTGCCTAATTTTGTGACTGGTTAGCATTTATTCCTCAGCGAAGCCTAAGAAAACCTATCAGGAAGGACTGTGTGTTTGTGGGTATTCTAAAGGACTTTGGTATTTTTAATGAAGACATTAAGTCATTACTCTAAGTCTGAATAACTTTTAAAATAAATAATCCCTTTCCTTTTCACCAGTCTCTGGCATTGAGAGATGTCTTTCCCTGGTGGTGGGCAAGGTAAACCTAGTATGGGTGAAACCCCTGGAGCACAAGGTGGGGTCCATTTGGTAATAGTATATCATTCTCCCCTCCCCGGGTCTGTTCTGTAACATTTCAAGATGACTGAATAGTAGTACCTACAACACAACAACAATAATATTAATAGTAATGTCAGCTAATCTTTGGGTGTGTCCAATGTGTGTCTAGCAGGACCCTCGATTTTTTGATGCATTAAGTTTTTAATCCTCCAACACCCTTGCAAGGTAGGATTTATTAATGTCAATATTCAAGATGAAGCCCAGCTAGAGAATTGTTTCCAATATTTCTTTCAAATATTTTGACTTGTAAGTTACTAAAACCACATTTAGAAAGCATGATTAACTGTCATTATAGTGTTGAGGTCTTAGCACTTCCCTAAGGCCCCAAGCCCTCTGACTTACTGAAGTGTTCAGGAGCAGTCCCTCCATAAATCAACTTCTAGGGATCCTGGAATCAAACATGGCATTTGGGTAGATTACTGAACACCTCTTGGCCTTAGTCTCTTCATCTCTAAAATGGGAACAGGAATACTGTCCTGACCAACTTCAGAAATTATTAAAAGGATTAAATAATTATGTGAAAACTCCAAGTACAAATGAAATATTTAGCTTTTCTCCACAGGTAATAAAATTTGTAGTTAACTAACTGTAATAAACTGTGCAATACATTCACTTCAGAGAGTCAAAGATTTTTAGGGCTAAGAAGATTCTAAAAATCATATATCTCTGATTTTAAAGATGAGACCCCTAGGGTGAAAAGAGTCAAAGTAACATATGTAACAACACACAGCAGAGTCAGCCCTCAGACCTCAGTCTTCCAAATCCAAATCACAGACATTTCCCATTGTTTTGACTGTGTCTCCTTGCATCCTCATCACTGCCATCTGAGTCCTTTCCATTCCACATGCCGTTTTAGCAAGCAGATGCCCTGAAAGTCAGAGATTGGTCTTTAGCCTTCAGTTTCTTCATCTGTGATATGAGTAGTGAGCAATGAAGACTTTCCTATCCCAATTTTTGTATGCCCCATAGTTAGTCAGTAGGAGAGTTGGGACTAGAAGCCATGTATCTAGCCCCCAGGGGCCTCCCCCAGTAGTCACAGCTTCCTGAGCATAGTTTTACTACTACCTAATGACTGAACTTGTCTCCTGAGGAAGTATCTCAGCATCAACAGCATCAAAAATTATGAAATCCCACTCAGGGATTCATCCCTTTGTGTTAAAATTTGGGTCTCTAAATTTTCTGTTAATATACATGTGTCCCTGAAAGGGACAGTATAGTGGCCACTTCAGACCATTAACTCTTTGAGCCCCAAACACTGAGAAATAAATACTGGCTTGAAGTTGCACCTGAGCTCAGATCCAGTCTTTGCCACTTGTTAGCCAGGTGGAATTTGGGAAGGATCTGTAATCTCTCCAAATCTCAGTTTTCACACTTGTAAAATGGGTATAATAATATTCATTTCAGTAGGGTAGGGTGAGGAAGGTTAAATGGGTCAGATGTGCATGCTGTCTGACTAATTAGCACCCAGTAAATGGTGTTGCCATTACTATTACTATTGATGTTGCCTTTTAAGTTGTTTCCTAAAAGTATGACAGAGTGCATGAAAGACCCCTAAGGAATAGATTTGGTGGAGGTGAAGAGTATTAAGAACATCAGTGTATACCAAAACACTGGGTATAGAACTAGGCCCAAGTATCTTTTAAAGGATAATTTTTTTAAAAAGGTATAAACATGACTCTTATACACACAAAATGAACATATATCAAAGATTTTATTTAACTCATGAATTTATGAGGGAACCAGTAAATATCATACATATGTAGGCAGAAAAGGAATGCTGAAAGGAAATTAAAAATACATATAAAATGAGTTAAAATCAATTGCATTCAACCAGACACAACTAATTTGCATCTGTGTGAAAAATAATTTGCATTAATATCAGTTTTCAACAACTTACAGAGTTGTAAAAATGCTCAAAGACAATGAATGATGGAGATAACCATGAAAGACACTTAACTAATTTTTTGGAAAGATTGTCACAGTTTTTCCTGATAAGTCCTACAGAGTGGTCTGTGGCCACAGTTTCTCCTTGAGGTCAAAGCCCTGGGAAAGGGGGAAGAAAAGGAGAGGGGACTGGGAGAGAATCTAGAGAGAGACAATAAAAGAGAACATGTTTTCACATCTTCTTTTGAGAAAATTTATAGTATAAGACCATCTCTGCTGGAGGTTTGTTTGTTTTGCCCTTAATAAAAGACAAGCAGTATGTGACAAAGACTGTTAATTATTTCTTGATATCCATTCTCCTCTTGTGTCTTAGTAACAGAATGCTCCATTTTAGCTGGGTGCAGGGACATCTAGAATAAACACAACACTTCTCAGTCTCACTGATGCAACTTCAGCCAATGGGGTGTAAGCTGAAGAGTCCTGGGAAACTTCCAGGATTGGTTCTAATAAGAGAAGGACATGCCCTTCCTTGACCATTCCACTTTTCTGCCAGCTAAAAGGTGGATGTGATGACTAGAGCTTGAGTAGCCATCTTGGTAAAAGCCACCTGCAGGGCATAGCTGAGCATCAAGGTGGCAGAAGCCCATGACTCCTAATAACATCATGTAGGAGACCATTCTGGGTGGTGTGGGCCCAGCTCCCACTCAGAGATGCACAGGACCCTGATTCCCCATGGATAGGTTCTCTCATGGGGAATCAGGCTGCAATGTGCCTAGGCCACTTTGAGTCTTGCTCTTGCTAAAAAACTCCCTCACCCTGAATTGAGGATGTTTACTGCAAAGTAACTTCCTAAAATCCATGCTAAACTTTCCAAGGATGAGAGTAACCGGTTCAACCACTTTTGCCTTTTCATTTGCAAATATCCCTCTTTTATGATGTGATTAGCAGCATTGGCTCCTTTGTTTTCTGTAAAAGGTAACCACCTAAAGCGAACCTGTGCATAGTAAATGAGGACCATCATGTAATGTTCCAAGAAACCCAATAAAGGCTGGTCACAGCAAGGGCCAAGGCTTTTGCTCCCCTTGAGAGAAAAGCCATGCTGTCCCTTTTCCTCCACCAGACTTGGTAGTCCATGTAAATGTCTCATTTCATCCATAATGACGCAGACACTGTGGGCTGGTGTCTGCATTAACTTCATGCAACTGCCTTCTACATAAAAAAGAAATAGACCTTGAACTTTTATTGTTTCACTGTGATTTTTTATGCTCTTATTTTGGGTATTCTGTTACATGAGCTGAAGCTAATCCTAACTATTGGGGGGAGGAGCCCTTAGGAAAGTTTGTGTTTGTTTGTTTTCCTGAGGAATTTTAATTTAAATTTACAGTGGTTCCATGGAAAAATACATTTCTATTTATAACTAGCCTTCTTCTCAATATCACCCTTCAATACTACCCTCTGTTCACTCACATGAACACAATTTCCTAGGGACACAGTAGTCATCGTCTGTGACCCATAAGGGGCATTTGAAGACTGTACCTAAAATTGACAATAGCAATGAACAAATATGTGGTGGGGAGAACTCAATATGGTTGCTGGTATCTGCCCCACACCTGCACATAACAGCCAGTTCAAGAAGTTTGAGTAGGTTAAGGTTGAGCACCATTGAAAGTAGTGCTATGGGGAGATGACCAAAAGGAAGTCCCATATGCTGTAAGGAAAAATTTCATTCCATTCCTGATTATCTGCATTTTTATAGCCTAAATAATCCAAAACCACATCCAAAAAAAAAACCCAGTAGTGTCTAGCTTTGAGACACATTCATTCTTGCAGCAGCTGCAGATTTACCTTAGTGATTATGTTTTGTTTTCCTGGAGATAACATTAGAGTTCATTGGCATTCCCCAAACACATGCTAACTAATTGTGGGAAAAGCAAGCTGAGGGAGCCATACTGAGGTTGTAATTTTGTTTCAGATAATCAACAAACTGAATAATCCACCCACTGATAATCAAATTGACCAAGCTATATGATTCTCAGACTCTGTCAGTCCTTAAAATATCTATTTCTTGTAAGATAGTAGAATATCAGCCCCCAAATTCTTCCATACTTTCTTTCTATGGCACTCAAAATTTCATCCACTAATTTAAATGTGTTCTGAAACATAGTATCACTTTCATCAATGTGCAAATTATGGCTTTACTTATCAAACTCAATTAAAAATCCATATTTTTAGGAATTGTTTGAAGATCTTTCCCAAGAGTAAGGTAATCTTTTACACAAAGAAGCCTAACCCAACCCTGGAAGTTACACTTGCATTTCACTGATGCTGGAATGCTCAAGTTGTGAACTTCCATAGAGGTATGATTAAAACATCAAAAAATAAAACTATACATTAATTCACTGCTTTACCTCTTATAATTCAAAATATTGCTTTCTATACTTTTTTCTGCTTTTATTTTGAAGGCAGGAAATAAATTTGTCATTTTTGTTTTCTATGCTATGAAAGTCTCATTTTTACTCTTAAAAACTTCACAGAGGAGGGGAGTTCTGGCCAAGATGGAGGCCTAGGTAGAAACCCTTCACTTCCTCTCACAACCAAAAGGAGGATAACAACAAATCTAAAATCAATAAACAACCAAAATCACCAGAAAATCAAACTGCATGGAACTCCAACAACCAAGGAATTAAAGAAAAAATCAACCAGAACAACCAGACCAGCAAGGCAGACCACACGGGCCAACGCAGAAAAACTGCAGCAAGGCAGCTGAGGGGCGGGGCTGACTGCTGAGCTCAACAGAGCTGTGCAGGAGGGACTGACTTAAGGGGAACACTGAGATTCAGAGTTGACTGTGGGCTACAGCTGGGGTTGCTGCAGTGGGAGATACTTCCAGTCTGACAGAGAACCTGTTGGAAAGTACACTAGAGACAAGCAGGCAAGCTGCATTGTTCCCTCTCTGGCTTGTCCCCCACAGGCAGCGCAGCAAAGAAGGTTGCCCTGCCTGGGTGAGTATCTAAAGCCCTGCCCCCTTAAAACCTATCAGCTGCACCAAGGCAAAGAAATATGGCCCAAATGAAAGAACACAGCAAAACCTCAGAAAGAGAACTAAGCGATGAGGTGATTGCCAACCTATCTGATGGAGAATTTAAAGCCCTTGTAATCAAAATGCTCACAGAACTGACTGAGCTTGGTTGAAAAATGAAAGAACAAATGAAAGATACCCAAATTGAAATACAGCAAAATATTCAGGGAACTAACAGTGACAAGAGGGAAACCAAAATTCAAATCAATGATTTGGAACAAAAGAAAGAAAGAAACATCCAACTGGATCTGAATGAAGAAATAAGAATCCAAAGAAAAAAAATGAAGAGAGGCTGAGGATTCCCTGGGACAACCTGAAATGTTCCAGTAGGAGGTGCCAGAAGGAGAAGAACAGCAGCAAGAAATTGAAAACTTACTTGAACAAATAATGAAGGAAAACTTCCCCAATCTGGTGAAGGAAATAGACTTCCAGGAAGTCCAGGAAGCCCGGAGAGTCCCAAAGAAGTTGGACCCAAAGAGGAACACACCAAGGCACATCATCATTAAGTTACCCAAGATTAAAGACAAAGAGAAAATCCTAAAAGGAGCAAGGTATAAGGAGACCTACAAAGGAGTTCCCATAAGGGTAACAGCTGATTTCTCAAAAGAAACCTTACAGGCAAGAAGGGGCTAGAAGTATTTGAAGTCATGAAAGGCCAGGAACTAAATCCAAGATTACTCTATCCAGCAAAGCTTCCATTTAGCATGGAAGGGCAGATAAAGTGTTTCCCAGATAAGGTCAAGTTAAAGGAGTTCATCATCACCAAGCCCTTATTATATGAAATTTTAAAGGGACTTATCTAATAAAAAGATTAAAAATATGAACAATAAAATGACAAAAAAACTCACAACTATCAGCAAATGAACCTCAAAGAAAAACAATGAAAACAAAACTAAACAAACAACCAGAACAGGAACAGAATCAGAGAAATGGACATCACACAGAGGGAGTTTAATGGGGAGGGGGAAGAAAGGAATGGGGGGAAAGGTACAGGAATAATTAGTAGGCACAAAATAGATGGGGAGAGATAAAAGTGGTATAGGAAACAGAGGACTCAAAGAACTTATATGGACAACCCATGGACATGAACTGGGGCAGGGAATGCTGGAGGGTTGGGGGAGCAAGGGGGAGGGGGGATAGAGGGGGGAAATTGGGAAAACTGTAATAGCACAATCAATAAAAATGCTTTTAAAAATCTTCACAGAGGGATGAATAGGCAAAGCACAAAGGATTTGGAGGATGGCAAAAATATTCTGTGTGAACCTAAAATGGTGGATACATGTCATTTTAAATCTGTCAAAACCCAAAGAAATGTACAGAACCAAGAGCAAACCCTAATGTAAACTATGGACTCTGGCTGATGATATGTCAATGTAGGTTCATCAATTTTAACAAATATACCTCTGTGGTGGGGAAGATTATGCATGTGTTGGGGCAGGGGTATAGAAGTAATCTCTGTTTCTTCCCCTCAATTTTGCTGTGAACCTAAAACTGCTCTGAAAAATAAAGTGTTTTTTGTTTTTAAAACACCATGCACAGGTCAGAGGGGGCACCTCATCCCACACTGCCACCGTAAGAGGACAACTGGGCCTGTGGTTTATGTCAAATTTTGTGCCCACTCCCTGCAGCCAATCAGAAGGTTAGGAACAGAAGCTCCAAGAAGCTTCCCATCTTTCCAGAGGTGGTTGAACCCTGTGTACAGCCCACCTTCATAAATAAGGTACAAAGTCCAGTTTCTCTGCAGACCACTGGAGTCAGTCTCATAAAATAACAAAAATATGCACATTATTGAAGACCATAATTTTTAACTCTTAACCTTACCACCCACGGCTTTTGACAATTGTTTTCTTTCACTTGACTTAAAAGGCTTATTTCTTAATTTATTTGCATCTTCTTCCCTGGACTTTACCCTTTTTGGGTCAAAAAGTATGGTAATGATTTTGAGGTTACCTGAAGTTGTAATTGAGCTCCCACTGAATGTAACAGGAAGCCTTAAATCAGTGGTTTAAAAAGGGTGATCGCCAGGCCAGGCAGTGAAAGACAAATACCATATGATCTCACCTTTAACATGAACCTAGTCAACAAAACAAACAAAAAGCAAAATATAACCAAAGACACTGCAATTGAGAACAGGCTGACAATGACCAGAGGGGAAAGGGGAGGGAATTTCAGGGAAAAAAGGGGAAGGATTTGCAAGAACAAGTATAAAGGACACATGAACAATAACAAGGGGGGATGGAAATGGGAGGGAGGTGGGGAGGGCTGGGGGGGTGGGCTGGGATGGGGGTAAAAGGCAGAAAACTGTACTTGAACAACAATTAAAATAAAGAAATTAATTAATCTAGGACCAACCATATAAAAAATTTTAAAAATATGAAAAGGGTGATGCCCAGACCAGTAGCATCAGCATCACCTTGCTAGAAGTGCAAATTCTCAGGCTCTACCCCTGACCTATAGAATTAGAGGCTGGGGATGAGGTGTGAAGGAGGTAGAGCCAAGCCCTTTAGGTCAGGGGTGTCAAACTCATTTTCACTGGAGGCCACATAAGCCTTGCGGCTACCTTCAAAGGGATGAATGTAATTTCAACTCCTTAACAGTTAAGGAGTAGTTACATTTATACAGTCCCAAAAGTATTTTGGGCCTTTGAAGGCAACCACAAGGCTGATGTGGCCCCCAGTGAAACTGAGTTTGACACCCCTGTTTAGGTGATACTGATGCATGCTCAGATTTGTTCATGCTGCTATAAAGCAGTGATCATTATTGGGATTTAATGGAGATCTTTCCCATGCCAGCTCCCCATACCCAGAATATGAGATTTACTAAGTCGGTGCTGGAGCCAGAATGTACAGTTTTAAATACCTCTGAGGTGATTCTTAGACACAATCCTAAATGAGAATTACTGCATAATTGCCCATTATAGCTTTAAAAAATGTCCCCAATATTTTTTTCAAAGAAAGAATTTAGGAGGGCTAAATAGAGAGTGGGCAGAACAATAGAAGAAAATAACCAAGAGACTGGCTTTGCTTCTAGTTATAATGGCCCATACATTTTAGAAGCCTAATTGGAAATCTTCTCAAAACCAAGAGAAAATTCCATAAATAACCAAAGGTCAAGGTCATTTAAGACTAAAAATCTTTCATCTTCTCTTCTTGACATACAGCCTTCCCTTCGTGCATTTCCATCTTTAAATGTTCTTATTTTGGGCAGCAGGAAAGCTGAAACAGGAAACTGGCATTTCTGTGCAGGTGCTTTACATTGAGAGGCTCCTTTAATCATCACCACAGCCTGCTCAAGGAGCTAGCCCCTCTCACAGAAGAAGAAACTGACGTCCAGCTATTAAGAAATATGCAAATTCAAATAACTAGTGATTGGCCAAGATGAGATTTGAACCTAAATCGATCTGGCACCATGTCTTTTTCTCCAGACTATGCACTTGCATTTTGTTGCTGTTAAAGTCATTTTCAAGTAACAATGTCTTTTTAATGCAAAACATTGCCTCATTTTACAGCAAACTTTACTTGTGTCAAAACAGTGAGGGTTGGAAAAGTTTAAAACTCAGATCAAAAGGGGTAAATCAAAGACATCTGAACTTATTATACAGCCTGGAAGAGAGTTAAGGTTGAGAGCACTTTAATAAGAATGTTTGAGGGTCTGAAGGATAATTCCTCTTCATAAAATGGAAAGTAGTCAGTTATTCTCTCTCTTCACTGAAAACTAAAAAAGATGTCCTGTTCCATCACTGTCCTGTATGGGTTTTAGGTTCCAAATAGTACTAGTTGTTATATTCCCTGTGAAGCCTTATTGAGCCAGTTCATTTAGGGAAAAAGTGGGGCTCACACACTTTTAAGAAAAGATTACTTTTTATCTCTAGTTCAGATAGCAACTAGCACAATACCCAAGATATGGTCGATACTTCAATGTATGCATGTTGAATTAAAACAGTTGAATTTATTGGAAATTGTTAAACAGAAGAAAGTGTCACCTAGGATATCCTTTGAGAAGCTGAGGGGTTAGCAAACTCATTAATCAATAGATATTCCTCTATCTGATGTTGCTGAAATAGGCTTTTCATGATGGCAGGGGCTGAGAAACTTCTCTTACTGCTTGCTCTAAGTCAATGCTAACACTATAACCATATGTTCATCGCACTTCCCTCACTACATGGTTAGCTAATTGTATCCCCTCTAGAAGTTTAACAAGTAACCAAAAAAGAAAACATTTAGACACCTAGGTGGATGGTACACACTGGAAAGATACGAGTGACTATTTTCAGCGAAGAATTCATTCTTTACAGTCTCATAAACCAACATGCTTGATCCTCATCCCTTGAAAAAATCTAAGGTTCTGAATCTTTGAGTTCCTGAATACTCTTCTAGTCCAATCCCCAGTAGTTGCTTTCTCATGCAGATGATGTGCTGGTCTTTTCAAACTGCCTCCATTTACCTCCCCTCCCCATACATACAACATAATAAGTTCTCTAAGAAGTCTCAGGCAAAAGGAAACTGTGAACCTCTCAGAATGCATATGTTAATTTCAATTCCATGTCCTTGGTAGGTCATTTGACAATTGAAGTAGAGAATTACTAACCGATGACCTTGCTTTTGGAGCTGAGGAATCTGACCCAGAAAAAGCAGAGAGTAAACACAAAGCATATGTGTGGCAGAAACTCACATATAAAGATTCCTCAAAAGGCAGACTGCATTTCTTCTTTGGCAACTTCAAGAAGGAAACAATGCTGAGCACTGACCCAATAGGGATGCAGATCATCACTCTCTACAGGGCCTAACTTCAGTCATATCTGGGTGCTATACACAGTCTTTCTGAAAAGATTATGGGCCACCTGAATGGTCATGACCTGGAAAGATGGTTATAAATGCAGGTTCATCCCCAAACTTCCTGAAGTCACAATGCTTAAGGGTGGGGTCTGGGAGTGAGCATTTCCAACAAGCACTTGGATGATTCTTTCTATGGCATACCAAGTCTCAGAATCACTGCTGGCAGAACTAAAGAACTTACATTCCAATTGACCAGAAGAGCTACATTGCCATGGAAACGTGCTTGGCACCCATTTAGAAGCAACTCAGTCTAATGTCACCATTGGAGAGGTGTCAGAGGAGTCACAGTTTAAATAATTACAGCAGTCCAGTCAACATTTGGGGAAGTTCAATCAGTACCACAAACTGGTTTGCCAGGTACAGAAAATACAGAATTAAGAACTGTTGATGAAAAGGGGGGCCATATACTAAACCTGACAAGATCAGGGGAGGCCTTATAAACTCAGAGACCTAAAGTGACCACACATGATGGTCTGAAATAAAGACTTTCTAACTAAAGGCAGTTCATGGCAGGTAGTCATGTCCTAGGAGGGTATTATTCACTAAAAAAGGTAAATGTTTACTTTAACTCAGCCTGTCGTCTTTTTTTTTTGCATGTATGATAACATACCTTTGGAATATCAAACTAATTTCCTCCTGCCACCACACCTCAAATCACAACCACTACAGTGCAACTGAGACCACAAATCCCCCCATTGTTATCATTATCATGTTAATTGTTGACTGTTAACCATCCTATACCCACCATGTAAAAGAGGCATGTTTCTACTTGTTTTACATTTTATGTAAAACCAGAGGTTTCCCTGCTTTGGGTTCTCATGCCTCCCTAATGTATCACCAGTGAATTTCATGTAACTCCCTTACACCTCCTCCTTTGATTGTAATGTATGAAATAAATGCATAACTGCCACTCTCCAGCAATTTTTCTTAATCCATTGAGATTTTGCTTCCCAGCAATTGTCATCAGTTTGGCTCAGATAAACTCATAAAAACTCTTACAGGTTTGGACATTATTTACATTAACAGACTTTTTGGAGATTGGAACAATACAAAAGACAGGATTTTTGTAGTTGAAAAATTGAAATCAGACAGTCCATTTTAATCTATTTTAAAAAACAGGAAATTCAGAATTTTAACTCAACTAAAATGCTGAGACCTGTAAGGGAGTAAAAGTAGAAAGAGAAAGCTAAAAATTTTCAAAAAACTAACTTGTGCTTGTAAGCTTTACCAACCCCGGCCTATTTTTAAAGTCTCTGGAAACCTGCTTAAAGTGGTTTTCAGAGGATGTAGCCATAAACAGTGACCATGCATGCTACATCAGATTCTGAATAATATGCATGTGGATCTGGGCAACTGTAAGGGGAAAATTTTCATCATGAAAGAGCAAATGAAACTGGTATGTGAAGTAACAGTTTTAGCAACCACATTCGCCCCAGATGTTTTTTCCAAAAATACATAGCTTTATTTGAAAGCTGAGACAGACTAAGGTTTCTATTCCCTTTTCACCATGCCCTTTAAAGAGGAAATAAGTAACAATACACATGGATTAATTACTATTTCAAAGTTATTAATAATAGGGCAACTCTCTTTTTTCAACATTTTGGAGCCTCAGTCATTTTCAATATGTTCAGGTATTTTCAGAAAAAAAATGTAACAAATAGATGGAAATACAGAATAAAGGTATCTCCATTAAGTGTTGCCCAAAAATCAGGAAAAATGAGAAAATTTGTATGACAAACCAACAACTGTTAAAACAATAAGCCTTTGGGTTCTTAAATCCTCCAGAGCTACTTAGGTTAGGTGGATAAAAGAGGGAAGAGAAGCAATAAACTGAATGAGTCTCAGAAATCATAGCATTACCAGTGTTCCTGCTTAACCTGTATTCAAGGCTTTCCACAACAAAACCTACATCTCCCTTTCCAACCTTCCCTTTGCTACTCCCCTAACATATGACAAACTAACCTCCTCTGTGTCCCCCCAAGCTCAGGCTCAGCATTGTCACCTGCAACCCTTTGCTCCTGCAGTTTTTCCCTCACCTCTTTCTGCACATCTGACATCTTGCCTCATCCCATCCTTTGAGAGTAGCCCAAGTCCCAAGCTTTCTGTTCTCTAGTTCCCAGGCCCTCTACCCTCCCTCCTGCTCTGATCCCTACCCCCACTGCAGGCAATTCCCAATGCAATGGGTCCCCCTGAATTCATGTGTAGAAAAGTCTTCATCTCTAGTACCTCAGAATGTTACCTTATTTGAAAACAGGGTAGTTGCAGATGTAATTATTTAATATAAGATCATTAGAGTGGGTCCTAATCCAATATGCCTGGTGTCCTTATAAAAAGAATAGAATGTGAAGAAAAGGAGACACATGTAGAGGGAAGATGATGTGAAGACACTGGAAGAAGACATACACTTATAAGCCAAAAAGAGAGGCTGGGAGCAGATGCTTCCCTCACAGCCCTCGGAAGAAACTATACCGGCTAACATTTTGATCTTAGATTTCTAGCCTCCAGAACTGTGAGACAATAAATTTCTACTGTTTAAGTGACCTCATTTGTGATATTTGTTATGGTAGCCTCAGCAAACTAATACACTAATTCTCACTTGGTGTTTTTCAAGTGAGAATATAGTGGAGCCTGGGACACATTTTGATGTCTATGGCCCTGGACACTTTTTCCTTCATTGTTACTTTCCTCCAAACAGAAATATTAAAACCATATTTTATGAGTTTGTTATTATAAAGATGAATATAGAAATGTTAGACATTCAAACACATTCCTCCACATAAAAGTTTATTTTTCCTGCTGATTTTATTTTATTCTTTATTTTATTTATTCTTAGAGAGTAAGAGAGGGAGAAAGAGAGAGGGAAAAATTGATGTGAGGAACATCAACTGGTTGCCTTCCATATGTGCCCTAGTGTGGGACCAAACCCATAACCCAGGCATGTGCCCTGACTGGGAATCGAAGCAGTGACCTTTCACTTTGTGGGATGATGCCCAACCAACTGAGCCATACTGGTCAGGGCTTTCCTTCTGATTTTAAAAGAAATTAAAACATTTTCATGGGCCTGTAAAAGTATCATGGGAAACAGGCACTGTGCCTATTGTGCCTAATGGGTAAGTTGGTCCCTGCTAGTAGCCTTCTGAACAGTGACTTTGGTGACACCTTGTACTACCAAGTGGACCATAAGCTTTGGAAGGGCAGAGACTATGAGTAACTTCCTCTACATTATCCACCTGTAGCAGGTGTTCAAGAAATACCTGTCAATGAACTGATCTGGTCTAACCTCTTGTTTCTAGGAAGAACTGTGGTATCTAAAACACCCAGGATATTTCACTGTGCTGGTTTCTTCTCCTAGGAAGATAGCTCCATTTTCCAGCTTATGAGATGCTACATCTAGCATCATTTTCTTATATATAAGTAACATGACTTTCAAGATAATCTAGGCACATTTCTGATAATAAATGCCCCCAACTTCATATAACCTATCATGCCACTGTGTGACCTTAGGCATTAATTGCTCTGCACAATAGTTTCCACATATATAAAATTGGGAAGATGGCACAACATGAGCACTTGAGGGCCTTACAATTAACTGGCTGAGTAAGAGCTAAAACCTGACTCCAAAACTGATATTTTTAAATTCAAAGATAGAGAACCTCATATATGGGACAGGGAAGCCCATATAACCTCATACTCACTGGTTTTGCAAAAGATGAGATGGTCACCCTGGTTGTAGGTTTTCTAATCTCTATCCCACTCCCTTTGGCTTCCCTAGATTCACAAAGTAATTATTGGTTGACCTTTGCCTTTCCTTCAGAATCTGAATTTGGGACCTGCAGGCACCTAATGAATACAGGATTCTTTTCATGGTACCCAGTGGAGTAACATAGATACTACTATTACCCCCAGCAAATGAACCTACTAACCCCATAACCATTTCTAATCCTTAAACACATGTTGTTCTAAAATTCATCACCATAATCTTCCAGAAGGATCTTTTTATTGTTGTTCAAGTACAATTGTCTCAATTTTCCTCCCTCCACTCCTCCCACGCCAGCCATCCCCACCTCCCACCTTCAATCTTACACCTCTTTGACTTTGTCCATGTGTCTTTTATACATGTTCCTAAAAACACTTCCCCCTTCCCCTCCCTTCTGGTTACTGTTAGTTTCTTCTTTATTTCAGTGCCTCTGGTTATATTTTGCTTACTTCTTCATTTTGTTGATTAGGTTCCACTTATAGGGGAGATTGTATAGTATTTCTCTTTCACTGCCTGGCTTATTTCACTTAGCATAATGCTCTCCAGACCCATCCATCCTGTTGTGAAGATTAGGAGGAGCTCCTTCTTTCTTTCTGCTGTGTAGTATTCTATTGTGCAAATGTACCACAGTTTTTGATCCACTCATTTACTGATGGGCACTTAGGTTGTTTCCAGCACTTGGCTGTTGTAAATTGTGCTGCTATGAAATTGGAGTACATAGGTTTTTTGAATTGATGTTTCAGGATTCTCAGGGTATAATCCCAGCAGTGGAACTGCTGGGTCAAATGGCAGTTCCATCTTTAGTTTTCTGAGGAAATTCCATACTGTTTTCCACAGTGGCTGCACAAGTCTGCATTCCCACCAACAGTGCACTAGGGTTCCCTTTTCTCCACAACCTCACCAGCACTTGTTGTTTGTAGATTTGTTTATGATGACCATTCTGACCAGTGTGAAGTGGTATCTCACTGTGGTTTTAATTTGCATGTCTGATGGCTAGTGATGCTGAGCATCCTTTCATATGTCTCTGGGCCCTCTGTATGTCCTCCTTGGAGAAGTGTCTGTTCAGATTATTTGCCCATTTTTTAATTGGAGTGTTTGTCTGCCTGGAGTGAAGGATTTCTTAAGCACCTTTTTTTTTTTTGGTACTAGCATTGTCACAGACACAAAGCAAACTGAGTCTTAACAGAAGTTCATTGTTTCATTACTAGTGAGATGCAAAAAAAAAAAAAAGAAAACTAAATTCCCATTACTAGGGAAATGGTTAATAAAATATGGGCTATATCTATACTGTAAAATGTGAAAAATAATTAGATAACTCTGTAGGTACTCACATGAGATTTCTAACACTGATTTTTATTTTTTTAAATAAGTGGCAAAACATATTTACTTTATATATTCTCATATGCAAACCCTGAGACAAGGGTTTACATGCAAGTAGTTTATTTGGGAAGTGATCCCAGGAAACACCAACAGGGACTAAGATATGAAACAGAGAAGGGAAGAAAGTCAATAAAAAATGTGTTACCAAGATGGTTAACCCTGTAAACAACTGCAACTTAATCCCCTTGGGGGCCTCTGGGGATACTATAGAACACAGCTTACAATTATCCCAGCTGAGAGGTAAAGAAGTAGGGGGATTATACCAATATTCATCAGTTATTGGTTGAGGGCTGCTCTTGGGACCTGAGGTGTGATTACAACTCGTGTTCTTCTCTGTATGCAGTAGTACTTTCACAATTGTGGGTAACTCTTGTAGTAGGTGTTCAGTGACCATGACAGATCATGTGACCAACAAAACAGACCCTTTCTTACCTGCTCCAAGAATTTATACCAAACATAGCTAACACATTAATTTTTAGTCAATAATAATTTATGTCAATCAAAAAATGTTTTAAAATGCCATGGTCCATTCCATCCTACTCCATTTCTCCCCCTCCACATGTCTACCATATCCCATTAGGAGCCTCAATAAATTGGCCACACTACACCTTGATAATTCAAGTAATACTAAATCAACCACTCACATGACAAGGGGTTTCTAGGTGTTTAAAATCCCTCTTCCCTCCACTCAGGGTTCCAGGACAGTCAGTAATATTTCCTGGGCCTGAAGCACTAGAAAGAGGTCCTTGCCACATTCTAGCTGACACACAAAGTAGAAGCCTGCATGCATGTGTTAACCTGACTTTTGCCTAAAATATCCAAAGAAATGTGGTCCAAACAAAGCACAATTCTCTAGGCATTTTTTAAAGTCTAGCCAAACAAAAAAGGACCAAAATATGAGATAACTAGAGAGAGGTCTTAAGTATCTTGGCCTTGTTTGAGTATTGGTCCATTCCTTCACTCAAACATTTATTGATGTATTGTGAAGTGCCAGGCACTATACTGGGCATTTTGTCAACTCACAGTGAACATAAAGACACAGGCCAGATTAGAAGACAATTTCAGAGAGAGTACTTTCTAAATTCTCTGCCAATCATATTTTTTTCATAATACCTACACCTGACTAATCTCTCTTTATTTTAACATGCTTCTGTATTTGTCAGGCAGTATACAATTCTTGCTTATGACTGTATCCTAAAACCCAAATCCCATAGAGCAGGGGATGCTTCATGGCTTGAGGTGCTGCCCCCATACCCACAGCCTACATAGGATCACATCTAGGGTAGCAGTCAACTTGTTCTAGCCCCGATGCTCCTGTCACTGGTGTCACTAAATTTAGTCCTGAGATGTCTGAAGCTCCTTGACCTATCCTTCCTTATCTAAGTGCTCAAAAATCCACTCATACACAGCTGAGGAGCTCCCCACAGGCCAACAGTGGAGCTGCTTCTTAAGCTGACACTATCCTTTTATGGAAAAACAGTGTCTGGGAAAGGGAACAATAAGTAAGCACAGATTGAAATCCAGAGCCTTGAGCTAAAACATCAAGTCCCCCCGCAATGTGTGATTTATTACAGAACATAGACCATAGATGCTTAGCTGAGCCATCAAAGACTTGATCTCCTCAAGCTTGGTAACAATATGATTCAAATAGCTTTCCTGGATGTAAAAAGATCCATTAATCCATAAAATCTCCATATCACATCTTACAGTCAAACATGTATTTGAGTGTTAGGGTAAAATGGAGCCTAAAATGCTATATTCTAAAGGGACAGTTTATTTGAATAGAATTTGTTCATAAACAGAAGAGTGGGATAAAATAATAAAATTTGATATCATTTTCCACTCCTTATGAAGAAATATTTAATTTGACATCTGTTACCCAGTGGAAACTAATTATGGACTGTAATTGTTTTTTTTTTTTAATTTACCTCCAATCCCCCCCTTAAGTGAGAGATTGCAGGTATATAATGAAAAAAATTACTGTAGTTAAAAGGGAACATTAAACTGGAAACTGAATTTAAATGACTGTAGCTCTGAATTAAGCAAGTCAAAGCAGGCAACTGCCTCAAAAAGCCTCCCTTTGCTTCTCAAGATGTTTGAAACACTGTTTACCAGAGAGGTGGGGAGAATTCCTTCAAGAATCTTTTTTTCTTGTAAAATATAATTGTTCACAACCAGCTCTAGATTTATAATATGAATGAATTCGACTCTACAAACCCAGGTGTGCAAATAAAAGTACATTAGTTTTCAGAAATAAAATTGCATTTAATACTGAGTTCCCATTTCCACCAGACTTAAAAAAAAAAAAAAAAAAAAAACTATCCCAGTGTTAGGGATTTTCCTCTCCCCAGTTCTTAGAAATTTTTCAAACGCCCCCAGAGATTTGGTGCAAAAGCCCAATTGTCTTCAATATAAGGTCACTATAACCAATGTTGGAGTCATTACAGCTCCTGAGATGCAGATCTGCCATGTCTGTCTCCCACTTGGGCACCTCAGTGACTGGAAACCTACTTCCCCTGCACACTCCTAGCCATGCCCTCCACTACCCATGAAGCCCCTAACCATCCTCCCTTTTCAGTCTTGGAGAAGTTCCCTTTTTTCTTTTTGCTCTATAGTATCTGCTTCAAAAAAAAATGCACCTCTCTCAGTGGATAGAAGGATAGATACATGTGATAAAACAAGCATAGTAGAAAGTTAATAGTAAAATCTAGATGGTGTCTAGTGGTTATTCACTGTAAAATTCTTTCAATTTTGCCATATGTTTGAATTTTTTCATAATTGGTAGTGGAAGAAAACAAAACTCTCTCCCCAACCCCTTATACTCCATGCTGTGGCCTTTTGGCAGGGGGAAGCCAGAAAGGGAAGTAGAGCACAGTGGGGCACTGAGCACTGTGACATAAATCTCCCCAAGGCAGAAGAATGAATCTGACTAGCAAATCTGGGACCTCAGGAGGCAAAAATATAGTGAGAACAAAGCATAATTTAATATCTCAATGAATTTTCCTACCACAATTTCTAAATGAAAGAGAATTGGGTATGATTGTCTACTCCTATACCTCACTACCACCCCTACTTGAATTTAATTGCCCACATATCATAACCACATTATTTTTACTCCAAGATGTTTAGGAGTGAAGCAATATCTAACCCTCTTCACTTCTGTATCCCACAGCCAAGATGGAAAGAATGAGTTCCCAAGTGCAGGGCATATTTTAAAGACAACCCAAATTCTAATGGCCAAAAATTCAAAGACACTGTCAATTAACATGACCTCTGGAAGTATCCTGACAAATGGGTCTTAGGGCATATTGAGAAGGTCTTAGCATTTCTCTGAATGCTGAGTTTCAGAGGTATTCCTCAATCTTTCTTTCAGTTTCAGTTGTAAGCAGCCATTGGGAAGCTGTGAACACACAAAGCATAGGGTAAAAATCAAAAGGGTGCATCCTGTGCTGGCTGGTGTAGCTCAATGGATTGAGTACCAGCCTACAAACCCAAGGATCACCAGTTCGATCCCCAGTCAGGGCACATGCCTGGGTTGCAGGCCAGGTCACCAGTGGGGGGTGCGTGAGAGACAACAACACACTGATGTTTCTCCCTCTCTTTCTCCTTTCCTTACCCTCGCTCTAAAAATAAATAAAATCTTTTTAAAAAGTTTTTCATCTAGATAAATAAAATCATGCTGCTGTCTGACTGTTGCCACAACATATGGAAATAATTCAATGTATTTTCATCATATTTGGAAGGTGTTTTAAATTGTCTGATGAAATACAGGGTAGGGCAAAAATGGGTTTACAGTTGTTCACATGGGAAATAAGACAATAATAAATAATAATACAAGAATAATTCTGTACTTTGTGTACTCACAACTGTAAACCTACTTTTGCTTACCCTGTATATGCTGAGTGGGGTGTGGGTAATACATATTGAGTTGCTCATTAGAGCTCCTTCTCTGTGAGAAAAGTAGTCAGTCTCTAGAGCAGGCAAAACTAAGGTATGACAAGATACCCATGGGGGCCAGAGATGCTTGAAAAAGACCGATGTCAACTTGGACTCCTTAACTGAACTTTGTGATCTGCAAGTATTGCCTTGTGATTAGGACTTGGACAACTTTAAGAAGATACTCCATGATGAGTTGCAGCAGACATTAATTAATTTTTTAAAGATGTCTAGTAATTTTCCTCAGTAATGCTGTAGGCTGGCTGGTTACTGTTGCAAAGGAAGAATAGTTAGAACATAGATAGTAGATAGCAATGTGCAAAAAAATACTTAACTTTTACCTAGGTATTTTATTTCACTTACTCTTGTTTTCTGACAGGTACTATAGCAGTTTTCTCTGACCTCTCCTAGTAACTCCATTAATTGTAAGAATAGTAATAACAATAATAATATTTCTTGTGATGAGACATCCCTACTCCTTAAGTAACATGAACGCAGATATAATCCCTCATGACAGTACAATCTAACTGGCTTCTCCCCCACAGAGAGAATAGGCATCCAGACTTCTACCTTAAGCTCCTCTTTCTGCTGTCTTCCACAGCCTCAACCTTCCCTAACCACCACCCACAAGGGTTGGTTTTATCCCCATCTTTGTTTCTTGAATAAGCCAAAAATTTTCAAATCAAAGATGGAGAAATGTGAGTTAGAGGTGGAGAAGGAAAACAAATAATGGAAAAGGTTTTCTTTATGATGATATGAATACCAAAACAAAATGCATCATTTAAATTCTTCCCTTCATTGGAGAAGAATAACATCACCAAACATTCTACTATTAAGACAAGTGAGTATGAAATTAGGCAGCTTCCAAATGCAAAGGAGTATGTTCAATGCAATGCATCTTGGTTTGCTCTGTATTAAGCTTACACCCATTCAACCTCTCAGGATGTACATTTAGATCTCCTTCCTATTTACAATCCATTTATGTTCACTCCCTTTGGTAGTGAGCTCTGGAAGCCAGCATAGAAAATGAACCGGAAGGTGACAATTCCTCAAAGCATATCAGTGAGCTTCTTAGACAGACCAATTTGAGATTATAGGTGGGATTTGTCATTGTAAGAATAATGTTTCAACTAGAAAATCAAACTCTGGATATTAATTGTGATAAAGAATAAAAAGAAACAAGAACTGTCATGATATCTACTATAAGATTTCACCTTTCCAGAGATAAGGATTCCCTAATTCCTCAAGGGAGCAATAGTGAATTTGCATTTTTTACAAAGACCACAAACTCGCAATAGGATCAAACTGTTTGCTCCTGATTCAGCCACTGCTAGTGAAGTCACTAAAAGCACAGCCTCCAATTGCCTCCAATGTGGGTCAAGGTATTGCTAGGAATATTAGCCAAGATTCTTTGAATTGCAAAGTACATTCCCAGCATCTAGGACAGTGGGCACTCAAGGAATATTGAATGAATGAATATATGAATAAACATGTAATCCAGTACCAACATATGCAAAAAAGTAAAATATACTTTCTGTGTTTCACCAGTATGCAAACCAGAGTTGTGAGAAAATAAAATGGCTTGCTGAAAGTAACCACAGGGCAAACCATGTCAGGAAATAACCTTGAGGCCAAACCCTAAACCCAGAGACCTAGTTCAATGTTTAAGTCCACCAGACAGAGTCTGATTCCATGGTGCCAATGGACACATGGACATCACACCTGGCACTATTCTTCCTTCTAACCAGAAGCCAGACAGACTGACGGGCAAATCCAGGCCTCTCACTTCCACTCTACATCTGTGACTCTTTCTGCTAATGATGAACCCACTGAACAGGAATGCTTCCTGGCTGGCACCTGGTATGGCTCTGCTGTACCCTGAGCCCTCCACGTGGCAAGCACATCCACCTGTCGGGATTAGAGAAAGGGGACATGTCAAGGGTTAATGAAAATTATTGTGTAAATATCTAATCTGCCCAGTCCAGCCATGAAGCTGAAGATCACCCACCTGACATCACCACTGAGATTTTACATAAATGACATTCAGGCAAGCTACAAAACTCCATGTGAGCCTCAACAGTAAAGGGCCTCTGGGTAATTCACCAGCTGGCTAGCCGATTTTAGCACAGTTAGTAAAACACTGCATTAACATTTAGCTTTTGTGTGTAGAACAAGCTGTGCAGTAAATTTTTCTAAATGTTACTGAAATATATTACCTGCAAACTATGGGCTAAGCTGAGGCAGCAATAGGAAATGTCTCCACTCAGCAAGTCAGGTTCTAGAACAAGTTTAAAATGTTTTTGAAGGATGCACATGCCTGGCCCACAGGAAATAATTCTCAGTAATGAGTGATAGGCATGCCTGGAATGAGAATCCAACCTCTGCCATAGGGCACTTACTCGTTTTAATTATCACCTCATATGTGATACTGCCTGCTAAGTTTGGATGCTTTTGTCCCCCTAAAATGTGTGTGTTGAATATCCAATACCCAAAGCGATGATATTAGCAGGTGGAGCCTTTGGGAGGTGATTAGATCATGAATAAGATTAGTGCCCTTATAGAAGAGGCCCCATAGAACTCCCTTGCCCCTTCCATCAACAGGACACAGAGAGAAAGCACCACCTGTGAGGGAAGTGGGTTCTCACCAAACATCAGATCTGCTGGAGCCTTGATCTTGGTCTTCTTAGCCTCCAGCTGTGAGAAATAAAAGTCTTTTGTTTATAAGCCACCTAATTAATGTTAATTTTGTTAAAGCAGCCTGAACAGACTAAGATACTGCCTACAAAGACATTTATTACAGGCTGGGTCATTTGAGGACCATCAACATCAAGCTAAAAATAACATTGTAAAGGAAGAAGTGTGGTGTCTGAAATGGCCCTTGGGACTCTGGTTCTGTACTGGCTGCTGTCAGTCCCACCTGTATCTCCTCTGATTCCCATCAGTGCCAAAAGCTTCTTGCCACAAACACCTGCAACTTCTGCCTAGGTTTTTTGTTTGTTTGTTTGTTTTGGGTTTTTTTCCTGGCACAGAGAATATGTTTCTCCTGAGCATTGGCAGGCTGGAAGTGCTGGGCTGTTAGCATCACAGAGGCAGTTCTCAACCAACTGCAGACTAGAATTGGAGGGCAAAGACCCCAGCTGCCTCACCCCTCAGGTAGGATCAAACTGATGTATATCCTCCCACTGTGTCTAAGAGTTCCAATCACTCACATGATAAGTGGCTTGGCAGCACACCTGTTGCTGTTTGTCTTCCCTTCCCTGTTGCTTCCTCCACTTCCCTGCCAAAGCTTCCAGGGTTTCTACCTCTCAAATAAACCACCCAAGGACCCATGCTAAGACAGACCCATTCTTTCCTCTTTTAGATTCTCTCTCACCCTTTCAACATAAATTATTTTGGAACCCCAACCATTTTCAAAGTCTTATGATAACTTGCACTCCCCAATAAAATTAATTGATTAATCAGTTAATTAATTTAATTAATTTTCTTTTGGGGAAAGAGACCAAAATTCATTCATGCTGGTATGTGATTGATACAGAGGACCAAAAATTGACCCCTTCACTTACAAGACCAGAATGCCTGGCCTCAGCCTGAGGAGGCCTTATAACCTTAGGGAATTCACACTGCAGAGATATCTGTTTACTCTCATTTTCACAGAAGTGACTCTGAGAGATACGAAAGGAGAATGTGAGAAGACTTGGAGAAGGATCCTGGATAGAGTCCCAGCCTGGTGACCTCTGTTTCAGTCATGCTACTGAAAATTAGAGAACTCCACACAGAACAGCTAATAGTGGCTACGGCAGAAGATATTAGGAGTTCTGGGACAGAGAAACTGGTTTTATTAATATACATATTATTTTTGAATTCCACTTTAGGGATAGGAAAGACTTTGATTCAAAACCTGGTCTTGCCATTTACTTACTATGTGACCAACAATAGCCTTACTACTCATAATTACTCTGAGCCTCACTTTTACCATCTTTAAAAGGAAAAGTAATAATAACTACTTAGAGTGGTGTTTGTAAGGCTTAGCATACATGTCATAGATAGTAAGCCCTTGTATTAATTTCCTGCTGATTCCAGAGTCTACTTATTTTTCTTGGCTCATGACCCCATAACTCCAACCTCTGCCCCTATCATTGTATCTCCTTCTGTGACTTTAATTCTCCTGCCCTCCTCTTACATGATCCCTTGGAATTATGTTACAAGATAATCTCCAGGAAAAAATAAAGAGATGAAATTTTCCAGAACACTAAGCTAGTGTTCTAAGTTAGAACACTAACTCTAGTTATTCATCATAACTAGAATACCTACCTTACTGGGATATTTTTAAAGTTCTATAGGGACTTTTTTTTTACATACTCCTCAATCTTTTTTGGTCATTCTTGGTCACATGACTTGTAACCAGGGTTCATAACAATAAAAACTTTCATTACCTAAAGTAAATATTTGAAACATCCAAAAATATTCTTAACTTAATCATATCTGCACAGTCCCTTTTGCCATGTAAGGTAAAATATTCACAGGTTCTGGGGATAAGGATATGGACATCTTTGGGGAAAATTATCTAAACAGTGCCCATTAATTGTGTGTTTAAAAGGTCGTAGTTGTCATGCCTAGAGGCTTGTTAACTGCTTTGTATGTTTTCTAACATACTGGTTGACAATTTGAGGCAAGTGTGTCAAAGATGGCATGACAATTGTGGGTGGCTGCCTTCCCAGTGTCTCCTTCCTAGCAAATGGCAACTCTGTGCTACCAGAGGTTAAAGCCAAGACCTTGGTCTTGTCCTTGATTCATCTCATTCTCTCATACTCCACATTTATTGGTCAGCAAGTACTGCTATTTATGCCTTTAAAATGTATGGAGATTCAGCTACTTCTACCCATCTTCAATGCTACCACCCTAGTCCAAACCACTATAATCCCTTCCTTGGAATGCTGGAATAGTATCCTAGGTGTTCTCCTTATATCCACCCATGCACCAACTTAGTGTGTTCTTTAAGCAGTCAGCATAATATTTTAAAAATACAAGTCAGTTCATGTCAACTTTCTGTTCAAAGTCTTCCAATGTCATCTCACCTCATTCAAAGGAAAAACCAGAGTCCCTACAATAGCTTTTAAGATCCCAAATGACCTGCCCTCTCCCCAGTATCATGTCACACCATTTTTCCTCTGCTTATTCTGCCTCAGCCACACTGGCCTCCTTACTATTCCTCAAACATGCCAGGCATCATCTTTATGAATACTATTCCCCTGTCTAGGAAGCTCTTCTTCAGATAGCCACATAGCTCATTCACTCAACTCTTTTAGAGCTCTGCCTCAAATCACCTAATCATTAGGCCTTCCCTGATTACTCTTATCAAAAACAGCAGCCCTTCTGCATGCCCCAAAATCAGTTTTATTTTTAATTCCATAGTACTCATCACCTCCCAGCATAGTAGATATTTGTCTTGGTAATTATCTGCCTCCCCTTGAGTGCAACTCCATGAGAGTGAAGGATTTTATTTTGTCTGTTCATTTCTGTATTCCGAGCAGTTAGATGAGGCACATAGTAGGTACTCAGTAAATAAATAATTTTTTAAAAAATTAAAAGAATGAATGGATGAGCTTCTGGTATAATGATATTTAATAAAGCAAAGAGAAATATACATATTTTAGGACTGGAGATCATGTCCTAGAATGTACTTAATCCTAAAATACAATTTAAAGCATGACACATAAATTGGGTCTTAATTTGGGGTTAATTTATTTGCTTGCCTAAGAATTTTAAAAAGAAAAATATGATGGTTTTAAGCAAGGTCATACTTCCAGAGAAAAAGTTTAAACATTGGTCCCAACACCTATCCTAGGCTGCCCTTTTCCAGTGAAAAAGTAGATGATAGGAGGTACCCTTAAAACTGTCTTTTGTGTATTGGCCTACCCAAATGTATTCATTCATTCTTTCATTATCTGAATTAAACAAACAAGGAATCCTGCCTTAATGGACTTTGCATTCTACTGGGAGATACGAGTAATAAATAAAATCTTTAAAAATGTATAAAGTATGTTAAATAGTGACCAATACTAAGGAGTGTTAAAAAAATAGTCACCAATGCTAAAGCTGAAGTGGGGTGCAGAGAGGGCAGGCATGAGTGGGAAAGCATTCTAGGCAGAGAGAACATGAAGTTCAAAAGTGAAAAGTTGGGATTGTGCATGGAAAGGTCCCCAACCGTTAAGTGAATGAGGGGCGAGTAGCAAGAAAATGCCATCAGAAGGGTCATAGAGGACTGGGACATAAAGAGCCTAATGAGATGGAGCATTTATGCCATGTAACATGGGAAGCCTAGGAGAATTTTTGCACAGAGGAATGACATGCTTCAATTTTCATTTTAACAATGTTGATCATGCCTATACTTGGTCACTCTGTTAGGCCTTTCTCCAAAAGCTGTATTTGTTCTGAGTTTAAGTTCCTTAAAAGCAAAAAACATATCTCTTTTATTCCTAGACCTTAAACTATCAGCATCTTCCATACCCAGTTGATCCTCAACAAATGTTTATTGATTTACTCTCTGTAGTTACCTGGGCAGAGCTGTACATTGGCTAACTTAGCAACAGAGATGAATGGATCTAACTAGGCAGACAGTTGGCATAGCTCCAGTGGTTCACCATTGGCACAATGGGAAATCCTCTCTCCTTGGTCAAAACGTCATCCAAGACCCCTTTTCCACAATATGAAAGCTCTCATCTTCTGAATATATGTAGGAATCCTTCACACCGAAAATATCATGTTTAAGAGATGTTAGATCTGTGAGCCACCATCAATACCAAACACAGTCTGTACAGGTCTGTTGTTAAAGGAACTAGGGCAAGTAGATAAGGCAGACATCAGGGGAATTACTCAATGTTACCAAGTAAATCACTAAAAAGAATTTGTAGCCTTTCTGCCTCATTGAATTGTTTTGATTCAAGATCTTCTATAACCTTAACTTCAAAGAAAATAGATGATTACCTTGATATTCAATTCAAGCCAGCATTACATTTTATAAAAACAATCCATTCCCTATATCTCTTTTATCTGAACCAGTATGAAACCCCCTTGCAACTCAAATTATTTTTTCACTATGAAAGAAATTACCCAAAGCCAAAGGAAAGGTAAGTCTTTCATAGAAAAAAAAGTCACCAAAATTGGAGTTAATAAAAATCTCTTAGGTCACTGTGCCCACGGTTCCTTTTTTTCTATACCAGACACTTTCACAACCATATGCTAGAAGAGACCAGGGAGATCTTAGCAAGTGAACACAGGCAATAATTGCACTGTGTTCTTGGATGGAGTATTCTACTTGATTTTTATTTGCCTACAATGGCTTCTATTTGAAGGAAAGAAAAGAACAATGACACCAGAACCAGTGAGCACAAATTCCCTGAAAGCAGTAGTTCTCAAATTCAGAATCCCAGGGAGGACTAGCTGAAATCCAGTGCTGGGCCTCATCCCAAGTTTCTTATTTAATAGGTCTGAGGTAAGACCCTAATCTGCATTTCTTACAAGTTCTTGGGAACTTGCTGATGATGTTGTTGGACCACACTTTGAGAATCACTGGCCTAAAGGTAGAAAATATGAAATATCAATTTGTGGTTAAAAATACCTACCTTTTTGGACTTACAAGCTGTTAAATGAGAATCTATATAAGGCTAATAATCTGTGCACATTTTAATATATATATGCTGAAGGACCCAGTCTAAAAAGGCATAGAATTATCACATCTTTCTTCATTAATCTTCTTTATGTCTTCAGGTCTTCTTAATATGTCTCTCTTACTCCATACTGTATCTTCAGTGCCCAACCCCCAACACAAGGATTTGACACATTTTGGGTACCCTTAGCCTGAGAGGCCTGTTCCAGGAAAAGAAGGCAAAGCCCTCTGAAGGCTGACTTTTCCTAATCATTTTTTCAGTACTTGCCCAGCTATAGGCAGGAAAAGACTTTTGTTTCCAATTATTTTATTAAATTGATGTCTAAGCATTGTTATGATGTTGGGATCAAAGACTAAACCCCCATTTTCTGAATTCCCCTAACACTCTTATTAAAGCACCATAAAGCATATTTTTTGAAACAGATTTAACATCATGCCTGGTCTCTTCCCAAGCCCTCAAGAACACTATAAAACACACAAGGAAGACAATTCAAGGATGATGGCTTCTCCAGAGTTTGCAGTAGTTTCTCTCTCTTTCTCTCTCTCTCTTGCGTGTGCACACACACACACACACACACACACACACGGAAAACCCCTGGGAAATACCCTGGCGGAACACACTACTCCTTTTCAGCTCTGTCTCCTTTTATCCCATGGTACCTGAGGCCTGGCACATACTGTGCTTTTATTCCCTGCTTCAGTGTGGGTGAGAAGATTTATATGCCAGTGGCATCATCATCACAGCATCAGGGATACATAGGAAAAAGCAAAAGGCATGAATCAGATGTAGGTTCCATGAGAGAGATCTTCAGCGAGATCTCTCCATTACAATTGTAATCCATTACAATTAATGGATTATTTGAGAGGCCTCAATGTGGTCAGCTTCCAAAAACAACTTAATAGAAAAAATGCAAAACAGGTTTGGAATAGAAAAAAATCCCTACTAAAGGACATTGCTGCTATTTGTATGGGCTTCCTCATTCTTTCTGTTGTCTTAAGGGAAAGGGAAGGATGCAAATGAATTCTTCCAGGCTGGGAAACACAGCAGCCCTCACTATGGTGAGGGGAACAGCACTGAGCAGTAGGTGTAAACAAACAAACTAGAGTCCTGGGTTTTCCATGGTTGTCTAAAACCAAGATGCTTAGAAATGTGGGGGGATCAGGAGTTCTCACTTGCTTTACCAATGAGATACAGAAAAAGGGCTGAGCAGTGGGGTTTCCAAATGTCACAGGAAGGCTTCATTTTACCTGCTTTGAAACTCTAGAAGGAAAAGCTACAAAATCAAGACAAACATCTGATGGGGGAAGAAGAGCATTCAGTATCAGAAGTCCCAAAGGGACTGAAAAGAATTATAAGTGTTCTTTCCCTGGAATCAGATGGGCCAGGGAGGGGTGGATGAACATGATCATTCTTGTTCAGAAAGAACTCTTAAGGGACTACAACCCTTAACAGAGACGAGCACTGAGAATGGAATCCCAGGGGAAGGTTGGGGAAAGCTGATTCCAAAAGTGAGCTCAGACCACTGAGATCAGAATGCTTGTCTAACCCTGTTTTAAAGAGGCCATACATGGCTGGGATTACAGCCTCAGGAATGATTTGCCCACAGCCACAGTCTTGGCCATGATTATCAAATAAGCCTCAGTCCCAGGGCCTGGACCACAGCAGGGCAGCGGGCATTATGTAAGTCCAAGAAAGAAGCTTGGGCTGCTGCCCAGGAGACAAATGGGAGGAAAAATTATCCAATCCACCCTGGAAATTCTGCATTGAAGGAGAAACCAGCTCTGAAACAGAAGAGCCCTTGTCATTCCTGGAAGCAGTTTGACATTCTTGTCTGACCCAGAATGAACCAAAGGCAATGGCCTAGGTCTAAGTTTTAGGGACCCTCAGTCCCTAGATGTCTTGAAACTGTCAGGCTCACAGTAGCTGCTAGAGGGACTCACAAGATGAAAAGCAGCATGGGAGATGGGAGGAAAGTCAATTTTGATATGGGACTGCTGGGTTCTAGTTTTGGACCTGCCACCAAGACACCATGTGACTCTGCACACATTACTTCACCTCTCTAGGGACTAGATTTGTTCTTCTAAAATGAGATTAATGAGTGATTAATGACCATTATGGTAACTTTATTATCTAACATGTTATTGTTTTAGACAGTGAAAGTGTATTTTTTTAAAAGGGACCAGATGAACTAGATGTACTAGGCACATCAATGCATAAAACCACATCCTTTCTTCACCCTACCGAACCTTGCCCCTGAATTGGAGTACAGAAGAGCCACACCTTCATCTTACATAGTGTCAGTTTCTGCAATAGCACATAAGGCAAAATCTCATATTGTGAAAATAACCATTGAAAAGAACTTTAAATTGCCCACAATGAACAGTATAGGTAATTTTTTAAAAGATTTTATTTATTTATTTTTAGAGAAAGGGGAAGGGAGAGAGAAAGGGAGGGAGAGAAACATTAATCAATTGCCTCTCAAATGCCCCCAAATGGGGACCTAGCCCACAACTCAGGTATGTGCCCTGACTGGGAATAGAACTGGCAATCTTTAATTTGCAGGACTGTTGCTCAACTGAGCAACACTGGTAAGGGCTATAGGTAATTTTTTATATGTGAGTAAGGACCCCCCAAAATGGAATTTATTTATTCAAAATTGTATATTTATTCTTACATGTTTAAACTTCAGTCACCTGCAAAGTACTCTCCATTTAATACAATACACCTATTAAGACATTTTTTCCACTGCTCAAAACAGTTTTTGAGCTCATCAATTTTGATGCCTTTTAGTGTTTCTGTCATTTTTGTTTGTTTGTTTCACCTCTTCCACATCAGCAAAATGTTTTCCTTTGAGGACTTTTTTCTCCTTGAGAAACAAAAAAAGTCACTCAGGGTGAAATAGTGTGAATATGGAGGGTGGGGTATGGGGTCATGCTGTTTTTGTTCAAAAACTGCTGAATACTCAGCTCAGTGTGGGCAGGTGCACTCGTAAATTACCCATCACAAAGTGGGCAAATGTGTTGAAAGAGTCTTCAGAAAAAATTCACTGAAGTCAAATGCAACCTCTCACAACAATACTAGCTGGACACTGATACAGATGGGTTCCTAGAACACTCACCTAGCTGGGGAAACCTGTACTGCAAGGGGCCCACCATCCAGAAGATAATTCCAGATTTTGGGGGGTTTCCCTTCATATAGTTGAAACCCTATATAGTAATATAAATTTCTACATGTTCACATAAAGTATACAGTGGTGGAGAATATTTAATAAAGAGTAAGTGCAAAATAGAATTTTAACTATTTTTAATTATGAAATAGACTGACTAACATGGAAGAATGCAACAATGTATATAGTTGAACTTACACAAGTTAAATGCCTGTGGAACTGGTTTATTAAACAGGCTAAACCTGACTGGGTATAAACAGGAAATAGCTGCATATTTCTTCACTATTGCCTTCAACCTTGTTACATCAAACTAGTTTCCCTGCCTCTTAAAAACATCTTAGACAAATCTCCTTACTTTTAGGCCACTTAAAGAACAAGCCCTAATTGGTATTTAAAAATCCATTCTAAGTCAATGTCTTATGTCATATTCAGTTCAAAGTTTCCTTCCCTTCCCCTAACTCAGAAAAGTTGGACAAGAAGTCATAACAATTCTTTCCACCCTTTCTATTGTGGTGTGGCCTCTTAGCTAAGCTGGAACTACATTCCCTGGAATTCCCTTCCTTGTATGGGTCTGAGTTAGGGTGGAGCATAAGAGAAATATGCACAAGAGGAAAGTAAAGGAGCCACCATTTTAATGCTCTGAAGGTAAAGGGCACCAGGCACTGCAGCAACTCATATGCATTGCTGCTGACTTATTGGCTCCCCTTGTCAGTGTGGGAAGCCCCAAGCTCTGCTGCTCCTTCAGCTCCCACTGGATCTCCTCCTTCCTCTTCTCTAGGTCCTGGGCCAGGCATATGTGTAGCTCTGTAGCAGAGAGTGTCATCTTATCCCACAGGTCATTCTTGCCATTGAGTTTTAGTTTGTCCTCATGTGTTCAAATTTGTCCTTTTCCACTTCACATCCAGCTTCCATTCCTGAAAAGCCAGCCTGGCAGACCTATAGAGATATTGGCCCCAATACCAGACATAGAGGCCACAGTCTCACCTAGGTTTCTCCATCAGGTCCCACAGTGTGTAATACCTAATCCCTATAACAAATCCCTTATATATTTTTTTCATATAGTAATTCTACTCTTCTCAGACTGAACCCAGCTGATATGTTCCTACTTCTTGCACACTTCTGCTCACCTCTCTGGGTTAGAGAGATTATAGAAAAGCAGCAATGTCTCATGTCAATGATGCTATTAAAACATGACTATCATGGCAGCCACCAAAGTGCTGGCTCTTCTATGAGCTGCAAATGCAAGGGGAAGGAGATTTTTTAGATCTTCAGATAGTCCACAGGGACCTCTGGGCTCCAGTGACACATACTCTGGCTGATCAGTTCTGACCCCCTCAGCTTTTCTATCTGGAATAAATCCTGGGCCCTCTTACTTATAGATTCCCCTTGCCCCAACAAGCCATCCTCTTGTGCAGGGTCCCTAAAAGGTGACACCAGCTATCTTGCCCATAGTCCTGTTGGCCCCCAGAAGCTGCATCCTGGTCCACTAAATGGTAGGAGTACAGCTTTTCCTGCTTCCCCTACCCTTGTACTGTTCTTGAGATGGCTCCAATCAGCCTTTCCCTTCAGACTTCTCCAAGTGATAAGTGGGCATCAGTGTCTTTGATCCTGAGCACCCCTAAATTCCAAGAGAGGCACATAAATTTCTCCTAAGAGCTGCATCACAGTACTCTATTCCATCCCAATAAAATACTGGGAGGGCTGGTGAAAATACTTACTGTTTCCTTAAATCTAATAAGGGTCAAGCACTTATGTTTCCTTAAATCTCCTTCTTGAATTTCTAGTCTCATCTTAATGTGCTGCTGGGGGTGATAGTCTCTGAGTGATTTTTGTTACATTTTAATGAGTTCTGCATATGTTCTTTGGAAAATGAGGGGTTTTATCATATATTATACTTGGCTTTTAGTCCTTGTTTCTATTCAATATTTTTATCCTATCCCTTCAGACCTCAGCTTTGAACAAAACTGTTCTTAAAATCAAGAATAGTTTACTCCATGGTACAATTTTAGGAATCTTAGGAATATCTGCTGACCCAAACATTTTGTTCCCTCCTTCTTCCTACACCTTAGACTTCACCATTAGAAATACATTTCTCCTATTTTGACAAATTAGGCCGTCAGGGGTCTTCAGGGATGCTTGAATCTATTATCCTTTAGCAACATTTTGCCATGGATAAGTTAGTCAGATTGCTTTCTAGAGAGACAACTGGTTGAGTAACGAGTGAGAATGAAATTCAGTGCAAGTCAGTTTTGATGAGAGAAAGATAAGTTTGTGCCACAAGCTGTATCAGTGAGGAGTCTGAGTCATCATCAGGGACCAGAGTGAAAAGGTAGAAAGAAAGAGAATGTTCCCCACTCAATGTTTTCTAGGTAGACTTTGATGCAAAGAGTACAGTATTTACAAAGTAAATGCTTTTCAAATAACAATTGTTTAAGAACATAATAATCCCATTTTGAGAATAAAATATTTGGATGCCTTTTAAACCTCACATTTATAGTTTGTCCTTCTTTATCCCAAAACTTTTTCCTTCAAATTATTTAATTACCTAATAGATGTTTGAACTAAGGTGCTAAAATTTTTAGAAAAGGGGTTTATTTTGTGACTGGAGGTGAGTTATGGGAAATTCATTTCTTGAGGAGCTCTACAGAAATGACAGGAAGTTTAACATGTTGTGCTAGATTTATATGCATAATGTTATTTTTTCACTCATTATTTCTGTCACTAACATAGAGGGAGAAAGAATTGTATAAAGATAACATGGACCAAGGTAATGGTTCTCAAACTTGAGTGAGCATCAGAATCACCTGTGAGCTTGGTAAAAACATAGATACTGAGGTCCTACCCCCAAAGATTTTGATTTAGTAGGTCAAGGTTATGCTTTGAAAAGCTCTGAGGAGGAGCTTACAAAGGTAAGCCTCTAGGCTGCCCCCTACCCACACACACACACACACACACACATCAGGTATTTGTTGAGTTTCCTGCCTAACACTACTGGATCCCCTTTCCATGCATATCAACACTCCAAAGAGTTTGGTTTTAACAAGTTCCCTTACCTCACCCCCATTTGTCTTATCCAAACTACACAATGACTTGTCCAGGACAGGTTTGTGGATTTGTCTCTCTGGGACAGGTTCCCATTAACCATGTCTTTCAGTGAAATTAATATATAAAATAAGAATGCAAGATTACTGATTTCCAAAGAAATATCTGTCTGCAGGTGGGACAGTACACTTGCACCATCACATTCTCTCCTTAGAAAAAATCTACGTGGAAAGCAGATTATGATCTACAGTTGGCTTAATGGGTATAGATTCAGATAAGGGTTTAGGGTGAAGGAATCACTATTGGGTACCATTGAGGTTAAGAGTGTTGGTGCATCTATCTTCATAACTGGTATCTACCTTCCTTCAGGACCCAGTGAGACACAGCAGCCTATGTCTTGGAGAACACTTGGAAGAGGACTGCTATTAGCCTGGGTGGCATGTCATTATCTATGTGTCCAAGAGGAGATCAACTTGTCTTCTAGTGGATACATTCCTTCTATAAGAGTTACAAAATAAATATCTGTTGAATTATTAATTAATTCATAATGATTGAATCCCTTTACTCTGGATATACTGTATGATGGCTTACAGATATGGAAGTCCTTTTTCTTAAAGGGACTTTACTCTCTGGAACTCAGACTGTAACATCACCATGTACATGATCAGAAGAAATGTCATCTGTCTTCCATTAATTGTCGGGAAGCAAATTTAAGTTCTGGTTTACAATAGCACCCAGGACATAGAAGGAAAAAAGAAAGTTCCTGGCAGAGAGATGAAAGTGAGACAGGATAGTAAGAAGCTAAGAAAATTCCTTGGCAACTGGAATGGGGAAACTGAGACAGATAGCTGAACGCAATGGCAGACCAATTTACAGCCAAGTGCAGATGGTCACAGGGTGGAAGGCCACAGTGCCCCACAGGGGGCAAACCAGGAAAACAAGTTCCCCACCCCCAAGGTAACTTTTCCTCCCTGAAGATAACATCTGGGCCTCAGTTTTATTTCAGCTCCAGGCTTAGAAAAACAGCAAAACCAGTGGGCAAGATGCCAGAACCAACTGCAATAGCTAAAGACTCCCTGGCACTGACCAATCAGTAAAGACCACAACCCTAAAAGGACACACATGGAGAAATGATGAATATTCTGCTGACATCTTTCCCTGAGACCTCCCCTAACAATCTCACCTGCAAGAGAGAGAGAAAATCATAAAGACAAAGAGCTCTCTGGGAATCAGCCCCTTGCCATTCCCTTTCCCTTCTTCCCCTACTTTCTTCACAGGCACTCATTTCCTAAGCTCTAAGGCAATGGGCAGATGATAGCTTGTCCCAGGCTGATCCCCTGAGCCTGTCCCCAAAGTACCTTTTCTCTGACTTTTCAGTGAGCTAAGGTGGCCCAGCCCTGGCTCTCCTGTTGCTTCTTCTATGCTAAGTCCTTCCTTGTTTCACTCTCCCCAGCTTTAATAAACATACCCTCACAGTCACTGGGACTTGTGCTATGAAATCTTTCCTATACCAAGTCAAGAACCCACATACTACAGCTTGCCCTAGGCAGACCCACTCAGGGCTGGGCCCCTGTCTGGTAACAAAAGTAGCCACTGTTCTGCATGTGTCCCCCATGGCTGTGTGGCCAAAAGCAAACAAAGAACCCTGAAGGACTATCCTAAAGCCCTTCAGAAGGTCATCATAAGTCATCAGAGATTGAAAAGGTACAGGGCCAACTTACTGGTTTGATTTTGCATTTGGCTTTGGTATTTTTTAAGTGTATCCAAGATAGAATTTCATTATTTCAAAATTATACTGTTTTAAAATTTTCTTCTCAACATTATAGATTATGCCAGTTATACAAAGAGAAAAGACTCATTAGTAAATGTAGCAAGATATACATTTACAGGCCAAAGTGCTATTAAAAGAACAGATATTTTGCAAATAATTCACAAGGATGAATGAACCCTCACCTCTGCTGACCTCAAGCTCTTTGGTTCTCTTTGTGGAACCTGGAATCTTAACTCTAGACTGTGGGTCCCACTGATATCTCTCCTTCTCTGCTTAGCAGCAAGTCATTGATATCTCCCTGTCACTGCTTGCCAGCCTGATCAAGAGCCCACAGGCACAAGTATTTATAGATTTTTGTTGACTTTCTTTTCTGTCATCCAAGATGACAGTTTATTACCCAGAAAATAAAGAACAAAAAGTCAGTAACTGACCTACTGTAGAAGTGTCTCTTTTCTAGTATATAACAGGAACTAATGTCAAAGTCCAGTTACTGTCAATAGGATCTGAAATGAAGTTTCTTTTTAAAAGTCATCTCTCATTATTTTTTAAAGATTTTATTTATTTCTTTTTAGAGAGAGAGAAAGGGAGGGAGAAAGGGAGAGAAACATCAATGTGTGGTTGCCTCTCACATGGTCCCCAATGGGACCTAGTCTACAACCCAGGCATGTCCCCTAACTGGGAATTGAACTGGTAACCCTTTGGTTCGCAGCCGGTGCTCATTCACTGAGCTACACCAGCCAGGGCATGAAATGAAGAGTTTTTAAAGCCACAGCTATAGACATGATCACCTCCCTCACATGCTCACCCTTCCAGCAGCCAATGCCATGGCCTGTCATCATGTACAACAAGCTACCACGCAGGGAACAAGCCCTCATTTAGGTTCTCAACAACAACAAAAAAAAACAGTAATAACATTGGTATCTACTGAGGTGTATCCCAGGGCACAATTCCCATCCCTCCAAACAACTCTCCTTTATGAAAACCAATAATAAAAGGTCATCTCATCTGTGATTCTAGGACTAAAAAATGAGTTAAAATTCAATGCCTCTCTGTGTATTTGAGTCATATTGTGCCTTGCTTTTTCAATAACTAAGACACATCAATAATTGAAACATGCAAGAAAACAGTTACAAGGATTTTCTATTCAGCACAGAGACAGAGGCTTATATCTAATTTAAACTCTACCATCAACTTTTTATGTCATGCAATTTCCCTTCTTCTGGACTCTGATTTCACACCTGAAAATACAGGGATTAACTAGTCTCTTTTCAGCATAATCACTTGCATTTCTATACAATAAAAGTTAAGACAGAGGATTCAGGATATTAATGGCAGTATAATGGCAGTATGTGTTTTGTATAAAGGCACTCTATTTAACATATATTATTTGTTCATTAACATTGAACTCACAACCAACAACAGCACTGTAAATCATGCTTGAATGAAGCTTATCTAACTCACATATTTTCCCTGTAAGGCACATCACAGCTTTCTTCCACTTAGGAACATTAGGCAGCACTTCAGCATTATACCTGGGGGCCACTTTAAACAGTGAAATTACCAACAAAATGCACAAAAACAAAAAATACATGTCACTAAATAGCAAAAATGATGCTTGTATACAGTATGAGAAATGAAAAAGGCAGAGCATCACTTTGTTCAACCTCAGCTGGAAACATGTGCATTAGGTTACTCAAATTATATGCCACTATGTGCATGTCCCCAAATGATGACAAAATTCTGTGGACATCGATTTTGTGTTATAATAAATTTTAGAAAGCAAGCAAACTCACCAATACAAAATTTGCACATAGTGAAGATTGAAAGTACTTTCAGAGCATCTCATTGTGGTTTCTCACATGAACTCATTCAGGCTTCCTCACAATATGTGGCTTCTGGGCAGCCAGATAGCTTACACAGCAGCTTGTGGCTCCAGTTTGAGTGTTCCAGAGAGCACAGTAGAAGCTGCATTACCTTTTCTGACCTACCCTCTGAAGATATACAGCATTATTTCTACTGCATCGAAGTGGTTGCACACAAGTAACAAACCTATCCAGATTCAAAGGCAAGAGAAATATACCTCACCTTCTCGGGGGGAAAACAAAGGTTCTAGAAAAAAAATGAAGAATGGGAGAAATTGTTGTGGCCATCTTTGGAAAATATAATTTTCTATATCTGTTTTATAGATGAGGAAACTGAGGTACAGAAACTTAAATAACCTGCTCAATGACTTACAGTTAACATGTTGTGGAGCCAGAATTTGAACCCAGGCTTTTCTGACTCCAAAGCGTGTACCCTAGTCACTCTGCATCCTGCACCATGTAGCATCCCTTTGGTTTATAATTTATAGTTTCAATACCATGGAAGCAAAAACTGGAGATCAGTTGTGCAGCTGAGAAAAGGGCTTGATGAAACAGATGGAATTTTAGGAAGAACCTGTAGAAGACAAAGGAAGTTGCTTGGCAACTGCTATTGGAGAGATTGATCAAAGCATGAAGTTAAATACAATATGAAGAAGACAAGGAAAACAGAATAAAGGCTGAGCAAAGCAAGGACTAATCCTAAGTACAGTATGAAGAAGAGACAATTGGGAATAAGCTGATAGAAGGGAGAAGGGAGGGGATAATGGGGTAAAAGGAGGAAGGGTTTACAGGAGCAACTATAAAGGACACATGCACAATAACAAGGGGGGTGGAAACAGGGGAGGGAGGTGGGGAAGGCTAAGGTGGTGAGGAGGGGTGGGGGGAAAGGCAGAAAACTGTACTTAAACAACAATAAAAATCAAAAGTACTTTTAAAAAGAAGTGATAAGTCCTGAGACCTGGTAAAGCACACAGAGGATCAGAGCCTCATGGACAGAAATACATTAGTACTTGGACACCAGAAGCAGCACCAACACACACAGGATTGCTGTTGAGCACAGAACAATCTCCAGCAAGTTCAGAAAATTCTATTACAACACAAACCCCTCTTTTCACCTATCATTAGAGAGGTAAAGTCTGGCTGTGGGAGCCCCAGTACAAGCTAAGAAACTTAAAACTATGGCATGGAATTCAGGGTCTTCCAGAAACATGTACAGCCTTTATCTATAAAATGGGAGAGGGGTGGTATCTGCTTCTTGGTGAACAAGAGTTATACAAGCAAGCACTGTGTTGTCTAATGCCAACTTAACCCCAGTTTAGAGAAAGCAGCCTGTTCATGATAGGGCAAGCCAGGTATCACTGCTTCCATTACAGCAGTTAACGATGATAATCCCTGATAAAATTTCTCCTATGAAAATGATCATTTGAACATTTATAAGATACTATTGTTTTTTAGGCACTTACATGTAGGTTTTTCTCAACTTAGTGTTTCAGAATGAAGGGACTCCAACCCTCAGTGGAAACCTGGAAACAACAAAATATTTGATGTGGGGCTATATTGAAGCCGTCCTCCCGATGATAATTCTCCCTGAGTCTTAGAGCCCACAGTGCTATTATTGGCTGACCAATACCCATTTTCTTCTTGCTGATTATTCTAATTTTCAACTTCTGTGCAACAATTTACCAAATGTAGTGGCTTAATAACCATTTGAATCTGTGGACTAAGGGCCTCAGGAAGGGTTTGTCTAAACAGTGCTCACCTGAAGTTTCTCATGTATTTGCAGATTCCAGCTGAGGTTGCACTCATATGAAAGCTCAAATAGGCTGAATGTCCAAGATGGTGAATGTACAGGGCAGGTTTTGTTTCCAGGTGTTGGTCAGGAGCTCAGCTATGGCTGAAGACTGGAGCACCTACATGCAGCCCTTCCAGGATGGTTATGTCAGGATGGTCAGACACCTAACATGGTGACTAGTTTCTTCCAAAGTGTCTCAAGACAGCCAAGTAGGAACTGTAATGCTTTCTGTGACCTAGACTTGGAAGTCACTTCCACCATATTCTATTAGTAGACAATCTCAAGCAATCAGATTCAAGGAGAGGGGCAAGACCTCACATCTTGAAGACAGGAATGTTGAAGAATTTGGAGACTATATATTTTTAATTTATTTACTTTTATTTTCAACTACCATTCACATTCAATATTATTCTGTATTAGTATACACATGTAAAACTAAGTGGTTAGAAAATCATGTACTTTACAGAGCGGTCATTCTGCTGCTTCAAATACCCACCTAGGCCCATACACAGTTATCACAATATTATTTTTAAGTATATTTTATTTATTATGCTATTACAGTTGTCCCATTTTTTCTCCCCTTTATCCCCCTCCACCCTGTACCCCCTTCCCTCCAGTATTCCCACCCCCTTAGTTCATGTCCATGGGTTGTACATATAAGTTCTTTGGCTTCTCCATTTCCTGTACTATTCTTAACCTCTCCCTGTCTGTTTTGTGCCTACCATTAATTCTTATTCCCTGTATCTTTTCCTCCATTCACCTTTCCCCTCCCCATTGACAATCATCCATGTGATCTCCATTTCTGTGATTCTGTTCCTGTTCTAGTTGTTTGCTTAGTTTGTTTCTGTTTTTGTTTTTGTTTCAGGCTCAGTTGATGATACTTTTGAGATTGTTGTCATTCTACTGTTCATAGTTTTGATCTTCTTTTTCTTACCTAAGTCCCTTTAACATTTCATATAATATGTGCTGGGTGATGGTGAATTCCTTTAACTTGAATTTATCTGTGAAGCACTTTATCTGCCCTCCCATTCTAAATGATAGTTTGGCTAGATGGAGTCATCTTGGATGTAGGTCCTTGCCTTTTATGACTTTGAATATTTCTTTCCATCCCCTTCCTGCCTATAAGGTTTCTTTTGAAAAATCAGCTGCTAGTCTTATGGGAACTCCTTTATAGGTAACTGTCTCCTTTTCTCTTACTGCTTTTAAGATTCTCTCCTCATCTTTAATCTTGGGTAATTTAATTATGACATGTCTTGGTGTTCCTCCTTGGGTCCAAATTCTCTGGGACTCTCTGAGCTTCATGTAATTGCATGTCTATTTCCTTTACCAGATTAAGGAAGTTCTCCTTCATTATTTGTTCAAATAAGTTTTCAATATCTTGCATTCCCTCTTCTCCTTCTGGCACCTCTATGATTCTGATGTTGGAATGTTTAAAGTTGTCCCAGAGGTCCCTAAGCCTCTCCTCATTTGTTCTGAATTCTTGATTCTTCATTCTGCTCTGGTTGAATATTTATTTCTCCCTTTTGTTCCACATTGTTGGTTTGAGTCTCAGTTTCCTTCCCTTCACTCCTGTTTTCCTGTATATTTTGCTTTATTTCACTTTGTATAGCCTCCACTTCTTCCTTTATTTTTTCACCATACTCAATCACTTCTCTGAGCATTTTATCAGATACAGAGTATTTTGAACTCTGCATCCAATAGGTTGTCTATCTCCTCATTGCTCAGTTCTTTTTCTGGAGTTTTGATCTGTCTTTTCATTTGGGACATATTTCTTTGTCTTAGTGCACCAATATGGATGAATGTTTCTTCTTTAGCTCCTTGATTGTCAGACTTCCATACAGTTTGATTTTCTGGCAGCTCTAGTTGTTTTTTCTTTTTAAATTGATTGTGTGAGGAGGTGAAGCATATCTATCTGCACCTCCATCTTGGCCAGGACTCCTTTTTCTTATAGAAAGCAATTAATCACGTTACAGGGAACTCTGATGGCAGCAGGTTGGCAAAGCAGGACTGCCTTTATAAGAATATTATTGATTATATATGCCCCATGCTGTAATCTACATCTCTGTGACTAATCTATAACTATCAATTTGTATTGATTAATGCTTTCACATTTCCCCCCCAACCTGAAGAACATATTTTAAACTACTTAGTATAGGTTGGATTGTGTCTCCCTCCCAAAATGTTGAAATCCTAACCCCCCATACCTGAAAATTGTCCTTATTTGAAAGTAGAGTCTTTGCAGATGATCCAGTTAACATGAGGTCATTAAGGTAGGAACATTTCACCTAATCCAATATGGCTATGTACTTATATAAAGGGGGAAGTTGAACACTGAGATACACATAGGAAGAATTCCATGTGAATATGAAGGCAGATATCAAGATTATGCCAAGGATCAAGCCAAGGAATGCCAAAGATTGTCAACTAACCACCAGAAGCTATGAGAGAGGCATAGCACAGATCCTACTCACTTCCCTCAGAAGGAATATTCCCTGTCAACATCTTGATTACAAACTTCTGCCCCCTAGAACAGTGGGGCAATGATTTTCTGTTGTTTAAGTGATCTGATTTGTCATAATTTATTACAGCAGCTCTAGAAAACTCACACACTTTTAGGACTTCCAGTTAAGATGGTAGCGTAGGTAAACATAGATCACCTCCTCATACAACTATATCAAAAATGTACAATTAAAATATAGAACAATCATCTCTCAGAACCATCAGAAATTGAGTTGAATGGAAGTTAGACAACTATGGAATTAAAGAAAACACATCCATACAGTCTGGAAGGAGGAGCAGAGACCTGTGTCCCACATCCACATGTGGTGGACAAAAATTCAGGAGAAATATCTCTGGAGGAAAGAGTGCCAGGCCCATACCAGGCCCCCCAGCTCAGGGTGCCAGTGCCAGAAATATGAGTTCCCACAATTTCTGGCTGTAAAAACCAGCAGTGATCGAGTCAGTAGAAAAAACTTCTGGAGTCCCAAACAGTTCATCTTAAAAAACCCTGACACAGACTCACTCAGACTCCCTCCCTCTGAGCTTCAGCACTGGGGTAGCAACTTGAAAAGCACCAGTGGCATACAGAGAGAAACTGAAATATCTGGCATCAAGGCAAGAGCTGGGAGACAGCTTTCTCCCTGACAGAAAGGCAGGCAGAGGTCATTGTCCCTTTTCTCAACAATCTGCCACAGAGACACAGGACCAGCAGGCAGGTGCCATGTCTGAAACACCATCAACCTGGCTAACACTACTTTCCCTACCCTGCAGATGCCCTGAAACTCTGTTATACCCAACTTACATACCTACTCAAGCTATTAACAATGACTTTTTATATGAATGGCTGCTCTTGTCTCATGCTTCACAACTTCCTAAATCCTCTCAGACAAGCAACATCCAGCCTCAGTGAGCCACCAGCCTCCATATCTTTTGCTAAGTGGTCCCAGGCCCAGCACTAGCTACATCCAGCATAGATTTACAGCTTAGTTTCACCTGGGAATCTCCAAGCCAAGCACAAGTAGCAGCCTCTTCAGATGGCTTTATAGCTCAGGCAGAGTGGTCCCAGACAGAATACAGATGGGGGTGTATGTTGGCCTACACCACCCAGGAAACCCCAGGGCCTATGTACCCACTGGACAGCTCAGACCACGTCAGAGCACCACCATCCTGCCCCTGCACAACTGTTCCTCCATCAAGGGCAGAGGTTGGTGATCAAAGCCAGTCCTTGCAGCTGATTGGCCTGGGTAAATCCTTCCCATTGACCTGTCAACAGCAATCAAGGCTCAACTATGAGAGGAGGGTGTACTCAGCTCACATAAAGGACAAACCTCGAGTACCCAGCTTGGATGATAGTGTAGGTTGGGCTACTGGACCCTAAAGGACACACCTATTAGGTTAGGCCACACTACCAAGACAGTGAGTTATCACAGCTCTACTTAATATATAGACAAAAACACAGGGAGGCTGCCAGAATGAGGAGAAAAAGAAACATGGCCCAAATGAAAGAACAGATCAAAACTCCAGAAAAAGAACTAAACAAAATAGAGATAAGCAATCTATCAGATGCAGAGTTCAAAACACTGGTTATAAGGATGCTCAAGAAATTTAGTGAGGACCTCAACAGCATAAAAAACATCCAGTCTGAAATGAAGAAATAAAGCACAATTTACAGGGAAATAACAGTAGAGTGGGTAAAGCCAAGAATCAATTCAATGATTTGGAACAAGGAAGCAAACAGCAACTAATCAGAACAACAAGAAAAGAATCCAAAAGAATGAGGGTAGTGTAAGCAGCCTCTGGGACAACTTCAAGAGGTCCAACATTCACACCACAGGGGTGCCAGAAGAGGAAGAGAAAGAAATTAGAAATCTATTTGAAAAAATAATATAAGAAAACTTCAGTAATTTGGTGAAGGAAATAGACATGCAAGTCCAGGAAGCACAGAGAGACCCAAACAAGATGGATGCAAAAAGGCCCCCTCCAAGGCACATAATAATTAAAATGCCAAAGGTTAAAGATAAAGAAAGACTCATAAAAGCAGCAAGAGAAAAGAAGTTAGCTATCTATATGGGGGTTCCAATAAGACTGTCAGCTGATTTCTCGAAAAGAAACTTTGCAGGCTAGAAGGGATTGGCAAGAAATATTCAAAGTCATGAAAAGCAACCACAATCAAAATTGCTCTACCCAGTAAAGCTATCATTTAGAATCAAAAGGCAGATAAAGAGCTTCACAGACAAGAAAAGAATAAAGGAGTTCATCATCACCAAATCATTATTACAAGAAATGTTAAAGGGACCTATTTAAGAAAAAGATCAAAACTATGACCAATAAAATGGCAATAAATTCATATCTATCAACAATTGAATCTAAAAGACAAACTAAGCAAACAAGAAGAACAGAGACAGAATCATGGATATGGAGAGCATTTTGATGGTTGACAGATGGGAGGGGATTGTGGGAGAATGGGTGAAGAGGTGAGGCAATTAAGAAATACAAATAGGTAGTTACCGAATAGCCATGGAGATGTAAAGTACAGTGTATGAAATGGAGTAGCCAAAGAACTTATGTGCATGACCCATGGACATAAACAATGGTGTGGAGATTACCTGAGGGAAAGGGGGATGCTGGCTGGAGGGGGGAAAATGGGGAAACATTTGGACAACTATAATAGTATAATCAATAAAATATAATTTTAAAAAGAATACTAAAACACTCCCATATTAGTTAAAAGCACCCTGATTTTGTTTAAGAGGACAAGCCCTGAGGAAATCATATACCTTCCCAGACTCACTTGCTGCTTAGAGATAACCTTTTAACAGTGATCTGCAGAGATTTCTGGAAATCCTTGTTTACTCTATAAAAGGTCATGTTTTTATCTCTCCATTTCTCTTTATTATTGCCTATAATGTGGACATGAGGTATAGGAACAGATTAGCCATCTTGCATTTATGAGCACATAAGCAGTTCCAGTAGGTGGAAAGAACCTGAGTCCCTGTGGGTAGTCCTCTCAGTTCAACAAATAGGTCACCATTGACAAAGCATGTCATGTGCAAGAGGCACCATGCTGGGTGCTAGGGGCGGTCTCCCCTATGTGCCTCTAGTGATTTTTCTTAATCTCAGCGAGGATCATTTCAACTTAATGAGATAAATACAAGCATAAGGTTTGGATGTGATGTTATGGACTCCCCTCGGGAAGCCTCATACCCATCCTGCCAGGAGAGCTTCCTGGAACTTCCCTCAGGGAGGAACCCAAGAAATGTGTGACTTTAATATCTCTGTCAGCCCCTAGACAGCTAAGAGACAGGGGAATGTTCACCTCTCCCTCAACCAAAAACACATAACTTCCTGAGGTATCAGGTTGTTGGACCAGGGCTCTCTGAAGCCCCAGAGTGCTGAGCTCAGTGTGGCTGAGGCAACCCACGGTTCTCACAGCAGCCGCCACCTCAAAACTCCTAGCAACTGGGACCTCCCACGCTGTCTTGGGAGACAACTCAGGCTGCCATGGAGTAACCGAGCTCCCACTTCTCTCAAGAGGGCTAATCAATGGAAACCTGAAAGAAGCCACATCGTGGATAAAACTAAGCAGGCCCAAAACCTGGTTGCTAACCTCCCCTCAACTATGAAGCCCTGAAATTTGTCTAATTTTAATAATCGCCTTATTTCTAATCATCATAAAATCCCTGAGGTCAGTAGTCAGTGCCACCACAGGAGCAGAGTTTCCAGGGTCTTCCACAGAAAGCTAGGGAGACACTGATCTGAACCAGGTCTGGCTCTCTTCATGCCACAGGTAATCCAGTCAGATTATCAGTGTGGCCCTAAGGAGTCTGACAGAGGAAGCCTCTCGAGAAAGTACACCACCACTCCCAAACCTTCCTCAACTTTCACCAGTCCAAGGAGACTCAGGAGAATAAGCCAACTACTTTCAGAGGCAACAGCTTATCAGAACCTATCGAAGAACTTTGCTCATCACTTCACTTCCATAACTCTCACCTCCCTTTGAGAATAATTATAAATGATGTCCTCAAAATATTAGGAGAGGAATGAACATGGGTTTCCATGGTCCCTTGGCCAATTAATATAAAGATAAGGAAAGCAGAGCATGGTCAAATGCCAGCCAAATAGAGTCATCTTCATATCTTTATTTTTATGGCCTTGCTCCAGTCACCAAAACTCTCTGAGCCACAATTTTCTCATCTATAAGATGAAGTAGTAATACCTCAACACAATACTTGTTGAGAGGATTAAATTTTTAAAAGTGTGTACAGTGTTTACGACACTGTCTGGGCAAAAGAGGAAATACTCAACAGCCAGAGGTCTCCTTCTCTCCTTCTCTTGTCAGGCTGTGATTTTCAAAGTCCTCTGAGTAAAGAAGCAGTGGGGGATTAAATGTTCCCTTTCATGTCCCTTGCAGACTGAGGTTCATACTATCGCTTTTATGTCTCTCATGGCACCTGCCACAGGGTTAACCTATGGCATATACCGTGCGACACAGTAATAAGAGTTAAGAAGAGTGGCAGGACTGCCTTCATGACTTGGGTGGGGGTGTTGGGAATCACTCCCCAATGCAAAAGATCACTAGTTCAACTCCCAGTCAGGGCACATGTCTAGGCTTCAGGTCAGGTCCCCAGTTGGGGCATGGGAGAGGCAAACAGTTGAAGTTTTTCTCCCTCTTTCTCCTTCCACTCCCCATGCTCTGAAACATAAATAAATAAAATGTTTTTTAATTATTTTTTTAATGATGGAAGAGAAAAGGGGGAGGACAAGCAAGAGGCTCATCAAAATGGCATTTGCTATTAAAAGAACATTTTTTAGTCAGGGATGAAATCAGTGGTGCAGTGAACTAGAAATAAAAGTCAGCTCTGCCTGGCATGCTGAACAAGCCCAACATTGTCCCCTCAGGCAGAGTTGTATTAAAAAGGACTGCAGCACACCCCAGACTTTGGAAGAAAAGTGAGCACAGAGCAATATCAGGCATCCTGGAAAAAAAACCTCAAACACATTCACACCCCTCCATGCCCTCACCAGCCCCCATTGAGTCTCCCTCTACTAAATTTCTCTGCTCTCCCTTTTTTCAACTTATACTTATTTTAAAATTAAAAATTATGTAAATAGTTTATGTTTCTTAAGCTTGGTTATATATTTTTTCATTTCATTGAGCTAGAATTGATATATAACATTGTATAAGTTTGGGGTGTACAACATAATGAATATATATATTCATTATAATATTCATATATATATAAATGATCACCACCATAAATTAACTTTTATCACCTCATAATCACAATTGTTTTTCTTTCAATGAGAACTTTTAAGATCTACCCTCTGAACAACTTTCAAATATACAGTACAGTACTTATGAACCATAGACACCGTGCTGTACATTACATCTCCAGAACTTATTCACCATGTAACTGGAAGTTTGTGCTTCTTAACCACTTTCACCCACCCCTCCCTCTTATACTTGACTCTTTCCCTTCTAATTGTCACTACCAGCATCTCAGCTGTCCAAATACTGCCTCCCACCTTTGAGCACCTCTCCCCAAGCTGTGAACCCTGCTTTCTCAGATTTATTGTCCTAATGACAGCCATTGGCCTTCCAAAGAGACTGGTCACAACAAACCACCCACATTTTATACAATTTAAATTTTTTTTGTTATTCTAGTACAGTTGTTTCCATTTTCAGCCCACCATGTCTCACTGCCCCAATCATCCCCACCTCCTACCCTTGAACCTACCCCTTCTGGCTTTGTCCATGTGTCCTTTACACATGTTCCTTGATGGCCCTTCCCCTATTATCCTTCTCCCCCCTCCCTTCTGCTTACTGATACTTTGTTCTTTATTTCAATGTCTCCAGTTGTACTTTGCTTTCTTGTTTCTTTTGTTGATTATATTCCATTATAATGTGAGATCATATGGTATTTGTCTTTCATTGCTTGGCTTATTTCACTTAGCATAATGCTCTCCAGTTCCATCATGCTGTCACAAAGGGTAGGAGCTCCTTCTTTCTTTCTGCTGCATAGAATTCCGTTGTGTAAATGTACCACAGTTTTTGATCCACTCATTTATTGATGGGCACTTAGGTTGCTTCCAGCACTTGGCAATTATAAATTGTGCTGCTATGAACATTGAGGTGCATAGATTATTTTGAATTTGGTGTTTCAGGATCCTTAGGGTATAATCCCAACAGTGGTATTGGTGGGTCAAAAGGCAGTTCCATTTTTAGTTTTTTGAGGAAGTTCCATACTGTTCTCCACAGTGTCTGCACCAATCTGCATTCCCACCAACAGTGCACTAGGGTCCCTTTTTCTCCACAACCTCTCCAACACTTGTTGTTTGTTGATTTGTTTATGACAGCCATTCTCACTGTTGTCAAATGGTATCTCATTGTGGCTTTAATTTGCATCTCTCTAAAGGCTAGTGATGCTGGGCATCTTTTCATATGTCTCTGGGCCCTCTGTATGTCCCCCTTGGAGAAGTGTCTATTCAGGTCCTTTGCCCATTTTTTAATTGGGTTTTTTGTCTTCCTCAAATGGAGTTGTGTGAGTTGTTTATATATTTTGGAGATTAAACCCTTGTCATAGGTATCATTTGCAAATATGTTTTCCCATGTGGTTGGTCCTCTTTACATTTTAATGCTGTTCTCATTAGCTGGGCAATCGCTTTTTATTTTGATGAGATGCCATTTGTTTATTCTTTCCTTTATATCCCTTGCTCTAGGGGACATATTGGTGAAAATATTGTTGTGTGGAATATCTGAGATTTTCCTGACTATGTTCTCTTCCAGGACTTTTATGATGTCATGACTTATATTTAACTTTTTTACCCATCCTGAGTTTATTTTTGTGTGTGGTGTAAGTTGGTGATCAAGTTTCATTTTTTTTGCACATACCTGGCCAGATCTCCCAACACCATTTGTTGAAGAGGCTATTTTTACTCCATTTTATGCTTCCACCACCTTTGTCAAATATTAATTGACCATAGGGACATGGGTTTATTTTTTGGCTCTCTATTCTGTTCCATTGATCTATGTGTCTGTTCTTATGCCAGTACCAGACTGTTTGGATTACAATGGCCTTGTAATATAGTTTGACATCAGGTATTGTGATTCCCTCCTGCTTTGTTCTTTCTCAAAAGTGCCATGGCTATTCAGCGTCATTTATGTTCCATATAAATTTTTGAATTGTTTGTTCTGTATCTGGGAAATACATCATTGGTATTTTAGTAAGAATTGAGTTGAATCTATAAAGTGCTTTGGGTAGAATGGAAATTTTGATGATGTTAATTCTTCCAGTCCTAGGACATGTATATTCTTCCATTTATTTGTATCTTCCTTAATTTATTTCTTCAGTGTTGTGTAGGATTTTTAGTACAGGTCTTTCACCTCCTGGGTAGGGTTTATTCCTAGATACCTTATTTTTCTAGTTAGTATAGCAAATGGGATTTTTTTTTCCAGATTTCTGATCCTGATCTTTCATTGTTAGTGTATAAAAAGGCCTTTGATTTCTGAATATTGACTTTGAACCATGCTGTTTTGTGAAATTTGCCTATTATCAAGTAGTGTTTGGGGGGAGTCTATAGGTTTTTCTATGTACACTATCATATCATCTGCAAACAGTGACAGTTTTACTTCCTACTTTCCAGTTTGGATGCCTTTTATTTCCCTTTCCTGTCTGATTGCTGTGGCTAGTACTTCTAATACCATATTGAATAGAAGTGGTGAAAGTAGACAACCTTGTCTTCTTCCTGATCTTAGTGGGAAAGATTTTAGTTTTTGCCCTTTGAGTATGATGTTGGCTGTAGGTTTCTAGTATATCACCTTTCTCATGTTGTGGAATGCTCTTTCTACTCCCACTTTGCTGAGTGTTTTTATCATAAATAGGTGCTGTACCTTATCAAATGCTTTTTCCACTTCTATTGACATGATCATATGACTTTTGTCTTTCCTTTTGTTTATGTGATGTATTATGTTTATTGATTTGCAAATGTACCATCTTTGCATCCCTGGGATGAATCCCACTTGATCGTGGTATATGATCTTTTCCTATGTTGCTGGATGCGGTTTGCCAATATCACTGGTGAACAGATGAACATACCATCTATATTCATCAGTGATATTGGCCTGTAGTTTTCTTTCTTTGTTGTGTCTTTATCTGGTTTTGGAATTAGTATGATTCTGGCTTCATAAAACGAGTTTGAAAGTCTTCTCTACTCTTGGATTTTTTGGAATAGTCTGAGGAGGATAGGAGTTAGCTCTTCCTTAAAAGTTTTGTAAATTTCTCCTGTGAAACCACCCGGTATAGGGCTTTTATGTCCCTGGAGTTCTTTGATTACCACTTTAATTTCATCAGCTGTTATTGATCTGTTCAAGCTTTCTGCTTCTTGTTCATTCATTTTTGGGAGATTGTAGTTTTCTGGAAATTTGTCCATTGCACCTGGTTTCAAATTTCTTGGCATATAGTTATTCACAATAATTTCTTACCATTCTTTTCTATTTCTGTGGTATCAATTGTAATCTCTCCTCTTTTGTTTCTGATTTTGTTTATTTGGGTACCCTCTTCTTTTTTTCTTGATGAGTCTGCTTAGAAGCTTGTCAGTTTTGTTTATCTTTTCAAAGAACAAGCTCCTGGATTTATTGATCATTTGCATTTTCGTTTTAGTCTATATGCCATTTAATTCTGCTTGATCTTGGTTATTTCTTTCCTTCTACTTGCTCTGGGATTTATTTGTTCTTGTTCCTCTACTTCTTGTAGAGGTAAGGTTAGGTTGTTTATTTGAAATGTTTCTATCTTTTTTAGGTAGGCCTGTATGGCTATGAACTTCCCTCTTAGGACTGCATTTGCTGTGTCCCATATGTTTTAGACTGTTGTGTGTTCATTTTCATTTGTTTACACAAACTTCTTTATTTTTTTCCTTGATCTCATTATTAACCCATTCATTGTTTAATAGTATGCTATTAAATACCCATGAATCTGAATGTTTTTCAGTTGTTTCCCTTGAGATTGGTTTCTAGTTTCAGTCCCCTGTGGTCCAAGAAAATGTTTCATATGATTTCAATTTTCTTGAATGTGTTGAGGCTTGTTTTGTGTCATATCATGTGGTCTATCTTTGAAAATATTCCATGTGCATTTGAAGAGAATGTGCACTATGTTTCTTTGGGATGAAAGGATATATATATATATATATATATATATATATATATATATATAAAATCTGTTAAGTCCATTTGATCCAGGGCTTGCTCAATGCCACAATACCCTTTTTGATAGTTTTTTGGAAGATCTATCCATTTTTGACAGTGGGGTGTTAGAATCCCTTAGCATAAGTGTGTTGCTGTCTATATCTTCCTCAGGTTTTCCTTACATATTTGGATGCTCCTAGGTTGGGTGCATATATGTTTACAATGTTTATGTCTTCTTGATTGATTCTTTCTTTGAGTATTTCAAAGTGCCTTTCAGTGCCTCTTTTTATGGCTTTTGCTTTGAAGTCTATTTTGTCTGATATAAATATGGCTACACTGGCTTTTCTTTTCCCTGGCCATTTACTTGGAATGTTTTTTCTAACTGTTCACTTTCAGTCTGTGTAGGTCTTTTTTTCTGAGGTGGGTCTCTTGTAGGAAGCATATGTGTGGGTTATGTTTTCTTATTCATTCAGCTACCCTATGTCTTTTGATTGGAGCATTTAATCCATTTACATTTAAGGTTATTATTAATAGGTACTTATTCATTGCCATTTTTCTTCTTTGTACCTGTGTTCCTCTCTCTCTCTCAATTTTTTCCTTCCTCTTCTTATAGCAGTCCCTTTAGCATATCTTGCAGTGCAGGTTTAATGGAGATGTATTCTTTCACCCTTCTTTTGTCTGGGTAACTTCTTATTTCACTTTCCATTTTAATTGAGAACCTCACTGGGTAGAGTAATCTTGTTTGCAGGCCTTTGCTTTTCATTACCTGGAATATTTTTTGCTATTCTCTCCTGGCCTGAAGTCTGTTTGTTGAGAAATCAGCTATTAGCCTTACTGTATCTCCCTTGTATGTTACTTCTGGTTTCTCCCTTGCTGCTTTTAAGATTGTCTCTTTGTCAAGCCCTGGCTGGTGTAGCTCAGTGGATTGAGCACGGGCTGGGAACCAAAGTGTCCCAGGTTCGATTCCCAGCTAGGGTACATTCCTGGGTTGCAGGCCATAACCCCCAGCAACCGCACATTGATGTTTCTCTTCTCTCTCTCTCTCCCCCTTCCCTCCCTAAAAATAAATAAATAAAATCTTAAAAAAAAAAAGATTCCCTCTTTGTCTTTAAAATTTGGCATTTTAATTATGATGTGTCTTGGAGTAGGCCCCTTTGAGTTCATCTTGAATGGGACCCTCTGTGCTTCCTGAACTTGCATGATTTTTCCCCTCTACAGGTAAGGGAAATTTTTTGCCATTATTTTCTCAACCAGGGTTTCCATCCCTTGCTTCTTTTCTTCTCTTTCTGGTATCTCTATGATTCAAATGTTGTTGTGTTTCATGTTCTCTTAGAGTTCCCATGAGCTATCTTCATATTTGTTTAGTCTTTTTTCATGTAGCTGCAATACCTGGATGTTTCTTTCTATTTTGTCTTCCAGCTCACTAATTTGGTCCTCTGCTTCATCCATCCCTCTAGTAATTCTTTCTAGTGTGTTTTTTATTTCAGAAATTGTATTCTTCACTTCTTCCTGATTCTTGTTTATAGTTTCTATTTCCTTTTTCATACTGTTGTAGTTCTCACTCATTTCCTTGTAGTTGTCTGTGAGTTCCTTGAGCATCCTTATAACCATTCTTTTGAATTCTATATCTAATAGTTTTCTTGCCTCTATTTCATTTAGCTCTTTTAGTGGGGAGTCCTTCATTCTTTTTGATTGCACATTTTTTCTTTGTCGCCCCATTTTAGGTGGCTCTTTTTGTTTGTTTGAGCACTTCCTGATGCTCTGCTTTGCTAGATGTCCTTGTAGGGTGAATTTCTATGGTAGGAGTTCTATGGAACTCATTGATGTGGTCTCTTTGATCTCCTTGTCTGGACACTGTAAGTTTGCCCTTTCTTCTGTTTGCATGGGCTCTCTTGTTGTTCTTTGGTTTCACCTATTAGTGGTTCCTTTGTTGGTGGGTTCTCTCCTCCAGTAGGTTACTGGTGTTCCCATCTCCCCCTTATTTTGCATGTGATCAGTGGCAGGGCAAAAGCAAAATGGATTAAGACAACGGGAGAGTATTCTATGGGAATATTTAAAGTACCAACAAATAGAGAACAGATAGGAGAGTGAGATCTCACCCAAGTAGCCACTTTTTATAAAAAGTGAACAAGAGATAAGACTCTTATTAGATGGGAGAAGGAATGTGAGCTGAATCCAGAAAATGAGTGCTTGTGCAAGGTTAAATGGTGAGATGTTGTGAGAGTAATGGATAGAAACTAAGCATAGTGTGTGAGAAAATAGAGTTAACCACAACGGTAAGAAAGCTCAGGAAGATAGGGAAGTAGGTTGAGACCAGAGAGGGGTGCTGTGTAGTATTTACAATAATATGGAACAATAATTATTTACAATAATACTGGAACAACAATAATATGACAAGAAATATATGATCTGAATAAAAAGAACAGAAAGCAAAAGACCAAGAGTAGTGTGTTATTGGTATATGAGTGAAGTGAAAGAAGAAAAATTAAAATGCAATGTGAAAGAAAGAACAAAGAAAACCAGTCAAACAATGCAATTTAGCAAACAAACAAAATGAAGAAAACTAAACAGAAAGAAGAGAAATAAAAAGTAATAATAAAATAAAATAAATTAAAATAATGAATAATACTGCACAGCTAAAGAAAACAGTATTAAAATAAAAACAGAACCAAATGTATGGGAAAACATATTTGCCAATGATACCTCAGACGAAGGTTTAATCTCCAAAATATATAAAGAACTTACACGACTCCACTCTAAAAAGACAAGAAACCCAATTAAAAGACAGGCAAAGGACTTGAATAGATACTTCTCCAAGGGGGACATACAGAAGATCCAGAGACACATGAAAAGATGTTCAATATCATTAGCTATCAGAGAAATGCAAATTAAAACCACAATGAGATACCACTTCACACCAGTCAGAATGGCCATCATAAACAAAGAAACAAACAACAAGTGTTGGAGAGGCTGTGGAGAAAAGGGGCCCCTAGGGCACTGTTGGTGGGACTGCAGACTGGTACAACCACTATGGAGAACAGTATGGAATTTTCTCGGAAAACTAAAACTGGATCTTCCTTTTGACCCAGCAATTATACTGCTGGGACTATATTCTAAGAACCCTGAAACACCAATTCAAAAAAACCTATGCACCCCAATGTTCACAGCAGCAAAATTTACAATAGCTAAGTGCTGGAAGTAACCAAGGTGTCCATCAGTAAATGAATGAATCAAAAAACTATGGTACATTTACACAGTGGAATTCTATGCAGCAGAAAGAAAGAAGGAGCTCCTACCCTTTGCAACAGCATGGATGAAGCTGGAAAGCATTATGCTAAGTGAAATAAGCCAGGCAGTAAAAGACAAATACCATATGATCTCACCTTTAACAGAAACCTAAACAACAAAACAAAGAAACAAGCAAAATGTAGTCAAAGACACTGAAATGGAGGATGGGCTTACAGTGACCAGAGGGGAGAGGGGAGGGAATTTCAGGGGAGAATGGGAAGGGTTTACAGGAGCAAATATAAAGGACACGTGGACAAAAACTAGGGGGCGTGGAAATGGGAGGGAGGTGGGGAGGAATGGGTGGGTAAATTGGAATGGGAGTAAAGGGCAGAAAACTGTACTTGAACAATGATTAAAATTTAAAAAATGAATAATACTAATAGAAATAAACAATAAAATGCAAGTTCTATAGGAAAGCAAAGTGAAATTCGTCTCAATTTCTCAGTTGTTGGTGTTAGTCTTGTGATCCCTCTCTGGATCTGTCTTTGGTTATAGAATTTATTAAATAAATATTGCAATGTGTGATCATCATTAAAAATTGAAAATAAAAATGAGTTCCCAAGATTTTTCATCGGACCACTCCATCCAAAGATAAGGAAACTGAGGTATGTAGAGTCCCAGTGGCCTTTGGAAGAATGCTCAACCCATCTGTGAAATGGTAGATCCAGGACTTGATCCTAAGCAAGTATCTTCTAGAGCTGTGTCCCTAACCACTACACAATACTGCCACTGAGGCAGAAACAGGATTAAAAAGGTTTGAGATAAAATCATAGATGATGGATCAAATTCCATTTCAGAAATTGTTGTCTTGATATATTGGCCTAAAAAGTCATGGCAAATTCAGGGAAAGGTGTGATAAAGCCAACTCTTTTATACAGGAGATGATGGCACAAGCTTTTTGGAGGGTAATATAGTATTATGAATTCAAAGTCTTAAAAGGGATTTCTGATCCATTGATCTCATATCAGATATTTATGTTCAGAAAATAATTGGAGAAATGTATAAAGACATATGTGTATGATTGTTCATTGCAATAATATTTCACATCGCAAAAATGAAAAGGCAGTGAAAGACAAATACCACATGATATCACCTTTAACAGGAATCTAAACAACAAAACAAAACAAAACAAAAACTAGCAAAATATAACCAAAGACACTGAAATAGGGGATAGTCTGACAGTGACCACAGGGGAGAGAAGAGGGAATTTCAGGGGGGAATGGGTAGGGTTTACAGGAACAAATTTGGAGGACACATGGACAAAAACTAGGGGTGGGGGGTAATGGGGGGAAGGGGGGAGGGTTGGGAGGGTGGGCTGGAATGGGAGTAGGGAGGAGAAAACTGTACTTGAACAATGATTAAAAAAAAAATGAAAAGTCTAACCTAAATTAACTGAAATATCTGCAGTCCTCAGAACATTCCAAACATTTCCATGTCTCTGGATTAGCACCTTGCATGTGCCTCAGCCTGGAATGCCTTTGTCCCACTTGTCTGCATAATAAACTCCCACTAGGCCTTCAAGGCCCCAGGCAAATTTCTCCTTCTCCATGAATTATGTGCCTGGATCTCCTGAGTTGAAATTTATTCCTGCTTCCCCCTGTAGCTCCAGATTGCCTTACCAGTGAATCCAACACCTCTATTTCATCCTCCTTTACCAGTTTTATCAGTTCCTGGCTCTCATGGCAGTTTCTGCTCTCACCTGGCCTTCTGCATCTAACTACCCCCCACCCCTATCCCATGGTGTCTGGAACATGGAGGGGTCCTCACTGATACTGAATTGAATTTCATGGACAACATGATTTAGAAAGCACATTCACCTTTGATTTTTTTTACAATGTTAAAAAAAGCAACAGAATAATGAAATAGCCATTAAAATTATTTTTTAAAAGCAACAAAAGTAAATGTCTTTGTTCCCATTTTAGAGATAAGGAAATGGAGGCTAAGAATGGAGTTTTCCAAAGTTCACACAAACAATGAGGAGTATATGCAATGATATCAGCACAGCACCAAAAACGGAGTAATGGGCTGGCATGGCCCCATAGCAGGCTGCTTAGCCACATTTACTATGCGGAGAGTTTATGGCACCTGAGGGAATAGGAAGGACTGTCCTAAGGAGCCAGAGCTCCTGAGATTAAGTAATTTCTCCATCACCCATCCTAACTATCCTTTCTCCTCTCAGAACCCTTCAGGGCTGATCCAAACTCAAAGTCCTTCCCATCCCACATGTCCAGCCTCAATTCTTGAAACTGGCTTGAAGTAGCCTAATTCATTCCACGGATTCCTAAAATCTCTCCTGTCTTCCACATTGGACCACTTCTTTAACATCAACATCAGATTGTTTTCTCCAATACCCCAACCTCATTCTGTCTCGAGCCTAACCCTGAGCTTTTATTCTCCAGCATGGCCTGAGACACCAGGAAAGCAGAATCACTTTTCTCCATGCAGAGTAACGGAGCTTGCCCTATGTCAGGCCCTCTCAAATTAGCTCCCCAAAGTGTCCCTATGTCAATATACCTTGGAGGGCTGCTCCAATGATCTTCTAAGTAAACCCAACACCTTGTTTGAGGACATTCCTAATCACTGCTTCACACTGTGCAAATTAAAATATGAAAAGACTTTTCACACTGCATGCAAGATGGTTTCAAGGGACTCAATTTTCAGAGCTTTTTTCTCCCTCAAATCTGCCTAAGGACACGATGCAGACATTTCCTACTTTCCTTTATGCAACTGCCTATCTCTCATCCTTCCAGAATCTTCCATTGGTACACTGCTCCAGGCAGTAAAAATGTCTTAGGCATCAAACAGAGGAAGAATTTTAAATTTAGGGGTGGTGTTCACAAAGCACATAACTTTAGTCATTGAATAACAAATCTTGTTGCAAGCCAGGTGATATCGAACTCTTTGTTTTCACCAAAACTGTTGGAAGACCTACTGGAGTTGTCAACTGATATTAAAAATAATTTTTAATAATAGCTTACTGCAGGATCTTAATTATATGATGCAGAAGGTGTTTAAAGAACCAAGCAATGTTACCATAATAAAACTCCACTCTGATCTGTATATTTATGTGAGCAAGATTTCTTGACACTTAAATCAATAACTATGAGAAATGAGAGAACAGTTGATGCTAAACTCTGTCTCTTTCTAAACATAAGTAATATTCATCCACAGATATATCTTATAAAGAGATACATTTCCAATAAAATTTTACTTTTATGTTTAATAATTTACATTTTATTTACCAAAATTTGATATATATTTATGTTATTTTGATCAATTTGGTTCCAATAATAGAGCAGTGATAACTTCATTGATAAGAGATTTTTTAAACAGTTAGAGTCTTACTATCCCTAATTTATTATCTACAACATGAACACCTCCCCCCAAATCTAGGCATGTTTATCCATTTGCCTCTTTGATTCTTCTATTAGGATGTGTAATAAGTATATCAAATTTAACATGTCCAAAATTATACTTCTGATAGTTCTCCTCAAACCAGCTCTTCCTACAGGCTTTCACAGCTCAGTTAGGCACTTTCATATTTTTAGCTGCTCAGGTCAAAAACCTTAAAGTTGTGCTTGAGCCCTGAGAGAGCCATGAATGACAATGTGCTTCACAGACCTCCTATACAGGTTGTGTAATTATCTGATACCCCCAAATGCTGTGTTTGAAATCCATCATCACATATGCATTAAGGTCACCTCTTCCATAGACTGCTCTGCAGCAGTAATTGAGTGTGGCCAGTGATTCTAAGGAAGACCCATTCCTGAGAGACACAAAATTCCTTTGTTGGCAAGTTTGGCTCAATAACTCTCCAATGGCTTTGCCAAAACTTCCTTAAGTGGCACAGTGGCCTTGGACTCTTCCACCCAACCTTCACTCCTTCTGTCTTTTATCCAGGGTCAGACATCCCTCGTGGTCTGATGGCTCAACCAGCTTTCATTGGCTCCTTCCCTATTTTCTTTCATATAGGAAATAATACTAATAAAATGCTCACATGTTCAGTTCCATCTAGTCATCTGCTCTTGAGAAGATAAAGATTAACACAACTTTCCTCCTTCTCTCATACCTCACATCCAATCAGCAAGCCCTGTCAGTTCTCTTCAAGCTATAACCAGGATCTAACACTTCTCACTTCACCAGGCTGTCATCATCTCTTACCCAGATTATGGCAACAACCTCCTGTCTCAGTTGGCATGTTGCACTAAAGATGGCCAAAAATTCATTGTGCCCCTTTCTACCCCCTCGTATCTTGTACTGGCCTCTGACTATATTAGCTAATTGCGTATAAAAGAAGTGGTCCTGAGCCAGTTCTGGATCTAGGCTTTAAGAGGAATGGCAGCTTGTGCTTCCTGCCTCCTGGAACCCAGCCTCCATGCTCTGTGGAAGAGCTAATAACCCACTCAGAAAGAAATTGAAGCCCGTGGACCACAGCCCCAGCTGAGCTTCTTAACAACAGTTAGCACTAACTTACTAGTCATATGAGTGAGCCATCTTGGAAGTGATTTCTCAGCCCCAGCTACACTAGCCAATGCCACAGGGGGTGAAGATGAGTTGTACTTGCCAAGCTTTGCCTAAATTATAAAATCACAGGCAAATAAAACGATTGTCATTGTTTTAGGCCATTAACTTTGGCATGGTTTTTCACACAACAATAAATAACTAAAACAGCCAGGGCCCCAACAGGAAATTGATAGCACACAAAAGAAGTAACTGATGAGAGTTTAAGTAAGGAACTATGCTTGTATAACAAGGTAGAGAGCATGAATCCCCTGAAAGTAGGGGAGCAACCCCCACAATCCTTCCTTCAGGCAGGAGAGGAGCAGGGAGGTGTGCCCACAGAGTAGAAAGTGCAGCATTTGAGCACATTACATAACAAAAGCAGATTAACAGACAATCCCTTCCTGATGGGAAGATCTGTGCAAGCTGAAAAATTGTGTACGGGACCGTGAGAACGTGTACCGGCAGAGTGACTCACCACATTGCCAGGCGGAAGCTCATATAACGCTTGCCTAAGCTGCGAGGGGAGGGTGTGACAGATGCCCACCCCAGATGCCCATTGATGTACATCACTGGGAATTCTTGCCTTGATTAAAGATGGCAACTGAAAGAGGGTCAAAGATACTGGGGAGCCGGGGGAAATGGTGGACACTAATGCACCATAAGAAGGGCCAGATGTTAGATCATGCAGGAAGTTCTCAGCCAAGCATTTAAATTAGGGTGGGCTGAGTAACCAGAGGCTGCCATGAGATTGGGAGGTGTGCCTGAAGAAGATTGCAACAGAGCTGGTAGGACTGCCGAGATCTGCCTAACCAAGCAAACAGACATATGAGAGATGCTTGGAGCTAAACTTTGACCAGAAATGATGTTCAGACTCCTGCTTTTCTGAAAGATGGTACTTTGAGTGCCATATTCTGAAACTTGGTCTGGCTTGGCCTGGCAGAAGGAGGCAGGGCTGTTTGTTTTCAGGTGTTTTTAAAGGGAGCAGGACTTAGTGGCAGAAACCTGCCATTATTCTAAATCTGTGTAACATTTTTTTTTATATTTAGATTTTTTAATTTTATTTTAATCATTGTTCAAGTACACTTTTCTCCCTTTTACTCCCACTCCAGCCCACCCACCCAACCCTCCCCACTTCCCTCCCATTACCACCCTCCCCCTAGCTTTTGTCCATGTGTCCTTTAAATTTGTTCCAGTAAACCCTTCCCATTCTCCCCTGAAATTCCCTCTTCTCTCCCCTCTGGTCACTGTCAGCCTGTTGCTATTTCAGTGTCTTTGGTTATACTTTGCTTGTTTCTTTGTTTTGTTGTTTAGGTTCCTGTTAAAGGTGAGATCATATGGTATTTGTCTTTTACTGCCTGGCTTATTTCGCTTAGCATAATGCTTTCCAGCTTCATCCATGCTGTTGCAAAGGGCAGGAGCGCCTTCTTTCTTTCTGCTGCATAGAATTCTATTGTGTAAATGCACCATAGTTTTCTGATCCATTCATTTATTGATGGGCATCTAGGTTGCTTCCAGCACCTAGCTATTGTAAATTGTGCTGCTATGAACATCGGGGTGCAAAGGTTCTTTTGGATTGGTGTTTCAGGGTTCTTAGGATATAGTCCCAGCAGTGGAATTGCTGGGTCAAAAGGCAGATCCATTTTTAGTTTTCTGAGGAAGTTCCATACTGCTTTCCATAGTGGTTGAACCAGTCCCACCAACAGTACACTAGGGTCCCCTTTTCTCCACAACCTCTCCAACAGTTGTTGTTTGTTGCTTTGTATATGATGGCCATTCTGACTGGTGTGAAGTGGCATCTCATTGTGGTTTTAATTTGGATCTCTCTGATACCTAGCAATATTCAACATTGTTTCATGTGTCTTTGGATCTTCTGTATGTCCTCCTTGGAGAAGTGTCTGTTCAAGTCCTTTGCCCATTTTTCAATTGGGTTACTTGTCTTCCTAGAGTGGAGTCATGTAAGTTCTTTATATATTTTGGAGATTAAACCCTTGTCTGAGGTATCACTGGCAACTATGTTTTCCCATACAGTTGGTTCTCTTTTTATTCTGATACTTTTTTCTTTAGCCGTGCAAAAGCTTTTATTTTGATGAGGTCCCATTTGTTTATTCTTTCCTTTATGTCCCTTGCTCTAGGAGACATGTCAGTAAAAAAGTTTTTGTGTGAAATATCTGAGATTTTCCTATCTACGTTCTCTTCTAGGATTTTAATGGTATCACATTTTATATTTAAGCCTTTTATCCACCTTAAAATTATTTTTGTATAAGGTGTAAGTTGGTGCTCGAGTTTCATTTATTTTGCACATAGCTGTCCAGTTCTCCCCCAACCATTTGTTGAAGAGGCTATTTTTATTCCATTTTATGTTGCTGCTTCCTTTGTAAAATATTAATTGACCATAGCGACTTGGGTTCATTTCTGGCCTCTCTGTTCTGTCCCATTGGTCCATGTGCCTGTTTTTATGCCAGTACTAGGCTGTTTTGATTACAGTAGCCTTGTAGTAGAGTAGTGTCAGGTATTGTGATCCCTCCTACTTTACTCTTCTTTCTCAAAATTGCAGCAGCAATTTTGGTTCGCAATTTCTTTTATGGTTCCATATAAATTTTTGAAGTGTTTGTTCTATGTCTGTGAAATAAGCCATTGGTACTTTAATAGCTATTGCATTGAATGTGTAAATTGCTTTGGGTACTATGGACATTTTGATGATATTAATTCTTCCAATCCATGAACACGGTATATGTTTCCATTTGTTTGTGTCTTCCTTGATTTCTTTCCTCAGTGTTATGTAGTTTCTGAATACAGGTCTTTTACCTCTTTGGTTAGATTTATTCCTAGGTATTTTATTTTTCTTTTTGCTATTTCAAAAGGGATTTTTTCCTTGATTTCTGGTTCTGTTGTTTCACTCTTGGTGTACAGAAATGCCTTTGATTTCTGGATATTGACTTTGTATCCTGCTGTTTTGCCAAATTCATTTATTAGGTCTAGCAGTTTTTTGGTGGTGTCTATAGGATTTTCTATGTACACAATCATGTCATCTGCAAACAGCAACAGTTTTGTTTCCTCCTTTCCGATTTGGATGCCTTTTATTTCTTTTTCTTGTCTGATCGCTGTGGATAAAACTTCCAGTACTATATTGAATAGAAGTGGTGAAAGTGGACAGCCTTGTCTTGTTCCTGATCTTAGTGGAAAAGATTTTAATTTTTGCCCATTGAGAATGATGTTGGCTGTAGGTCTCTCATATACGGCCTTTATTATGTTGAAGAATGCTCCCTCTATTCCCACTTTGCTGAGTGTTTTTATCATAAATGGGTGCTGTACCTTATCAAATGCTTTTTCTGCATCTATTGATGTGATCATGTGTTTTTTGTCTTTGCTTTTGTTTATGTGATGTATTACATTTACTGATTTGGGAATATTGTACCATCCTTGCATCCCTGGAGTGAATCCCACTTGGTCGTGGTGTATGATCTTTTAAATGTGCTGTTGGATGTGGTTTGCCAGTATTTTGTTGAGGATTTTAGAGTCAATGTTCATCAGCGATATTGGCTTGAAGTTTTCTTTCTTTGTTGTGCCTTTATCTGGTTTTGGAATTAGTATGATTCTGGCTTCATAAAACGAATTTGAAAGTCTTCTCTGCTCTTGGATTTTTTGGAATAGTCTGAGAAGGATAGGAGTTAGGTCTTCCTTAAAAGTTTTGTAAATTTCTCCTGTGAATCCATCTGGTCCAGGGCTTTTGTGTGTTGGGAGTTTTTTGATTACTGCTTCAATTTCTTTTGCTGTTATTGGTTTGTTCAGGCTTTCTGCTTCTTTTCCATTGAGTTTTGGAAGGTTATATGTTTCTAGAAATTTGTCCATTTCATCTAGGTTTTCAAATTTCTTGGCATACAGTTCTTCGTAGTAATTTCTTACAATCCTTTGTATTTCTGTGGTATATGTTGTAATCTCTCCTATTTCATTTCTGATTGTGTTTATTTGGGTTTTCTCTCTTTTTTTCTTGATGAGTCTGCTTAAAGGTTTGTCGATTTTGTTTATCTTTTCAAAGAACCAGCTCTTGGATTCATTGATCCTTAGAATTGTGCTTTTAGTCTCTGTGTCATTTAATTATGCTGTGATCTTGGTTATTTCCTTCCTTCTGCTTGCTCTGGGCTGTCTTTGTTGTTCTTCGAGTTCTTGTAGATGTAGGGTTAGGTTGTTTATTTGGAATGTTTCTAACTTTTTTGGTGGGCCTGTATCACTATGAATTTCCCTCTCAGGGCTGTCTTGGCTGTGTCCCATAAGTTTTGGGTTGTTGTGAGTTCGTTTTCATTTGTTTCCAGAAACCTTTTGATTTCTTCCCTAATATCATTCTTGACCCATTCATTGGTTAATAGCCTGCTATTTAATCTCCATCATTTTGAGTGTTTTGGGTTTTTTTCCTTGAGGTTGGCTTCTAGCTTCAGTGCCTTGTGATCTGAGAAAATGCTTGGTATGATTTCAATTTTTTTGAAATTATTGAGGCTTGTTTTGTGTCCTATCATGTGGTCAATCTTTGAAAATATTCCATGTACATTTGAAAAGAATGTGTATTTAGCTTCATTGGGATGGAGTGCTCTGTATATATCAGTAAAGCCCATTTCATCTAGGATATTGTTCAATGCCACAATATCTTTGTTGATATTTTGGGGGGAAGATCTGTCCATTTTTGATAGTGGGGTGTTAAAATCCCCCACTATAATTGTGTTGTTGTGAATATCTTTCTTGAAGTCCTCTAAGATTTTCTTTATGTATTTGGGTGCTCCTATGTTGGGTGCATATTTACAATATTTATGTCTTCTTGGTGGATTCTTCCCTTCAGTATTATGAAGTGACCTTCTGGGTCTCTCTTTATGGTCCTTTGTTGGAAGTCTACTTTGTCATATATGAGTATTTGCTACCCCAGCTTTTTTTTTTCCTGTCCATTTGCTTGGAAAATTTGTTTCCAGCCCTTCACTTTCAGGTCTTTTATCCTGAGGTGGGTCTCTTGTAGGTAGCATATGCAGGTCTTTTATCCTGAGGTGGGTCTCTTGTAGGTAGCATATGTGTGGGTCATGCTTTCTTATCCATTCAGGTATTCTGTGTTTTTTCATTGGAGCATTTAATCCATTTACATTTAAGGTTATTACTGATAGGTACTTATTCATTGCCATTTTCATACCTGTGTTTCTCTCTCTCTCTCTCTCTTTTCCTTTCTTTCCCTAAAGCAGTCCCTTTAGCATCTTTTGCAGAGCTGGTTTCGTGGAGGTGTATTCTTTTAGACTTCTTTAGTCTGAGAAGCTTCTTATTTGGCCTTCTGTCTTGATTGAGAGCCTTGCTGGGTAAAGTAGCCTTGGTTGCAGACCTCTGGTTCTCATCACTTGGAATATTTCTTACCATTCTCTTCTGGCTTGGAGTGTTTCCATTGAGAAGTCAGCTGTTAGCCTTATTGGGGCTCCCTTGTATGTTATTTCCTGTTTCTCCCTTGCTGCCTTTAAGATTCTCTCTTTGTCTTGAAATTTTGCCATTTTATTTATGATGTGTCTTGAGGTGGGCCTCTTTGGGTTCCTCTTGATTGGGACTCTCTGTGTTTCCTGGATTTGTGTGACTTTTTCTCTCATCAGATTTGGGAAGTTTTCCATCATTACTTTTTGAAATAGGTTTTCTATCCCTGTTCTTCTTCTTCTCCTTCTGATATCCCTATTATATGGATATTATTACCTTTCATATTGTCTTTCATTTCTCTTAATCCCTCTTCTTTCTTTCTGAGTCTGTTTTCCTTTTTTGCTCTTTCTGGGTGTTGTTTTCTACTTTGTCCTCTAGCTCGCTAATCCAATCTTCTGCTTCATCGATCCTGCTTTTCATTCCTTCTACTGTGTTCTTCAGTTCAGAAATTGTATTCTTCATTTCCTCTTGGCCCTTGTTGAGAGTTTCTATTTCCTTTTTCATGCTGATGTAGTTTTCAGTGAGTTCATTGTAGCTTCCCTGTAGTTTCTGGTAGCTCATTGTGAGCTCATTGAGCTTCCTGATAATCATTGCTTTGAACTCAATACCTGATAGTTGAATTGCCTCTGTTTCATTTAGCATTCTTTCTGAGGCTTCCTCCTTTCCTTTCATTTGGGGATTGTTTCTTTGTCTTCCCATTGTTCGTAAGACTCTTCTTTTTAGCCTCAGTTTCTTGAATTGGTCAGTTCTGGCTCCATGGGTTTGTGGTGTTAACTTCTTTCATAGAATAGCAGTGAGTTTCAGTGGTGCAGTTTCCTTGATCCCCCAAGCTCACTGGTCTTGGGTTGTCATTTAAGTTGGCTTTGTGTTTGCCTTTGGGTTTTGATTGTTTGTGAGTCTTTCTTTGGTGGTTCCTTCCCACCCGCTGGTTAAATGAGGGCCACTCTGTCCACCACCTCCTGTATTTTGTTGTGCTGGTGAGGGCAGGTTGTGTTGAAGCTGGTTCTTCTGTGTGTATAAGGTTTAAAGAATTCTCTCTTGCCTTGTTCAGTTGTTTGTATTGGGTACTGTCTCTACTGTTTAGTTGTATGTCCAGATAGGTCCTGGATTGAGGTTTGTGTGGTTACTACTCCCTCCTTCACCTTCTTCTGCTGTTATCTGTTAGTGGGTCCTTTGTTGTTGGGTTTCCTCTTCCAGTGGGTATCCTGGTGTTCACCACCTCCACCTATTCTTTTCTGTCATCAGTTGAAGGGGGAAGGCAAAATGGTTTAAGAGAGCAACAGTGAATTCTATGATATTTACAGTAGTAGCAAGTAGGGAAGAGATAGGAGATCCTTTGACTATGTATAGTGTTAACTGTGATCTTCCACCCAGCTAGCTGATTTTTAGAAAGGATGGCAAGAAGATAAGAGTCTTGTTGGGGAAGGAAGGATTGTGAGTTGGATCTATAAAGCAGGGAGGTTGTGGGAGGTCAGATTCTGAAGTAAGGTGAGAGTGAAGGATAGTAAATAGGTGTAGTGTGTGAGAGAATAGAGTTAACCACTACAGTAATAGTGTTCAGGAAACTTTGAAATGGGCTAAGATCTTGGGGGGGGGGGGCGTGTTGTGAAGTAATTACAATTGCATGGAACAGCAGTTATTTACAATAATATTATGGCAACAATCATATGACAGAATCTATGAGATCTAGGTAACAAGAATAGGGAGTAAAGACCCTTAAGTAGTCTGCTAATGGGACACAGGTGAGTTAAAGGACAGTAGATTAGCAATACAGTATGGAAAGAGATATCAGGGGAAAGCTGTCAGATAATACAATATATCCAGCCTAGGAAAGCAGACTATACAAAAAGAAGAGGGATACAAAAACACTATTAAAAAAGATGTAGGAATCCTGGAATAATAATAACACAAATATGGAATAACTTGCAGGTTCTCTGTAATAGCAGAGTGAAATTTATCTCACTGTCCCAGCTGTTGTAATGCCCCATCTTTGGGTTCAACTTTGGTCTTTTCACAGATCCAGGATTTTGTCTCACTTGTAGGTGTGTAGAAAAAAAAATTTAAAAAGTAAAAATAGAAAAGGCAGATGAAGGAAGGAAGAAGAGATAAAATTCGTGGAAAGGAAGGAGGGAGGAATAAAACAAGAAATCAGGAAAGAGAGGAAAAAGAAATCAAAAGAGAATAAAAACAATAAAAATTTAAAAATTTAAAATTGTTAAAATAAGAGAATCAAGTTTAAAAGTCTCTTGGTTTCAAAGTGGCCAAACCGGTTTTTCTGCTCTTGCTGGCTGTGGCAGGCTGAGGGGTGATTGGTATGGCTTTTCTTCCTTGGCCAGGGGAGCTCACACTGGTTCCTCAGCCATGCGCCCTGGGTGTGGGAATTAGGTCTTTTCCCAGGGTTACTGCTGTGGACTGGGGTGCGGCATGCTCTGCCTGCTCGCGCACCCATGGCTGGGTAGCAGTGAGGCTGGAGCAACTGATCACTTTAGGAGAATTCCCCAAATAGTGTCTGTCTATTCACTCCTTCCTCTTGAGAAATTCCTCCTGTTCAAGCCTGCTGCTCCACACAGTGGCCTGGCTTCTCCTGCTGCTGAACTCTCCAGCCAGACCAGTGACTGTGGGCGTCGGGGCCTGCTGCGTGACCCAACCTCTCTGGTGTCCACAGCCTCCAAAGGTGCTCACAGCCCCTGTGTGTTTGCTAGCACCTGGATTCCTCCCAGTGCCGCTCAGACCTTGTTTGGCTGGGGAGGGAGCAGGTGTCCCAGCTCTCTCCCAAGGACTCTGTGGCAAACCCAGCAGCGGGCCATGGGCCTTGGGCTGCAGCCCCCAGACCACATGCTAGTCCCCGGGACACTACCTTGTTGCAGAACTCTTCTTAGGGTCCAGTTTTTCAGTTCCACCACAATCCTTGGTCCCCTATTTTCACATATGCTGAAGTATGGTTACTTGCTTCTCTACTCCATAGATAGGTGAGGATTTTCTCCCCTGAGCAGAGGAAAGCCGAATCTGCTCCTTCCTACTCCGACGCCATCTTAGCCCCCCTAAATTTGTGTAACTTTTAAATAAACAACCCATTTCCTTTCTCACTAAACTATTGCCTTGGTAGTCATGCTTCTTGATGGTGGGCAATCAAACCCCACAGCTGTTCCAGAATACCACTGACTGCTTCTATAACACTTCCAAAGACGTGGCCATGGTTATGGGATGATGAAACATCAGGGACTCACATCAAGGAGATGTCATGTCCACTTTTGGCCTAAAGAAACAACAGAAGAGAACAAATACCAGGGTCCCAAAAAGTAGCTATAGGGGGACACTACTATGTGATGGGAGTTGTGGCCCTAGGTAGAGGAACATAGCTGACCTGTAGTAACTCAACAGGGAGAGAATCAGAAGAATAAATAGAATAAATGCCTGATCTCATTCTCCTCCCTCCCTCTCATCTCCAACTGGTATCCATTAGCTAAATTTACTGGAAGCCAGAAAGCAAGCAGCCCACCAATACAGTCCATAAAGGTCAGCCTCCAGGGTACAGAGCATGGTGGAGAATGGTAGAGGGTATATCTGAAGAACAAATTAAAGCTATCTAGCACCCAGCCTAACAGCTTTCCCTACTTTGGTCCTTACTTCTTTGCGATTGATTTTCAACAAAGCAGCCAGAAAGATCTTGTTAAATTATAAGTCAGATGACATAATTTTTTTGTTCAAAACCTTCCATAATTAGTCAAAGATAAAAAAGTCCTTAAAATATCCTACAAGGCCCTACATAATCTTATTACTGAAGACCTCTGATTTCATCTCTGGGGGCTCTTCTCTCTATTTCCTGGCTCCACCCATGCTGGCCTTCTTGCCCTTCTCCAAACATGACAGGCACATTCTGGCCTCAGGGTATTTGCACCAGCTATTCCTTCTATCTAACATGCTCTTTTCCTCATATTCAAATAACTGGATCCTTTTGTTACTTCAAATATTTCACAGAAGTCACTTTTTCAGAGTGGCCACCCTATCAAAAACATAAACAGTACCTCTCACCTGACATTATAGACTTCCTTTCCCTGCTTTGTTTCCATTCTTAGCAGTGTTTAATGCCTAAAATTGCATATATTTTACTTATTTTTTCTGTATATTGAATATCTCCTTCACCATAAAGTAAGTTCCATAAGGGTAGGGATTTTTGTCTGTTTTGTTTACTAGAATAGCACCTAGGACAATATCTGGGACACAATAAGCATTCAATAAATACTTATTTAATAAATGAATGTAAGGACACAGAAAATGGCAATGTATAGTTTCAATCTGTGTGTGTTAGCATATGTGCAGGAAATTACAGTAGAGTAATAAATAAAAATCTTTCAAGTATAAAGTATACCAGGATAGAAAGAAAATTCAAGTTCAAAGAGGAAAGGAAATGATGTAAAATTTCTTTCTATTAAGGAAAAGCTTGTTCATTTGTTTTTTAAATAGGTGTTAATGGGTATCAAATGGCTATGGTATTTAAATTCCACTTCTTTTTTTTAGTCCTCACAATAGTGATTTTATTAAATCATTTGCTTTATAAAACACTGAAGATGTCATAATTGTTAATGTAACAATTTACCAAACTGTAGTTAACCGGTGCATCTTGCTGAGCATGTTTTATAAAGGAAAGGAAATGCCAAAATCCTGTTTAAAGTTGTTCCATCACAGCCTAGGAAAACAAAAATTTGTTTCTCGGACATTCAAATCAGGCAAATAAAACAGGTAGGGTTTCCCTCCCCCATCCAAAGCACTTCATCAGTAGAATAGTCTGATAAACTAGGCAGTCTGCATTCAAGAGATTCCATAACTTATAATGAAAAAATGGAGAGGTTTACCTTCTTCAGCTTCAAAGTTGAGGGTTTTTATTCATTTAACTTTTGAATACCAAACTAGTGCATTTCAGCTGCCATATCTTAACTCTGAGATAAGCAGTCTTCTTCACAATGTATATCTAATATCCTCATGCTTCATTTTAAGACAAAGCAATCTTAATACTAAGTGCACACCACATAACCTTGCTGCAAACCATTTTTCTTGATAAGTTATGAAGTAGTCAAGGAGGTGTGGTTAAAGCTGTATTACTGAACAGTGCTGGTCAATACTACACAATTTTTTGTCATGTTGCAACCCCTTTATAATTTAGTGACTGCTGCTAAGAATCAGATAGCAACAATGACAACATTATTAGCTTTTTGTTTGTTCATTTTTTCAACTATGATTTAGTAGCAACTGAAGTTCCCAGTTTTAACCCCCTGGCAGCAAGCTCCAAGTTCCCTCATTTGCACATTAGCACCTAAGCATCAAGGGGTTAAATAACCAGCACAAAAGATACTGCACTTCTGATTGTTGCATTTGGCAGAACTGAAAGGAAAGCAAGTTGTGCTACATGTTGAAGGGATTGTGGGCAACAGAAAGAAGACACCAGAGGAGATAAAATGTCACATGAAATCTTCATAGTCTTGTACATATCCTCCATCATAACCACCATAATCTGCCAGATCATCTTTCATAATGGCCTTTAATACCCCTCCAGGAACCACACCTTTCTTCTTGTTTTTGGCTTTGCTTTGCTTTTCTTGCTTCTGTTTCTCACTACAAAGCACAGTCAATGAATTGGTAATCTTTTTCAAGTCATCAATTTCCAATGAAATACATGCATCTTGAACTAAGGCTTCCAAAAAACTGGCATAATATAGTGACTTTTCATATTATGTAATTTTATCTTTTAGTAACTTTCTAAACTCTGTGTAGTCATCTCTTGAAGATGGGTTCACAGCATCTATTCCATAAACTGTATTAATAACACCAAAAGTTTCTTTTGCTAATGCAAGATCTAATTCTTCCTGTAATTTCTTTAGCCTCAGTTATCTGCTAATTGTTCTTCTGGAGTTAGCACTTTAGTTTCTTTAGGTTCTTCTAACTGCTTTTTAATTTCTTCTTGACTTTTTTCTGTTGCCATTCCTTCTCTTTTATCTTCTCTGTTATTTTTTTCTTTTCTGAAATTTTTACTTCTGGTTTTACTTCTGCTTCCCCTTTTTTTCATCATCATCATCACCATCCCAGTTATCTGTAGTGTCCTCATCCTCGTCCTCAGCTTCCCAGTGGTCCCTGCCCTCGGTGCTGACACTCCCATGTTCCACACCAGGTCTTCCACAGAGAACGTGTCCACCTCCCAGTAGTCGGAGTCCCCTTGTCACAGGTGGGCACAGGTAACCAGGTTCTTAGTGATCGGGACAAAGAATTGAACTGAACACCCAGAGTTCATAGCAGAGAACATGGGGGCAGGCCAACTCCAAGCAGAGATTGACCTCATGGGGTGGAGGGACTCTATTCTTATAGGGCGGATCCTTCCTAGCTAGTTTTGTTGGGCTCTTACTGTGCATGTACAAGTAGTTGTATTACTTTAAAGCTACTGCACATGTGGTCTCCCATGATTCTCCCTGATTGGCCACTAAGGAAGAGGGCCCACAATGCTACCAAATTGACCCTTATTTCTTCTGGGGTCCCCCTGTACTAGGTTCACCTTTCCCTTCGCCAGAGAATTATAGCTCTCCATGTTAGAGACTGGTGAAAAGGAAAGGAATTATTTATTCAAGTTATACAGACTTAAGAGTAATGACTTAATGTCTTCATCAAAATCCCAAAGTCCCTTAAAACACCCACAAACACACACAGTCCTTCCTTCCCCCCTTTGCCCAGTCTGGGGTACCGTATCTCCCCCAGATACAGTAAAGAAATAGAAGTCCATGGCTCAGGCAGCTCTAAGTTCTTCCCAGTAATCCATGCTCAGCTAGTAGGCCTCCCTTGGTTCCCAGCACCATCAGCTGTGTTGCTGGGATCTCCAGCTAAAGCCTTGTGGTGGTTCTCTGCTGAAGCTGCATGGTGATTCTTTGCTAAAGCTGTGTGGTGGTTCTCTGCTAAAGCCACGTGGTGATTCTTCTCATGGCTGCTGGGGGGGTCCCCCCACTCTGGCCAAAGCATGTGGTTCTCCCCACTGCCACAGCTGCATGGTCCCTCTCCTTGCATGACTGCAGGAGTTTCCACTCAGCCAAAACTGCATAGTTCTCTCTTCAATGGCCACCAAATCTGGGTTTAAATATCCTTCCAGCTTTACTGGGCTCCATCATGAGTCTGCGCAGAGGTGGCCCCATGTCGTGGAGCCAATCACCTCCAAGTTCTCACACAGGCACTGTAACTAGGGGGAGTTGCCTCCCAGTTACATCTTGGGGGGAAGTTCCTTCTATCCCCCTGGCTCAGAGCATGGCCACAGCTGTTTAACATATCTATGCAACCAGTTAAATGTTATAGATGTGTTCAATGACCATGCTAGAGGTTAGCTGAAAAGCTGTTGCTATGCAAAACAGCTCTCAATGGCCCTGCTCCATGTGCCCCTTCCCCCAACTCACACCTGTGGTGGAGGGTGAGGACATCCTATATATCTTTCTAATATTTCCTGGACACCTTGAGTTCTAACCCCATTATAAGTCCTTCTTTTGGGGGCCCCCTGGCTGCACCCTCCTACACCCTGACGGTGCCACTTCTGCCACCCTGTCAAGCCAGGTGTGAGCTTATGTGGGGGGAGAGCCATCAAGGAGTTATCATGGTAGAGGTGAGTCACTGGATTTGCTCTCATTGGCCCACACAGGGCAGGCTGGGACCGTAGCTCAGATTCTCCTTCTAAGTGTGATGTAAATTACAATATTTGTAATACATTGGAAATCAAATTCTTTGCAATTAGTTAAGTTATGATTTAAACATTTAAAGAGTTAACTTTAAATATATGGAGGGGGTTCACAGTTTAACAAAAATAATTTAGGGGTATGCAAATGAAAGAGTTTAAAGACCACTGTTCTTCTATATACATTATTAAAAGAGCTCTGGCTTAGAATTAGAAAATATCACTTCTTATCTTGACTTTTCCACTAACTAGCTGTGTGACCTTGGAGAAGTCACTTAACCTGTTTTCTCATCTGTGAAGTTAAAGAATGTGAGAACATGAAATCTAAAATCATTTCTGATACTAAACCCTCTGTTCTGTGACCCTTAAAATTGGTTTTCTGTGTCTTTACAATTTTTATTTCTTCTTGAGAATCTCTTCCTGCCTTCTGTTCCTGCTCCTATGGCCACATGCCCACCACTATCATTTGTGAGCTGGGGAATAAATACAAATAAAGGCCTCCAGCCTGCAGCACATCCCCTCTTCCCTTCTCATGAGGAGTCTTGCATGCATGAGCATGGACAGCTCAGCCTGCACATCCAAGGTTTCTGCATTCTCCCTATACCCTCTACCCCTCACGACCCCTCTCCCCCTGAAGACAGCCACTTCTCAGGCTTGAGGCTGTAACACCGTTCTCCATTTGGGTAACTTTAAAATAATACTGTAGACTGTGTGGCTTATCAACAACTGCAATTTATTTTTCATAGTTTAGGAAGCTAAAAAGTCCAAAATCAAGGCATTGACAACTTTGATACCTGGTGAGAGCCTGATTCCTGGTTCATAGATGACCATCTTTTTACTGTGTCCTCACATAGAAGAAGAGGCAAAGGAGCTGTCTGGGGCCCCATTTATAAGACACTAAACCAATTCATGATGGCAGAGCTCTCATGACCTAATTACCTCCCAAAGTCTCCACCTCTAAATACATTGAGGATTAAGTTTCAACATATGAATTTGGGGTGGACACAAACTTTTAGTCTATATCAACTGTCTACCATAGGAGGATTGATGCAAGGGAAAGGCTGATGCAGGCCCCAGCAGCAGCCTCAGAGACATTGGGCAGGGGATTGTCTGGCTCTGTATATCTAGGCAAGGGTTATAGATAGTCATATCCCTTTGACCCCACAGCCATTTCATCTCATGGGGACGGATGTGACTGGAGTAGGGTCAAAGGGAGGTCCTCTAAAGCCCAAGACCCAGGGAGGGGGTCCCAGTTGCCAATGACTAAGATGGTTCTCTCCAGCCCTAACTTTTGTTCAATGATTGATTGTCCGTCAGGATGAATGGGTAAATATGTGGGCATATACATACAAGAATATACAACACAGCCAAAAAAATGACTAACTACTGATACACAGAATAACATAGATGAATTTCAGACACTGTGTCAAACAAAATAAATCAGAAACAAAAGAGTACAAATTGTATGATTTCATTTATATGAAACTCTAGAACAGGCAGATTGTATATTGACAGAAAGCAGATCAGTGGTTAACTAGGGATGGGAGTGGGGGGATTGACTACAAAGAGGTATGAAAAAACTTTCAGGGATGATGAGAATACTTCATAGCTTAATTATTGTGGTGGTTTCACAAATGTATACATTTATCAAAATTTATCAAATCTAAAATGAATGCATTTTATTATATGTAAATCATGCACCAGTGAAGTTGATTTATGAAGAAAAACAATAAGAACAAAAGGATTGCCTAACGTAACTAACATCTATCAATAAGTGTACATTCCACATCATGGTATAATTCCTTTTGCCCCATTCTAACAGAATTATCCTTAAATCTATACAGAAATGTTCTCAGATAAATATATGTGTGTGGGTGTATGGGGGAGAGGAAATATAACCCATTAGCTAAACTTAGGAGCTGACTCCAAACCTCCAAAATTTTTATTAACATCAGTCTATCTTCATTTTGGAATCAAAATCTGCCCATGGCAAGTAGTGTAGAATGTTGCATGGTGTGATTTCAACAGCTTTGGGTTCAAGTTCAAGACCTGCCACTTGTGAGCTGTGTGGCCTTATGGGGCAGTCAGAGCAGGAGCCAAACATACAGGGTTTTATTTCATCCTCACCTAAACACTATGAAATATGTGACTTTCACCATAACTATTTTTGCACTATAAAAATGTAATGAGAAACCTGGAGATAAGATCCCACACCTAAGAAGCCATAAGCCAGGATTTGAATCTATGTGCCTTAAACTGCACTACCATACTTCCCCAGAGCAAGTTACTACTTAACTTCTGAATCTAGAGCTCCCTTCTTTCTAAAGCTAGAATAACATCACTTAAATTTTAGAATCATTGTGAAAACCAAATAAGATGACTTGTGTTATTGATGTGGTCAATAAAGTTCAGCAATCTGTTATTATGGCTACAGGTATGCCAGTCATTTACACCCTTTGGATTAAATACCAACACCAATACTTCCTACTCACCTTTCTCCTGGCAGGCTCACCAGTGTAGGAAACTAGAGATTAATCCTGGAAGTTTCTAACATGACTAGGAATTCCATTTCAGCAACCTAACAATGTTTAGTCAACCTGAGAAAGTACACACTACTGTGCAAGATGCTATTTGAAGCCAATTAAAGGAATTCTTCCATTCCAAGAGGCAAGATACTAAAATGTAGAGCTCTTCAGAAGAAAACTTAAGTTCAAACCTTCCATTTGAGGTTTCCCTTCTTCTGGTCCCTTATGCTTCCAAACTACTTCTCATACAAAACCCTTCATGCATGGAAATAATCCCTGTTTAGAAGTACCAAAGTATTCTAGGGATGGATTTTTTTTTTGTAATATAGTCATGCTGTGTTGCTTTTTAAAAAATGAATCCAACAGCCCTGTGCCTTAACTTCATACTTAATGATTCCATGTACAGAAAAAAAAAAAGATTAAGATCTAGATAAGAAGCTGTGAGGTTACAAACTCACCTACTACATGGGATTCTCTCTGCTGAGTATCACATCATTGATATGAGATTAATAAAGTGGTTGGCAGAAGTATTCCTGGAATGGTGCCAGGCATAAAATAGATGATCAATGCAGGCTAGTAGTGCCTTGACCCTCTCCGAGATTTGAGTGGGCAGAATTTTTCTTAGGAACACCACTCTCTTCTTTATTGAAGCAACTGAATTAACAATGGATGCATCTACCTTAACTTCTAGGAAAACAGGACAAGCAAAATTGTAGTGGAGGTGCTACCATTTGCAGGCTTAAATGCTCATGGGTCCATCACAGGAATCAAAGTAAAGGAGGGCTTTCCTGGAGGCTAATTAACAGACAACTACAATCATCCAAGACTTAAAAGAATAAAAGCAAACCACCAGCTGTCACTGATCTTTTTCACCTCCTTTTGGAAGAGTGTAGCTAAGGGAAGGATGTTTCTAGCAATAGCTGCCAGTAGTCTCCAGAAAGGTTACTGAAGACAAATTCAGCCTTATGATATATCAGATATCAGATATAACTGCATCCTGGGGTGCCTTGCACCCAAAAGCTCACCTCTAATGTAATAGAAGTGACTAATATCTCCTTTCTATTCAGGGCTTGCTCAGAGAAGACTTGCCCAGGTAACCCTTTCCTGATTGACCAAGCCTGCCCACAGCTTAGTAGAAACTTAGCAGAAACTTAACTCCAAGCTGGGCTACAGTCTCTTCACCAAAACTTGGAAATTGGACCCAACTGGTTCAGTAGTTAACTATGGGTGGTGGACATAAGGGGATACAAACTTAGGGGCAAAGATACCATTTGGGGCTGCCATATTTGGCCCATGTGCTCAGAGATGCAGAAAAGGCCATTCAACAAGAAACACAGAAGAGTGCTGCAGAGCCACAGGGAGAAGCAGGGAGAAGAATTGCAGAAACCCAGAGAAAGAAGGGGAAGGGATTTTGGATGTCTCTCATGTAACTCTGCTGCATTCACTCCTTTTTGTCTCAGGCTGACTTGACTCATATGCAACACCCCTTTTGTCAATCCCAGATATTCTAACCCTTAAGGCTTCATTTCTTTCATTCAAATGTTATATAACTGATGCCCCATGGGGGAAAAACACCACAATAAACATTATTATTGATCACTGGCACCTTCTTGTGAATAACTTTGTCAGAATCTTTCCCAAAGACAAGTTCTGATATGGAAGTGAGTGAGGAGACTCCAAGGATGGCCCCTTGGATGGGCAAAATGCCCTCCAACCAAGAGGTGGAACAGCACAGGAATAATGTGGACCAACCAACCCAGCCACCCTCTCCAACTGATTGCCAAACCCAGTCTAATGTCCCTCCTGTTTGGCTGTCCTGTCAGCCTTCCCTCTATCCTCTTTTACCCCAGTCTTCTTCCCCCTCTTCTTTCACCTGGACTTTACTTCAACCTTATAATTATCTTCCCATGGCCCAGCCTTACCCACTCCACCCCATTTTCCTCATTGCCAATATGTTTTCTCAGTTTGTTTATTCCTTTATTGATTATATGCTCCATTAGGATATCCACTCACAAGAGTCAGGACCTTATCTGTCTTAGTCAGCAATCAGATTTAAACTCTGCTCTGTTCCTAAAGCAGAGTTTACAAACTTGCTGCCCTGCATTCTTGCCACTCTTTAAAATGTTTCCTGTGGTTTGGTCTGGTTTTATGCATGCTGATTTTCCCTTTCCCATATGCTCTAAAAGCTTTGCAAGGCCATGGGCAATGACTGATTCATCTTTGAGGCCCCAGTTCTGTGGAGAGTCAGATCTTTAAAAATTCTGGCTGGATAGAGGAATTGGATGGACAGATAGAAGAACAGAGGGAGAGAATGAATGAATGTCATAGCCAGAGGGGACACTTTCCATTACTATGGCTGTATAATAACAACTCTCGAACTTATTGCATAAAACAATAATTATGTTAAACCCATAGGAATTTAGAAGGAGAATTTGTATCACTTGGGCTCTGTCATGTGGTTGCAAGCAGATGTCAGCTATAGTTGCAGTCATCTGAAGGCTACACTGGGCCAGACATCCAAGATGGCCATTCACATGGTTGACAATTGATACTGGCTGTCTGAAGGAAGCTCAGCTGAGATTCCACTATAACACTTACACGTGGCCCCTGGATGCAGCTTGTGCTTCATCACACTAAAGCCTCCATAGTGCAGCCAAACTTCTTACATAGGGACTTGTAGCTCTAACACAAGCATCCTAGAAAACAAGAGAGAAACTGCATTGCTTTTTAGAACCCAGCATCAGAAGTTGCACAGCATTACTCCTGCCATGCTTTCTCTATTGGTTGAAGTAGTCACAATGTAACAGGGTGCAGCCAAGAGGGTAGCCTCAAATAGGGATCTGTAATAAGATCCAGAAGAGCCTGGAGATAATTGGCTCTACACCACAGGGCCACACCTGCCCAGAATCTGGCAGCTGTAGCCAATTGTGAGAGGAGCCGGAAATGGGGCTTCAGAGGAAGATTGGCGCCGGGATTTAAACCGAGACGCAGCAGCCATTGGAGGGGGGGAGAGCCATGTGCAGCCCTGCAAGAGGGAACCCCACAGCTTTGGCAGAGTGAAGACTCCCTTGGCCCTGAGAGGAGAAGGAGAAGCACGCGGACTTGACAGAGTGTAGACTCCTGCAGCCCTGAGAGGGAGAACCACGCGGCTCTGGCAGAGTGGGGACTCCCGTGGTCCGGGAAGAGAGGACCACGTGCCTTTGCCAGAGTAGGGACCCCTCCCCCTGCAGCTTTAGGAGATACGGTACTCTGGACTGGGCAAAGGGGGAAGGAAGGAAGGACTGTGTGTTTGTGGGTGTTTTAAGGGACTTTGGGATTTTGGTGAAGACATTAGTCACTACTTTAAGTTTGTATATAGCATTAAATAAACGTTTCCTTTCCTTTTCACAAATCTCTGGCATTGAGAGACGTCTTTCCTCTGGCGGTGGACATAACGGACCCGGGGCCTTCTTTCAATAACAGTATATCGTCCCAGGCCCCCCCCCTTGTGTGTTCTGTAACAGTTTTTGGCGACCCAGATGGGACGATAATTGTCCGTGGCAGACCAACCCCCTCAAGCGCGAGAGAGTGAGACTTCGGAGTTTTCCCAGTTTCGAGAATTTCTCTGCACTCCTCCTGAGGGCATCGGCCACCTATCACGCCTGGAAAGGTGGAAAGGAAACAAAACAGGGAGGGAGCAGAAATGAGAAAACGGTTTGGTTGAAAACTGGTTTCTGAATACCGTTTTGGAATAATGGAGCTGTGGATAATAGTTTGGTTGGTATGCTGCTCCCAGGTTGCCCCTATCTGCTCATTTACAGTTTCGGTGAGCCCAGGTGGCAGTAAGGGAACCTATACTCAGGTTTGGGGAGGAAGCAAACCCCTAGGCTCTGTAAGCCGAGCTTGCATGTATGGTGTGGCTCGGATGGCAAACCATGTGGGTGTGTCGCCATTTTGGGTAAAATGGAGGATGAGCCACGTGAGTTCCCCACCGTGGAGGGTGGGCTGTGCATGGGCGCCGCCATCTTGGATGACCCAGCATGCATGGACGCAGCCATCTTGGAACTGGACAAGGTGGTGGGCTAAGGGCTCTCTTCACATTATGGGCTATGTGCTGCTGCTGTGTTGGCATTGCATCAGTCAGGTTCTCTGTGTAACTGGTTCTGATAGGAATGGCTCTGGGTCTGAAGGTCATGAACAGGTCCAAAGGTGACCATCTGATTTATAGGGTGTTTGCAAGGTCTAAGTTTCAGAAAGCTGCAGGATGTCCCTGCGAATCTAGGGACTTTTAGTGGAAGGTACCTGCAGTGTTAGAGACTTTTAGCTGCCACATGCTGAGTTTAAGTACTGAGTTTAAGTATAGTCCTTCCCAGTGTGGGAAAGGAGCCAGGATTAAAAGAGATTGATGGTTAAATCTGGATGTGAAAATTATGTGTAAAGGTTGTGAAAGTTTTAAACCTGGAGTAAGGGAAACCTATACTACCTGTTGCCGGTTTCGTGGGAAAAGAGCAAATTTCTCACATTGGTTTTGTTTCTGATCAGAAACCTGTACTTTGAAGACCTAGGGAAGGTCACCTGTAACCAGTTGGGGAGAATGCCTTTGCCACTCGGGACCCAGGAAGGGTCATTTGGGGCTGACAAGTGTTTCAGCCAGGGGCAAAGGGGGCATGTCTCCGCCATGAGACTGGATCGGAAGAGAGCAAGTCTCTGCCATTGGTGTTTCTGATCAGAAACCTGTATTTGGGGACCTAGGAAAGGTCGTCTATAACCGGTTGGGGAGAATGCCTTTGCCACTCAGGACCCAGGAAGGGTCATTTGGGGCTGACGAGTGTTTCAGCCAGAGGCAAAAAGGGGCATGTCTCTGCCAAGAGACCGGACCTGAAGGAACATGTCTCTGGGAGGCACCAGTGGACGCATTGGTGCAAGAGAATGCTTCTACCTGTATATTATTCTGGAACTCTGTGTTTTGGACTTCGCTCTGTATCTGCTCTGAAAAGGAAATTGAGGATTCCAGGGAAGGTTGAAACTTCACACTCTGTAGGAACGTTTTGAGAAGCCTGGTGGATATCAGAAGGAAAAGGATTTTCCTTCACGCTCTGTATTTTTCTCCCTACCTGATCCCTCCAGAATTTGGCATTCTGAAGGAATGAGTGATAATATAAGGTTTCTTTGCATAAAACCAATAAGACCAGTCGTGAATAGTGGTTTTGTTAACCAAGACTTTGACTGGAATGTCACGCCTGAAGGAGGCATGTATGGGTTCTGGTCGTCACCAGAAAGCCCTGAGGAACTGGGATTGACTTGTGAAGCTAGCGTTAAGCCCACAAAAAAGCCTGGTACTTTGGTTGGTTGTGTGGTTCATGGCAGTCTTTCCAGGGAAGGAACGAAGGTTGCTTTCCTGAAAGATGGCCAAAAGGAACCTGTAAGCACAATGAAAGCCTCAAGGATTTGAGTGAAACAACTGGTACAGGTGAAGCAAATGTGTGGCTCAGCTTCTGTTCCCCAGGAGGAGTGGACTGAGAAGTCAATCTAAAGCTCCCTGTGTGAGTTCCAGCAAGGTAGACTCAAGGATCATAAGTGATCCAGGCTGCTCTTGGTGTGTTTATGCAAACGAACAGTCAAAATTAAAAGCAGGACTCAAAGTAGTCCCTGTAATAACAGTGAGGGTGATCTTAAGGAGAAAAAATTGTGGTTCAAGGAAAATCACAATGCTTAGTATTGGACATCAGAATGGTGCAGCTAACTGTCTTGAAAGTTTGTGTTCATTTGAAAGTTGAAACTGAGTTTGTAATATCACCAAAGGTGTACAATTTACAGGTATGGAGGACCTGTGAAATTGGTATTGCTAAATGTTATTGCAGGAAGAACCTTGCAATTGAAGGTCTTCCCAAAAGACAGTCTCACAGGCACAGAGACTGGTTTGGGGATTGTTGTGTGAATTAACCTGTATGTTCTTCTGTTTTCATAGGGCATGTGCCTATGATTTCATTACCTGAGTAATTGGTTGAATGAGTGAATGAATATAAACCTCACTTAAGGAGCCCATTTTCATCATCACCCCCCCGAGACTCAACGGTTTGGCTGAACTGAGTGGTTGGGTTGGTGAATGGTTTGGGCAGTCTATGGACTTCACTTTAGAACTAATTTTGCCTTTTCTGTCTTGATGGCTTGGACAGAAAGGGTCCAGATATCTGAAAGGAGGGAAATCCTAACATATTCCCCTCAGCCCGAGTGAAGTATAGCGGGCCACAAGAGTTTCGGATAGGTGTAGCATGCCTTGTACACCTTCCTCCAGATAAGCCATTCTTTACTTAAGTTCCTGCCTTTGTCATTTACTAATTATGCTTTAATTGTGCCTTCCAACTCTTTCCAAATCTGTCACCTCCAGAATATGACCAGGATGCCAATGGTCCAGTAATGCCAGCCTTTGGACACCGAGCCTGAGACTTCCTGGTGACAGCCAACTGACCAGGATTCTGTAAGGTCCTTCCCCTTGCAGGAAGGACTCCCTCCGTGCTGCACCCCCCTTTCAGGGTACCCCTGACCCATGGGTGGGTAGAACAACGTCCATTCTCAGCCAGAAGCAGTTACAAGAAGATGAGACCTTTGTCCATTGTCCTTTATAAGATTATAAAGTGGGTGTATATCTGAAAGGAGGGATTGTAACAGGGTGCAGCCAAGAGGGTAGCCTCAAATAGGGATCTGTAATAAGATCCAGAAGAGCCTGGAGATAATTGGCTCTACACCACAGGGCCACACCTGCCCGGAATCTGGCAGCTGTAGCCAATTGTGAGAGTGTAACAGGGTGCAGCCAAGAGGGGAGCCTCAAATAGGGATCTGTAATAAGATCCAGAAGAGCCTGGAGATAATTGGCTCTACACCACAGGGCCACACCTGCCCAGAATCTGGCAGCTGTAGCCAATTGTGAGAGGAGCCGGAAATGGGGCTTCAGAGGAAGACTGGCGCCGGGATTTAAACCGAGACGCAGCAGCCATTGGAGGGGGGAGAGCCATGTGCAGCCCTGCAAGAGAGAACCCCACAGCTTTGGCAGAGTGAAGACTCCCTTGGCCCTGAGAGGAGAAGGAGAAGCACGCGGACTTGACAGAGTGTAGACTCCTGCAGCCCTGAGAAGAGAACCACGTGGCAGCCCTGAGAGGGAGAACCACACGGCTCTGGCAGAGTGGGGACTCCCGTGGTCCGGGAAGAGAGGACCACGTGCCTTTGCCAGAGTAGGGACCCCCCCCTCCCCGCAGCTTTAGGAGGTATGGTACTCTGGACTGGGCAAAGGGGGAAGGAAGGAAGGACTGTGTGTTTGTGGGTGTTTTAAGGAACTTTGGGATTTTGGTGAAGACATTAGGTCACTACTTTAAGTTTGTATATAGCATTAAATAAACGTTTCCTTTCCTTTTCACAAATCTCTGGCATTGAGAGACGTCTTTCCTCTGGCGGCGGACATAATGGACCCGGGGCCTTCTTTCAATAACAGTATATCGTCTCAGGCCCCCCCCCTTGTTGTGTGTTCTGTAACAACAGGTCTACCAAATTCAAGGAAAGATAACATAGACCCCACCTCTCCATAAAGGATGTCAGGGAGTATTGGAACCACTTGTTAAAACTGCCTCAGTACTTTAAGACTCTTCTAGTCCACCCCTTTTTTATGGGAGAGGAAATAAAGGTTCAAATAATTTACATAGCTTATTCACAGTCACACCAATGAGTGGCAGAGCTAAGGCTAGAACAAAAGTCCCTTCACTAAAGCCACTCAGTCTCCATCTACTTCATTATTTTGGAGAGGCTTCCATTAGTTAAAATGTTCTCACTTTTAAGCAACTCAAACCAACTTTGACAAAATCAACAACAAGAAAAGGTATAGTGAAATTTAATTTAAAAACTACTTATTTTACAGAATCCAATGAATTGTTAGCTGGACAGATGAGGCAGACCTAGAACACTTCCAGAGCCCTCAAGGGAAGGCATTCACCAAGTTTCACCCTAAAGAGCTGTGATCAGCAGGGACTTGGTGCCAACACCTCTCCAGTGCTGTCTTTCTATGTTCTAAGGCCCAAATTTCCAAGACAGAGAGACACTCACCTAACCCCTATGGGGTTGGGTTTCTACCTCACCATCAGCTATGGCCAGGGGTACAAGGTTGCGGAGTACAGACATGGCCAATGAAGGCCTTCCTGAGTTTCAGGACATGTCCAGGAAAAGGCTGTTCAGCCTGAATGATCCTAAAGCTGATATGAGTCTGACTCTTCTCAGAAGAGGAAATCCACTGAGACATGTGACCCAGAGGATTCTAAAAATGCATCCTCAACCTTATTGGTAGTGGAGATATAGTCTTGACAGACACCATTCAAAGAACTAGAAGCTCATCTTATGTCCCTAGTGACCACGGGACTGGAATTTTTTGAGGCATAAATGGTTAAGGATCATTAAATGTGTCTCAAACTCCCTATGTACCAGTACTTGCTTTCAGTCCAAGTACATGGGACTTGAGATTCCACAGCTCAAAGTAATGCAAGATACAGAGAAACAAAACCAAATTTAATCAAGGCAGTATGGGATTTTGTAAGACATGTGGGGGCTTTGCTCTCATAAATCAGTGTTCCTTAAGCAATGTCATGCCAATACTATGTTGAGATCAGTTTTGATGTGAACTATAAAGAATCTTATTTTTATTAATAATAGATTAAGCAGCAAAATTTAAGAAATTTCTTAAAGAAAAAGAATATCTGTGAACATATATAATCCCCTATAATAATACCAGGGCACATATACATATACTTTCTCTAGATGGAGAGAAAGTAATAGTGCTAAAGACCCCCTATAACCCTAGGAAAGCCTAGGGAATGTGTCACACATGTGACTGTTTTCTGACAGCATTGTCTTGGTAGAGAAAACTCAAAAACAGCTGACAAAAGTGTTGTCATTGTTGATCTGCCAAGAACAGGGATGTTTAAAATTGTGCTGGGATCCTGGTACTTATTCAGTTTCTGTCTAGCATTAAGGAAAATTATCCAAAACTCAGAACTAAAGCAGGGAAGTGACTGCATACCCTTTCAATGTCATTTTAACCAAGCTCACCAAAAATTATTTCCTTGTACAAGGGAATGCACTTGGATTTGGCTTTGCTATTTTCTATCTGATTGGGGTCATAAGACTGCAACATTAGATGTTAAATTGTATATTTTTTTCCAATAGGAAAGGTGACCCCACAGGTTACTGTTTATGGTCGCATAAGACATTTATCAGTATTGTCTCTATTAGCAAATTAATTTCAACATTTCATTAACTGACTACACACACACACACACACACACACACACACACCTGTCCTTTGAAGCAGCCTCACCAACTTGCTGGTTCCTTCATTAATTCATGAGATGAATAAAATCTTTGATACATGTTCATTCTATATTTGTATGAGAGTCATGCTTTTAACATTTTGAAGATTTTATTTCAACATTAGAAATGAATCTGCAGTTTCTCTAGTCTCTTCAAATGCAGGGCAGTAGGTGAGCTGTGTTCTAAGATCCCTTCCACTGACAATATTATATAATTTCTTCAATGAAAGTGTGGTATAAAATATTCAGTGTGAAAGGTTATTTGACAAAGAAAGAAATTTTCCAAGGAAAAAATTCAGAAATGTTTAAGGATGATTGTATTAAAAAATGAATTCCAGCTAAACAAAGAATCTCAAAATTACCACCATGTAACTGGAGTACCCAGCAATTAAGAGTCAGCATTTGTCAGAGTCTGACAAAAGCAGCCTACGTTGTCTGGAAATGGTTGTTAATCCTCACAGTGCATGTCTTGTGAAATAAAGTTAGATCACCTGATGAATATAAGAGGCAGAAAATGATCCCTGACTCCTCTTACTCTTCCAGATTAAAGCCTGCAGTGTTAATGGTAAAGAGCAATCTGACCAGGTCACCTGGTTCCTTGCTCCCCAAGTGTAGTCCAAGAACCAGTAGCAAAGACATCACCAGGGAGCGTTTTTAAAAGTGCAGAATCTCAGGCCAAGCCTCAACTTAGTGAAACAGAATCTGTATTTTAACAAAATCCCCTGGTGATTGATATGCACAAAGAGTACAAGAGGCACTAGTCTGGCTGTAGACTCCCCAGGTGGTTCTCAACACTGGCTGCACATTAGAAGTTTTAGACCTTACAAAGATCAGGTATTATTAGTATCCTTCGTAGCAGAAGGAAATAAGCCACTCTTTTTCAAGTTAGGACTATGTAAGAAAAAGCTCAGCAAAGGGGTTTCCGAAATATGAGGCTTTTGCAGTTTGAGTTGTAGGAAAGGAGACAGGGAGAAGGAGGACTGAAAAGCTACAGGGAGGAAGTTGAAGAATGACAAGCTTGTATATTTTTCTCTTATTTCCCCCAAGGATGAAAGAATCTGTAGATGGCCAAGATACCTGTCCCTTGTTCAGGCTAATTTTATTCTGTGAGTTTATCCAGAGTTTAAGAACAATAATCAGGGTCCACAAAACCCCAAAGGTCTCAGAAGTAAGAAGTAAGAGAAAGAACAGGTTATGCTTTGACCATCCTTAATGAAGCCTTTTTCCTCATTCTGCATCACAGGCAGGGAATTTTTCTTTATTCAAAATTCTATGGTAAGAAATCCCCATACTAATCAGTTAAATCTCTCACTATCACCACCTACAATTGCCATTTTTAGAAACACGGTGCTCTGAGCACAATACAATTGGGTTAAGTACCAATGACCTGCAAATGTGGGCCCAAATGCTCGTCATAAAAATATTATGACAACTGCATCCAACAATCTGTTTAGGAGTTTCTTGTGCTTTGGTTTCTTCAATTACAAAGTGCTGCTCGTGGGTCTGATAGGTTCAGGGGAATAAAAAAAAAGCTGTTGGGTGCTGTTGAACATCTATCTTCAGAAAATTTTAAATGAAAAAGAGTGATAGATGTAGTTGCTGAAAACAGAGTCAACTGATGAATTTATGAGAGCTATATTAGTTAGAATAATGCTAGCTGCTATGCTAAACTAACCCAAAATGTATAGCGATTCAAAACAATAGTGGCTTATTTTTCCTCATATAAAGACCAAAATAGGTGTTTTAAGCAGAGACTCAGGAGCTGGTACTCAGACTCAGTGCCATATTAAACCTGCAGCTTCCATGATTGTCATGTTTGTCTGCATCAAGCCAGTGGATTTGCGGAAAAGTTTAGTGGATCCCACATGGTATCATAACTGAAAGAGGCACACATCACTCCTGACCACATTATATTAGCTATATTCAGTGCCTAGGCCATATCAAATCATGAGAGAGGCTTGAAAATATAGACTAGCTGTGTGCACAGAAAAGGAAATGGGTTTAGTAAATAATTTTGCCATAGTCAGTTGAGAGCATCATTTTAAAAGAGATAAAGCAGAATACAATAGATCAAAATGCATTTGACCTGGAATTTAGGAAGGTTTAGCATAGTTTTAGAAAAGCCTTGTTTCACTTATGTATTTGTATATATGCATGTATGTATTTGATTGAGGCATAAAATGTATTTCTTATACTGGGTCATGATCCAAAGTTAGTCATTCTACCAAGGAAAGATCCTTACAGGCAACATTAGAAGACACAGCAAAAGGAGGAAATGAGGGCTTAGGCCCCAAAGGTGGTTTTCAAATCATTGAGAAACTGAGCAATTGTGAATATGCTTAAATATTAAGTGACAGCAACATCAAAAAATCAGACACAGCTGTGTGGATTCAGCTGATCCTGAGAAACATTGTCACATGAGGCGGGTTAGAAAAGCACCACTCAATTTCACTCCATTTGCCACATGGAGTGGCAAATTCCTGAGGCATTCATTTCATTGCTCATCCTCTCTCTGAATACAGATGCTCAGTCCTTCTGTAAGCCTCCTTTTGAAAGTTGATAAGTTATTAAGGAGACATATTAATGGAACTTCACCCTTGACCCATCCAAGACATGCAGACACAATAGACATACCAGTACATCATTTTATTGCACTTTGCAGATACTACATTTGGGGTTCCTGTTTTTGTTTTTGTTTTACAAATTGAACATTTGTGGCAACCCTGCATCGAGCAAGTGTATCAGCACCATTTTCCAACAGCATTTGCTCACTTTGTGTATCTATGTCACATTTTGGTAATTCTCACAATATTTCAAATCTTCTCATGATTATAATTGCTGATCTGTAATCAGTGATCTTTGATGTTGATGTTGCTATTGTAATTATTTTGGGGCACTGTGAATGATGCTCATATAAGAGAGAAAACTTAATCAATATTGTTGTGTACTTTTAACTGCTCTGACTGGGTATTTTCCCATCTCTCCCCTTCCTTGGGCCTCCCTATTCCCTGAGACACAATATTAAAATTAAGCCAATTAATACCCTACAAAATGAAAGAAGAGTCACAAGTCTTTCACTTTAAATCAAAAGCTAGAAATAATTAAGCTAAATGGAGAAGGCATGTCGAAATCAGAAACGGACCAAAAGGTAGGTTTCTTGTACCAAACAGCCAAGTTGTGGAGGAAGTCATTGCAGATGTGGTGGAAATAGCAAGAGAACTAGAATTAGAACTGCAGCTTGAAAATGTGACTAAATTGCTGCAATCTCATAAAATTTTAATGGATGGGAAGTTGCTTTTCATGAATGAGCAAAGAAAGTAGTTTCTTTATACAGAAACTACTCCTGGTGAAGATGCTGTGAAGATTGTTGAAATGACAACAAAGGATTTAGACTACTGCATAAACTTAGTTGATAAAGCAGTGATGGGGTTTGAGAGGGTTGACTCCAATTTTGAAAGATGTTCGACTCCGGGTAAAATGTTATAAAACAGCATTGCATTCTACCAAAATATCATTCATGAAAGGAAGAATCAATCAACACAACAAACTTCAATGTTGTCTTATTTTAAGAAATTGCCACAGCCACCCCAGCCTTCAGCAACCACCACCCTGATCAGTCAACAGCCATCAACATCTAAGCAAGACTGTCCACCAGCAAAAATTTACAACTCACTGAGGGCTCAGATGAGAGTTAGCACATTTTAATCAACAAAGTATTTTAAATTAAAGTGTGTAGGATTATTTTAGACATAATGATATTGGATATGTGATACATAATAGAATACAGTATAAAATAGTATAAACATTATTTTTATATGCATTGGAAAACTAAAACATTTGTGTGCCTCACTTTATTGTGATACTTGCCCTATTACAGTGGTCTGGAACTGGGCCCACAGTATCTTTGTAGTATGCCTGGACTCTGGATATGTTTCAATTTCACTATTGCCTATGCTGAATACAAACAGCAGGCAATTACTGGGGCAAGACTTCGAGAACAGCAAAATGAGGAGCTCAGAAAATTCTCTTCCCAAAATGCTACAGTAAAACTGGAAAAAAATGTCCAACAACCATTTCTGGCAACTGAAAATTAACCAAAGGCAAAAACATACTGATAAGCATTTTTTCAAGAAAAACTATTGAATCTTAGTAAGTACGTAGAGAATTCACTGTGTTTTTGCCTGAGCTTATTCTATACTCAAACTCCAGCTTCAAGGCACAGGTAGTTCTACCAGAGCAAGGCAGGCCATGAGCACCAGCAACTCTACTGCTAAAGGGGCTGACATGATTTGGAGTAAGCATGGAAAAACCCATGCCCTGGGGTTTATTGAAAATAATAACAATCTTGGTGGAAGATAATAAAAGAAGACCAAAATTGAAGCTAATCTGAGGTTACCATACTGGTTGGGCATACCAGAAGAAAGATAAGACATTAATCAGTGAGATTCAGAGATCAAGACAGCCAAAGTCAGCCTTGATAAGCTTCTACATATCCCCAGAAGTCTGCAATGCTATATGTGTACATAGGGCTATACTCACACTGAGATGAGACTGGAGGTTACATTAGTGAGCTACTGTTCCTGGATGAATGTGAAACATTGCAAGCACAGAAAGTAAAGCTGTGAAGGGCTTGTAAACTGTCTAAACTTTAAACATCACTTCACAAACACACAGATCCATTGGCAAAGGGTATAAGCCTTACTGGCTCAAGGTGTTTAAACAAACCTCTGACCAATCTTTGGTAAATCACTAAGCTATGCTAAGGAATGAGCCCAGAAAGCCAGTCTTAACAATATCAAATTTTTTTTTAATTTGAGGAGGTTATTTATTAAAAAAAAAAAACCCAAACATTAATTCCAAATGATATATGTACCTCCATTTCCATTTCAGCATTATTTACAATAGCCAAAATAGGGAAACAATCTAAATGCCAATTGATGGATGAATGGATAAAGATGTTTTATATGTATATGTGTATATATAAATATATATAAAATATTCAGCCATAAAAAGAAAGAAATATCTCTATTTGTGACAATGTGGATCGAACTTGAGGGCATTACATTAAATGAAATAAATCAGACAGAGAAATACAAATATTGTATGATCTCATTTATATGTGAAATCAAAAACCTGAGATCATATATACACAGAAAGGATTGCCGGTTTCCAGAGGCAAGGGATGGTGGTAGGCAAAATGGGTAAAGGGGGTCAAAGGTACAAACTTCCAGTTATAAAATAAATAAGTCATGGGGATGTAATGTACAGCATGGTGACTATAGTGAATAATACTGTATTGCATATTTGAAAGTACCTAGGAGAGTAAATGTTAGAAGCTATCATCACAGGAAAAAAAAGGTTTTTGTAATTATATATCTCAATAGATGTTCACTATACTTATTGTGGTGATCATTTCACAATATATACAAATATTGAATCATGTTGTACACCTGAAACTAATATAATTTTATATTTTTATAAAATTTTTATTTTTTAAAAGACTATTTATTTTTAGACAGAGGGGAAGGGATGGAGAAAAAGAGGGAGAGAAACATCATTGTGTGGTTGCCTTTCACGTGCTCCCTATTGAGGACCTGGCCCTCGAGCCAGGCATGTGTCCTGACTGGGAATCGAATCAGTGACCCATTGGTTCTCAGGCCAGAACTCAATCTAGTGAGCCACACCAGCCAGGGCTAATTTTATATTTTTAATAGCTTCAGTTTTTCATTTTTGTTGCTTTGTTTTTTATTGTTTGTTTGTTTAAATTGTATTTTAATTGTATTTTTTTCATTGCCATTTATCCCTCCTATACCCGTTTTCACCTCTACTCACCCCCTCCTGCCTGCAATCTCCACACTGTTGTCCATGTCCATGAATTCTTTCATTTCTTTTTTTGCTCAATCCCTCCAACTCCCACCTCTAGAATTGTCAGCCTGCTATCTACCTTTGAGTCTATCTCTATTTTGCTTGTTAGTTCAGTTCATTCATTAGATTCCACATGAGTGAAATCAAATGGTAATTGTCCTTCTCTGCCTGGCTTATTTCATATAGCATAATGTTCTCTAGGTCCATCCAAGTTGTTGCAAAGGGTAAATTATTTTCTTTTTTACAGCCAAGTAGTATTCCATTGTATAAATGTACCATAGCTGTTTTATCCACTCATCCACTGATAGATACTTAGGCTGATTCCATATCTTGGAGATTCTATATAATGCTACAATTAATGTAGGGGTGCTTATATTCTTTTGAATCAGTGTTTCAAGTTTCTTCAGATAAATTCCCAGAAGTGGAATTGCTGGGTCATAAGGCAGTACTATTTTTAACTTTTTAGGTAACTCCATACTGCTTTCCACAGTGACTGCACCAATTTGCTTTCCTACCAAAAGTGCATGAGGGCTCCCTTTTCTCCACATTCTCACTGACACTTGTTACATGTCAATTTATTGATGGCAGTCATTCTGATAGGTGTGAGGTGGTATCTCATAGTGGTTCTAATTTGCATTTCTCTGATGATTAGTGAATTGAGCACCTTTTCATATGTTTATTGACAATCTGTATGTCCTCTTTGGAGAAGTGTCTACTCAGGTCCTTTGCTCATTTTTTAATTGGATTTTTTGTTTGTTTGTTTTTGGTGTAAAGTTTTATAACTCTATAAATTTTGGATATTAACCCTTTATCATATATATTGGCAAATATGTTCTCTGATTCAGTTGATTTTCTTTTCATTTTGTTGATGACTTCCTTAGCTGTGCAGAAACTTTTAAGTATGATATAGTCCTATTTGATTATTTTTCTATTGTTTCCCTTAACCAAGGAAATATATCATAAAAAATGTTGCCACAAGAAATGTCTGAGATTTTACTGCCTGTGTTTTCTTCTAGGATTTTAAGGATATCAAGACTTATATTTAAGTCTTTTTATTTTATTTTATTAGTTTATTTTATCGTTTATGCTATTACAGTTGTTCTCAATAAAGAGGGCTCCAAGATGGTGGTGGATCTGGTTGAAGATACATTTACCTCCTCCCAGGACCAAACAGGAATTACAACTAAATTATAGAAAAATCATCCTGAATAACCAACTGAACACTCGCTGGAGAGCAGCCTTGTAACCAAGGACTTACAGTAGAAGTCACATCAAGACTGAAAGGAAGTGTGGAGATGTGAGAGGGCTGACTGCGCTCTCACGGGTAGCAGCTGAAGTTCCAGGGGCTATAATTTTATATTTTAATTATACCATAATAAAAAATAATTTTTTAAAAAAATTGAGTAGAGACATTAGCAGTGGTATACCACTGAGGAGAAAGACAATATAGTTAGTCTAGGCAAGTCACTAAATAAATAAGAAACAAAAACAGCAACAACAAACTCAGGGAAGAGAGAAATCAAAATTCAGAGTTCCTACATTATATTATTGAAAATGTTCAATTTTCAACAAAAAGTTGTAAGACATGAAAAAGAACAAAAACAGGATAGTGAAACCCATGCACAAGAAAAAAAAAAAGCAGGCAACAGAAACAGTGTCTGATAGATGCCAGGGGATGGATTTACCAGACAAAACTTTGAAGCAGGTATTATAAATGTGTTTAGAGATGTCAAAGAAACCATGTTTAAAGAATTAAAAGAAATTGTGGCAATAATGACTCATCAAATAGAGACTAGCAATAACAATATAGAAATCATTTTAAAAAGATCATTTTGAAATTCTGGAGTTAAAAAGGACAATTGAAATGAAACATTTACTAAAGGGTCTCAACAACAGATTTAAGCTGGCAGAAAAAAAGAATTACCAACCTCAAAGATTAAAACAATAGAAATTGTCCAAAGGACAGAAAGAAAACATAATGAAGAAATATTGGCAGAGCCTAAGAGCTCTGTGAGACATCATTAAGTGCACCAACATATTTTAAGTGTATTTTATTGAATATGCTATTACAGTTGTCCCAATTTTTTCTCCCCTTTACCCTCTTTTGCCCTGCACCCCCACATTCTAGCATCCCCCCCCCCTTAGTTCAATCCTATGGGTCACCCACGTAAGTTCTTTGGCTTCTTCATTTCCCATACTATTCTCAGCCTCCCCCTGACTATTTTATGCCTACCAATTATGTTTCTTATTCCCTATACCTTTCCTCCCACTCTCCCCCTCCCCCTCCCTGCTGATAACCCTCCATGTGATCTCCATTTCTGTGATTTTGTTCCTGTTCTAGTTGTTTGCTTACTTTTTGTTTTGTTTTTTTTTTTTTAGGTTCACTTGTTGATAGTTATGACTTTGTAGTCATTTTGTTTTTCATAGTTTTTGATCTTCTTCTATTTCTTAGATAAATCCCTTTAACATTTCATATAATAAGGGCTTGGTAATGAGGAACTCCTTTAACTTGACCTTATCTTGGAAGCACTTTATTTGTGCTTCCATTCTAAATAATAGCTTCGCTGGATAGAGTAATCTTGGATATAGGTTCTTGCCTTTCATGATTTTGGATACTTTTTTCCAGTCCCTTCTTGCCTGTAAGGTTTCTTTTGAGAAATCAGCTGATAGTCTTATGGGAAATCTTTTGTAGATAACTCTCTCCTTTCCTCTTGCTGCTTTTAAGATTCTCTCTTTATCTTTAATCTTGTGTAACTTAATGATGTCGTGTCTTGGTGTGCTCCTCCTTGGGTCCAACTTTTTTGGGACTGTCTGAGCTCCCTGGATTTGTATGTCTATTTCCTTCTCCAGATTGGGGATGTTCTCCTTCACTATTTGTTCAAATAACTTTTCAGTTTCTTGCTCTTCCTCTTCTCCTTCTGCCAGCCCTATGATTCAGATGTTGAAGTGCTTAAAGTTGTTCCAGAGATTCCTAAGCCTCTCCTCATTTTTTAGAATTCTTGTTTCTCTATACTTTTCTGTTTGAATGTTTATTTCTTCTTTTTGTTCCAAACTGTTGATTTGAGTCCTGGTTTTCTTCCCTTCTCTGTTGGTTCCCTGTATATATTGCTTTATTTCACTTTGGGTAACCTTCATCTCTTCCTTCATTTTGTGACAGAGCTCAATCAATGCTATGAGCATCCTAATTACCAGTGTTTTGAACTTTGCATCACATAGGCCATCTATCTCCTCATCACTTAGCTCTTTTTCTGGAGTTTTGATCTGCTCTTTCATTTGGGCCATATTTCTTTGTCTCCATACACTTGTTATGTCATAAGGGTATGGAGCCTTAGGTATTCACCAGGGAAGGGCAACCTTCTTTGTTGTGTTGTGGGGCTGACTGTGGTGGAGGTGTTAAAGAGGGAACAATGCAGCTCGCTCTCTCCACTCTATCACCTTTCCAGTGAATTCTCCTGTCAGACTGGGAGTTTCTCCCACCTCCATGACCAGCACAGTATTTTACAGCTATAGGTGTTGAGTCTTTAGTTTTCTGGTAAGTCAGCTCCACCTCACCTGCCTGGTCCATAACCTTGCTGTGGATCCTCCACCTGCTGGGCTGCCAGTCTCTGCACCTTCTACTGGTCTGGGTAAATGTTTCTTTAACTCCTTGGTTGTTGGAGTTCCATGCAGTTTTATTTTCTGGAAGTCCTGGTTGTTTATTGTTTTTAAATTGGTTTTTATCCTTCTTTTGGTTGTGCAAGGAAGCAAAGCATTTCTACCTACACCTCCATCTTGGCTGGAACTCCTCCACCAACATATTAATACTTGGGGTTTGAGAGGGAGAAGAGAGGGAAAGGGGCAGAAAAAAAATATTTGAAAAATAATGGCCAAAAAAGTTCCCCAAATTGGTCAAAAATATCAATCTACACATCAAAAAATCTCTACATACTCAAAGTAGTAAAAAATATAGATCTACACTGAGATACATCATAGTCAAAGTGTTGAAAGGCAAAGAAAAGGATGAAATATTGAAAGTAGCAAAAGAAAAACAATTCATCACATACAATGAGAAAGGGGACTTGATAGTTGAAAAGCTGATTTATCATCAGAAATGGTGGAGGTCCAGAAAGCAATAGAATGACATCTTAGAAGTAGTGACATAAAAAATAATGTCAACCAAAGATCCATTTCTGGAAAACAAGATTTTTAAAATGAAAGCAAAATTAAGACATTACCAGGTAAACATGACCTGCCTTACAAAGAATCCTAAAGGAAGTTCTTCAGGCTGAAAAGAAATGGTGCTAGACAGTAGTTCAAAAAAACACAAAGAAATAAAGAATATGAGTAAAGGTAATTATGTAGTTAAAAGAGATAGTATAAAGATAGTTTTTTTTCTATTTTCTTCTCTTATTTAGACTAAAATTGCATAAACAGATAATTATAAAACTATATTTTGGGGACTACAACATATAAACTAATGTATATGATAATAATATCACAAATGAATTAGAGGAAATAGAGCAAAGTTTCTCTATTCTACTAGAATTAAGTTAGCATTATCTGAAGTAGTGTTTTTAGTTAAAATATACTATAATTCCTTCAGAACAACTAAAACTCATTGCAAAAATAAAATAAAAGGAATTAAAATAGTATACTAGAAATATTTACCATGAAAAAAGGTAGTAAAGAAAAAAATAGAGGAATAAAAAGATGTGAGACATAGAAAACAAAAATTAGGAGATATAATACAACTGCATCAATACCTATGTTAAAAATATTGATTGTTCACACTTTAGCAGCACATACACAAAAATGGCATAAGACAGAGAAAATTATCGTGGGTGATATACAAAGATGATATGACAATTTATGAAGTGTTCCATTTTTTCAGCTAATAATTCATATGCAAAAGATTACATAATGAATTACTCCATTTATATAACATTAGTAAATGAGAAAATTTTAGAAATAGTGGTCATATTAGTAGTTTCCAAGGGTTAGGGAGGGGCAAAGGTGGTTGTGTCAGGGAAGTAAGAGTTGTTACAAATGGCCAACATGAGGGATTCTTCTGGAGTTGGAACTGTTTGGTACAGTGGTATTGGATACACTAATGTACATGGGTGATAAAATTGTATAGAACTTAGTAAACTCACTGCCCTCCACACCCCATGACACACACAACACAAATGAGTACAAATACAGCTAGGGAAACTTGAATAAGAGCTATGAATTATATCAATGTCAATATTCGGGCTGTAACTGTAGTTTTGCAAAATATTAGCATTGGAAAAAAACTAAACAAAGTGTACCAGGGACCACTCTGTATTGTTTATTTGACCTGGATGACAATTTACAATTACTTCAATTAAAAATTCCATTGAAAAAGAGGAATAAATACTCAAATCAAAAGGCAAACAAGATCCAACAACTATATGCTATGTACAAGAGACACACTTAAAGATTCAAAGGTACAAATAAATTTAAAATAAAAGTATGAGAAAGTACACCATGCAAATGGCAACTATAAGATGGATAAAGTCACTGTAATAGTGACAAAATAGACTTTAAGACAAAAATATTGCCACAAACAAAAAAGGGCATTTTATAAGTATAAAGTACTATTCCAGTTAAAAGATAAGTAAATCCGTGTTTGTGATAGCATGACTGGTGTGTAAATCCCAGCTGAGTCACTCACCAGCAATGTGACTTCTGGCAAGTTACTTTATAAGCCTGTTTTTTTCAATTATGAATTGAGGTGTTAAGACCTCCTAAGGTTAATGTGAGGAATAAATGATTCTTGGCTCCATAGTACATAGTAGGTGCTTCATAAATAATAAAGATCTTTTTTACTGTGCAATATGTAATTTATGGCTTTCCTTTTATGTACACATATAAAAATTCCTTTTCAGTTGTGATTCTTAGCCGGCTTGTTGATAACTTAATCCTACTCATTATACCTTAGCATTGTAAGGACCTTGCTTGATTTCTAATGAAAAACTGAAAAAAAGAGATGAAAGATAGAGGATGTGGACCCTTGGTTTATGTCTTTTTCAATTTGCAATTAACTTACATTAGCCATAATATTAAATAATAAGTGATATTTACTTCAGGGAAAAAAGATAATCTACCAGAGATATAATGTACAGTATGGTGACTAGTAAAAAATAAAATTTAATAAATAAAGTATAAATTAATAAGAAAGATAAACAATTAAAAACATGTACATGCCTAAGAACAGAACTCAAAACTACATGAAGCAAAAACTGATGGGACTGAAAGGAGACATAGACAATTAAACAATAATAATGAAAGATTTTATAGCCCACTTTATTTTATTTTATTTATTTATTTTTAGAGGGGAAAGGAGGGAGAGAGAGAGAGGGAACCATCAATGTATGGTTGCCTCTTGTGTGCCCCCCACTGGGGATCTGGCCTGCAGCCCAGGCATGTACCCTCACTGGGAACTAAACCAATGACCCTTTGCTTTACAGGCCAGCACTCAATCCACTGAGCCACACCAGCCCGAGCTATAGCCCACTTTTAATAATGGATAGAACAATGAGACATAAAATAGAAAAGATATAGAAAAATTTAACAACACTATCAGCTAATCTGACCTAACTGACACCTATACAATACCCCACCCAACAACAAGGAATATACCTTCTTTCCAGCGCACATGGAACATTCTTGAGAACAGATGATATGCTAGACCATAAAACAAGATGTGATAAACTTAAAAGGATTAAAATCCTATAAAGTATTGCTACAATCTCAATTAAATTAAATTATAAATCAACAAAAAGAAATTTGAGAAATCAATAAATATTTGGAAATTAAACAATATACTTCTAAATAATCAGTGTGCATAGGCTGGGGTGGGGGAGTGATGGAGGTAAATGCAGACAACTGTACTTGAACAACAGTAAAATAATTTTAAAATATTTTAAACAGAATGAAAATTAAAATATGTCAGACTTTATGATACAGATCAAACACTGTTTCAAGAGATATTTATAATTTCAAATGCCTATGTTAAAAGAAGAAAACTCTCAAATTAATAATCTAAGCTTCCACCTGAATAAATTAATTTTATAAAAGGGAAAACTACGAAGTACAAAGCAGCATGGAGGTTTGCAGTATAATCAACAATATAATTACAGTATGGTTCAAAATGTCTATGTATGTTAACACATTTGATGTATTGTATAGTGATCAACTTTAGATGGTTAAGTTTCTCCAGATATTCACTTTCTTTTTTATATCATTTGGTTGTTTTATCTAAATTTTAAAATAAACATATATTAATAAGAAAAGGTAGTAAAGCTATTTCACTTTGTTTGAAAAATATTTAATGGGTTATTTTTTAAGCAAAGGGATTGAATCAAAATGTCATGTACCCCCATGAATGATGATTATTTGGAGTCCACGTAGCTGTCAACATAAAAAATAATTAATTAATTAAAACTTTGCTCTTCAAAAGTCACCTTTAAGAAAATTTGAAGACAAACCACAGACTGAGAGAAAGTATTTGCAAATCACATATCTAACATTTGTATCTAGAATACATAAAGAACTCTTACAATACAACAATGAAAAGACAATTGAGTTAAAATTTTGACAAAAGATTTGAATAAATATTTCAGGAAAGAAACTATATAAAGAACTAATAAATGCATACAAAATGCTCAATATCATTATTTATTAATAGAATTCAAATTATAACTATAGTGAGCTACCACTATACACCCACTAGAATGGCTGTAATCAAAAAGAACAGTAGTAAGTGTTGGCAAGAATGTACATAAACTAGATCTTCACAGTGTGTTGGTGGGAATGTAAAATGATGCAACTACTTTGGAAGACAGTATAGCACTTTCTTTAAAAATTTGAACATAACTTTACCATATAACCCACTGGTCCCACTCCTAGTTATCTATCCAAGAGAAATAAATGCATACACTCACATACAAACTTGCACATGAATGTTCATATCACTATTGTTTATAACAGCCAAAAGATAGGAACAATATAATATCCACCAACTAAGAATGGAAAAACAAATGCATATCCATACAGTAGAAACCTATCAGTCAACAAAATGGAATGAAGTACATATACATGCTACAACATGGCTGAACTTCAGAAACATTATGCTAAGTTAAAGAAGCCAGACCCAGAACACCACACACGGCATGATTTCATTGTGACTAAATGTTCAGAAAAGTAAATCTATAAAGACAAAAAATAGGTTAATGATTTCCTGGGGCTGAGGATGAAAAGATTATAAATAGGTATAAAGGATCTTTTGGGGTGATGGAAATGTTCTAAAACTGGGTTGTGGTGATAATCAACTCTATAAATTCAAGAATCGTTGAATTGTTCATTCAAGAATCACTGAATCGTGCACTCATAAAGAGTGAATTTCTATAAATTCACTGCTTAAAAAATAAACACAACCATAACAATAAAAAGTTAACCCTAAATAAATTATTAATAAGAAAGTTAAGCAACCCCAGAACAGCTTAGAGCGGATGAGTTTAATAGGAACAACAGCCTGAAGGAAAGAAATTAATTCCTAGAAGCAGAAGGCTGACAATTTCAGAGACCCCACAGGGAGTAAGAGAGGCACATCCCTGTGCTCCCCATATCAGGTGGCTTTGGGGAGGGTGCAACTCTATCCAATCACTGCACCTACAACTCCCAATCTTATTTCTTTAGGAAAGGAAACTAGAGTTTAAAGTATAATATATGCTATTCTGAAAATCTTAAAAACTGTGTACCTATTGAGGGAGCCTTGATTTTCAAACAAGTGCTTCAAACTAAGATATCAGATGTCATTCTAGATAAAAGACCAATAGTGAATATTGAGGCTAAGGAGAACTCAGTGAAACCATACCCATTTTCTACACTGATAACAAGCCCATTTGACTCATTGCTAATTTCCTTCCACACACACATAACAAATCAATAACCAATTTTCATACATCATTATAATAGCTGTTATTTATCAGACACTTATTGTATGTGTGTCAGGCATTATAGTAAGGCTTTAATCCTCTCAACAAACATAACTTTTTGAGGCAGGATCTATCTTTACTCCACAATTTACAGATGAGGAATCTGAGGCCCAAAAAGGCTGTGAAACTTCCCATGGTCAGGAAGCTGATCATTATGGAGCTTAGATTCTTTTCTATGAGTCTTCCAACCACAAAGACCACTCTCTAGGGTGGTGTTACTCACACTTTCTTTTTAACCCCAACCTAGATTTAAAAATACATTATACATCATAACCCAGATGAAGTTCCATGAAACAATATTTACATTTACTATGCATAATACACACTGATATTTTTATACTATTTACCTTATTTTACTTTTTAATATCTTGGTCAATACCACTAAATGCATTTCATGACATATTAGTGAATCGCCACACACAATTTTAAAAAATAGTACTATTCATAAAACCTGTATATGTCACATTCAGATGAGACTTTAGAGAAACT